>NC_136977.1:47537044-47651799 GCF_032717465.1 Coenobita brevimanus | reverse complement strand
CGACATTTCCTTTTTTGTGAGAAGCCACGAACTATTAGTGGAAAACTCATTGTGTATCGCTTCAGTTAACCGTTTCTCTCTCCATTTTCGGGGTATACTTTTCCAAATCATTTGTCACCGTTTTCAGGGGTGACCGATTTCTTGATGCACGTCAGCTACTAAGTGCGCTACTGAGCGATACTATTGTTTCTTCTTTTATCGTTTTCACCTCTGCTTGCCTAAACCGTTAGCCCACGCCTTCTGGTAGCTTGTGCTGGTCCTGCCTGTACATTATTTGAATTCCAGTCTAGTGGTGGCTTTGACCGGAGAGAGAGGTCCTGTGCTCAGAAGTGAAGAGAGGTCAGCTAGCATCCCAAGCTCCACAGAGTATCAGTTTCTTCGAAACTCCCACCCCTGGGTGATTTTCAAAGCAATTCATCGACTGGTATTTCTTTTGTGTATGTTCCTAGTTTTAAGAGTTTAGTTAAGGTGTTTTTCCTAGGCGTAAGTATTTAGCTTCTGTGTGAGTGAGCTGGAAAGTGCGTCTCATTTAATTGATTTGAATTGTAACGTTTAAATTTATTTTTTGTGATTAATAAATTTAACAGTTCCCTTTCTTGAGCTTAATGTAAGTAAACTCTTGTTTCATTTAATCCAAATCTAAGCTTTTATTTTCCATATAGCTCCTTAGCTTGCATAAACAGTTACTATTCATAACTGGTACTTAGACCAGTCTTGTTGTATTAACTTAAAATCCGTTGTGCCAGGAGTTAATGCATCAGCAAGAACCTGATGTTATTATTATTAGTATTAGTTATTTATTGTCAGGGGTGATGTAACTTTCTCCAGAGGCTAACAGTACAAGTAATCTTCAGCAAATTGTGAGTAATTAGTCTCTGCTGTGTACTGTTGAGGAAAGTTTATAAATTCTCGTTCTCAGAGAATCGTGCATAAGCCAGCGTAAAAGTAATCGTTGCTTGATGTAGCAAGACAATCATTGTCTCTGCTCTTCAATATTATTGAATATTATCATCAATTTAAATAATATTTAAGCATTTATTCCAAAATTACCGTGATATTTTAAAAACCCCTGACAATTGGCGACCTCATTCCAGGATATTAACTCCTAGCTCTAAAGCTATTCACGAGATAGTGCTCACTCATTCATATTTAGGTATTTATAATTAAAATTTATAGGCACAAGTTTACTGGTGTTTGCCGTTAATTTAGCAAGTGAGTTTTTGCTTTATTAATCAATAGAATACTTAACTCTAGTTTATTTTTGGTAACGCCAGACAATTTTATTCGCTTCTGGGAAGTACATAGTACTTCATTGTGTTTATTATTGAGTCTTCCCAGTCATTTACATTTTTGATTTATTCTTTGCCAGTTAACTGGATAAGACTGGTCACCACTAGCTTGTGTCTGTACTCTTTACTTTTGTTTATTAGTATTCGTTGCTATGCAGTCAGTACTCAATTTCGGTTTGCTTAATAAATTAGCGAAATGGCTACTATTGTATTATTTTTGACAGGAAGCCAAAGAAATGGGTCTTTCGTGGACCCAACCAGAAATTAAAGAGTGATATACTCTCACGGCATAATCAGGAGCAGCAGCGCGAGAATGATGCCCGTGAAGAGCGTAAGATTCAGCGCGAATACGAGCGAGAACAGCGCGAACAACGTGAAAGAGAGCGTGCATATGAACAAGAGCAGCGTGAGAAAGAGCGCGAATACGAAACAATGGAACAACGAGAACACGAACGTGCCGAGCGAGAAGCACGAGAAAACATGAACTTGAAGTGCTGAAGCTCAAGCGAGATTCCTTGGCTTCAGACACGTCTGCTGCAGTTGGTCCAAGCTCCACGAGCTTTCTCCCTGCACATGTCCTGGCGACCCCACGCATCAAGCTTCCTTCATACAAGGAAAGCGAAACCAATCGAGCCGTACATAGCTCGTTTTGAGGACATGGCAGACATGTATCAACTGGATGAGGCAGCTAAGCGGATCCAATTTCTTAGTTTATTTGAGGGCCCTGCCCTCGATATTCTCCACAGAATTCGTGGAGACAATCTCACATATGAGATGATGAAAGCTGCACTCATTAAGGCGTATGGTCTCACAGTAGACGACGCCAAAGTTCAGTTCATGCGAGCTCGTCTCCAAGACAAGAAGACAGCTGTTCAGTTCCTTGATCGTCTCACAGCTTACTTAAATGAGTGGATGGAGAAAGATGAAACTCCTTCCACGCGTGAGGGGATAATTGACCTTATGCTGCGTACACAGCTAAAGAGGTCGTGGCCTGCTGAGCTCATAGCACAGCTTAAGATCTGCCAGGTGAAAGATGCCAGCCAAATGGCAGAGAAGGCTGACGCATTCTTTACTGCATACGGGTATCAAGCTCGTAAGCAAAACACCTGGAGCAGAAAAGATACTGCCAAGTCTGGGAAGCCGTCTCAGACTGAATCCCAGCACCAAGGCCGTTCTCAGAGTAATGGTCAAGGTCCAAGCAAACCACAGAAGGACCAGGGGCAAAATACACAGCAGCCTGCTTGGAAGCGGTACAACAAGCACCCCAACCAGCAGCAGTTCCCCAAGCAGCAGCAGCAGCAATACAAGGACAAACCACGTAACCCTCAATCAGGTCAATTAGTGTATCGGAGGCAGGAGGCAAATGCAGCCTTCATTCCACAAGTACCCGGTGGTGCCATCTCTACCAGTACAGGTACTTCCCAACACTTCACAAGTCCCCCTCCGACCATGAACTCTCCTCAGACACCTAGTTCCCAGGGCGCCACGTTTGCTGCATCGGTTGTTCCGCAGTCTCATGAATGACTGGCTGCTACCTCCTCAGACCCTTCCACCAGCAACACTGCCTTTCTTGTTCAGCCAGGGTCTGTGGGAGGTGTTTCTGTAAATGTCCTGAGGGACAATGGCTCCTCAGGTTGCTCTGTTAAGCAGAGTTTAGTTCGGCCGGATGAGTATACAGGTCGACAGATCCAAGTTAGACTTATCGATGGATCAGTGAGATTGTTCCCTGAGGCACGTATCCAGGTGGCGTCTCCATTTTTCACTGGCTTGACAGCTGCAGTTGTCATGCCAGAACCTTTATTTGATCTCATCTTAGGCAACATACCTGGCATCAAAAATAGTTGTGCCGTAGATGTTGCTACTCCGACTTCGGCTGCTGCGATAACACGAGCCATGGCCAAGGCTCCAAATCGCGTCACTCCGTTGACCGTCGCAACGCCGCAAGATCTGATTCGTAGTCAAGATGTTGTCCAAGAGCAACAGACTGACTCGACACTTGCCTCAGTGCGCAAGAAGCTGGAGGGTAAAGTGATCAAGTATTCACGGGGAGGACAAGCCAGGTTCCTTTGTAAGCGAGGACGGCTGTACCGTGAGTCACAGACACCCCAGGGTGAGGTTCGACTGCAGTTTGTCGTTCCTGCAAAGTATCGCCGAGCAGTGTTTGAATTAGGTCACTGTTCAGCGATGGGAGGTCACATGGGTCAAAAGAAGACCTCTGACCGCATCCATGCTGACTTTTTCTGGCCAGGAATGGGACGGGAAATAACGAGGCTCGTACGTTCCTGTGATGTGTGTCAGCGTACCACTGACCGGGGACGTGTCCGTCCTGCGCCATTGAAGCCAATGCCCATAATCTCTGAACCGTTCGAGAGAGTAGCAGTTGACATAGTTGGGCCAATCTGTCCTAGGGCTAGTGATGGATCAAAGTATATCCTCACTATAGTTGATTTCAGCACACGGTGGCCTGAAGCCGTGGCCCTTAAGAATATAGAGGCCGTCACTGTTGCTGAGGCATTAATTGAAGTGTTCTGTCGTGTAGGTATCCCTAAGGAGGTCTTAAGCGACCGGGGTTCTCAGTTCACTTCGGCAATGATGAACGAAACGTTCAGGTTGCTGTCCATCCGAGGCTTACGAACTACGCCGTATCATCCCATGTGTAACGGGTTGTGTGAGAGGTTCAATGGAACTCTCAAGAAGATGTTGAGGCGCATGACTGCCGAACAGCCAAAGGAATGGCCGCGGTTCATTGCTCCTCTTCTATTTGCTTATCAAGAAGCCCCACAGCATTCATTGAAATTCTCACCCTTTGAACTGGTGTATGGGAGGTCGGTCCGGGGCCCACTTCAAGTCCTTCGTGAGTTAGGGGACGATGAAGAACCCGACCCTGAAGTCAAGACCACCTACACCTACGTCCTTGATTTGGCTGACCGCCTCCAGTCGACGTGCGAGTTAGCTAAGGAAGAACTGATCAAGGCGCGTGAAGTTCAAAAGGCTTATTACGATAAGAAGGCAAAGCTTCGGAAGTTTAGTCCAGGCGATAAATGCTTGGTATTACTCCCCACTGCCCAGAACAAGTTGTTGGCGCAGTGGAAGGGTCCATTCAATGTAGTAGAGCGCATTTCAGACCTCAACTACATAATACAGATGGGGAATCTTCGTAAAAGGTTCCACATTAACATGTTGAAGGCTTATCATGAGTCAGACCCCGAGGAGACTGGCCTACGAGTAGCTGATGATAGTGACCAGCCACTGGAAGAAACCGGGGCAGCTGCGGTGATCCCAGCTGATGACCATGATGACGAGCCCTTAACCGCTCAGTCCCATCAGGAAGAGACTGTCGGAGATGTTTCACTTAACCCTGACTTAGCAGTAGGGGACCAGAATGCCTTATGGTCACTGCTCTGTCAGTATGCTGATGTCTTCTCAGACCGACCTAGACTTGCAAAGGTTGCGTGTCATAAAATTGAGTTGACCAGCAATGTTCCTATAAAGGTTAAGCCATATCCGATTCCCATGCGACTACAGGGTGCAGTAGATAAGGAAATTGCTGACATGGAGACTGCAGGCATTATCGAAAAGTCCTCATCTCCTTACTGTAGTCCGATGGTAGTAGTCCGCAAGAAAGATGGTGGAGTCAGGATTTGTGGCGACTATAGAAGGCTCAATGCAATCACCAAAGTGGATGCTGAGCCATCTTCTCCAAGCTGGCAGGGTCACGATATTTCACGAAGCTCGACCTAGCGAAGGGATTCTTCCAGATTCCCCTTCATCCTGAGAGTCGTCAGTTCACCGCCTTTGCTACTCCTAGGGGGTTGTACCAGTATAAAGTCCTCCCATTTGGACTTACCAATTCCCCAGCAGTATTCAATCGTGCCATGAGACAAGTGCTCCATGGTATTGTAGGAGTAGAGATGTTCGTTGACGATGTCCTCGTTCATTCCGCCGCATTGGAGGAGCACCTCAGACTCTTGGAAATTGTCTTCAGTAGACTCCAGAGTTTCAACATAACTGTGAAGCCTAGCAAATGCAAGATTGCTCACAGTGAGGTGGAGTTCCTCGGTCATATTGTTGGCAACAACCACTGCAGGTGTCAGGGTGACAAGATCAGGAAGGTTAAAGAAGCCCCGAGACCCGTGACCAAGAAACAGGTTAGGGCATTTCTTGGCCTAGTGGGATATTATAGGAGTTTTATTCCCAACTTTGCTCTCATTGCCCAACCGTTGTACGAAGTGCTACGGAAATATGCTCCAAACACCATTGAATGGGGAGAAGCACAAGAGAGATCTTTGCCACCTCAAGAATATGTTGTGCAAGGAGCCCATTTTGCAGTTGCCTGATTCCAGTAAACCTTTCATACTGCGCACTGATGCTTCACAAGATGGAGTAGGTGCTGTATTGATGCAGGAATCGGAAGGTGGAATCTTCCCAGTGGCATACCACAGCCGTAGGCTAAAACCTGCCGAGAGGAATTACAGTACTGTTGAGAAGGAACTCTTGGCTGTGGTTGATGGTGTTAAAAAATATTATTATTATTTATTTGGGGCATCATTTGTTCTGGAAACTGACCATATGCCACTCACTAGTCTTAGCACGACCAAGACGGCTAATGCAAGATTGACACGCTGGACACTGTATTTACAGCAGTTTAACCTTGTTGTGAGATACATCAAGGGAAGTGATAACGTAGGTGCAGACCTGATGTCTCGCCTACTAACTGCTGACTAACATGGGCAGTTGTTGTATGCTGGGTTCCGTGATAGGCATCCTCAGAGATTTGAGTAATCCAAGGACTAGCCTGGTTCCCAGTCAAAAGTGTAGACCTGACATCTCACTTGTTGGCCCCACAGGACACAGTATGTCCAGGGCCTGTACATACATATTATGTACCGTAAGTTAAGGGGGAAGTTGAGAGGCGACTTGAGGCTATGGAAGACCCAAGTTTGCATAAGGATTCTCAGCTTCCCGGTACTAATAGAAGTACTGTAGGTTAAAGGGGAAAGTTCGAGAGAGAACTCCGCAGAGGCGACTTGAGGCTATGGAAGACCCAAGTTTGCACAAGGATTCTCAGCTTTCCGGTACTAATATAAGTATTGTATTGTAGGTTAAGGGGGAGAGAGAACTCCGCAGAGGCGACTTGAGGCTATGGAAGACCCAAGTTTGCACAGGGATTCTCAGCTTTCCAGTACTAATATAAGTATTGTATTGTAGGTTAAGGGGGAGAGAGAACTCCGCAGAGGCGACTTGAGGCTATGGAAGACCCAAGTTTGCACAAGGATTCTCAGCTTTCCGGTACTAATATAAGTATTGTATTGTAGGTTAAGGGGGAAGTGAGAACTCTGCAGAGGCGACTTGAGGCTATGGAAGACCCAAGTTTGCACAAGGATTCTCAGCTTTCCGGTACTAATATAAGTATTGTATTGTAGGTTAAGGGGGAAGTGAGAACTCTGCAGAGGCGACTTGAGGCTATGGAAGACCCAAGTTTGCACAAGGTTTCTCAGCTCTCCGATATTAATATAAGTACTGTAGGTTGAGGCACAGGTTGAGGACCCGTGTGCGGTTCGAGGCTATGAAAGACCCGAGTTTGCACAGGGATTCTCAACTTGCCTACCATAATCGTGTGCTAAAATTAATGGCGACCTCGAGTGTACTTTTCATAGCATGTACTGACTGCTAGCCAGAGAGAGTAATTGTAACATAATAAGAATTTTGTCTCATTGACACTTTTGATGCTCCACCTTAATTGGTTTTGCAGGTTCAGCAATGGGTGTAGCAGTTTTGCTGTGCGGACCAGCTGATCATCTGCCGCACGCTGCTGCCTCTTCTTCTCTGCCTTCGTCGTCGCCATATTATTTACTGTGTCATTTTACACGTAGGTACAGTTACACTACAACTGTCACACCTACACCGTGTATTACATACACCACGCTACACAACAATTAGTTGTCAGTGTAAATGTAGCGAATTTTCGCTCAGTTTGACCTGAGTACAGGATTTTCACCGTCGTCACGGAGTTTTTCCCTCAAGCTTGCTTCTATTAACGTAAATACGAGGTTTTTTCACTCACTGGCGACTGCGATTTTCTCCTGTAGCAGGATAGCACACACACCACAGTGTGAATCTTCTGTGACTGAGTTAGGATTTATATGTATGTATATTGAAATCATTCTTCTGAAGGAAGAAAGATTTAATTTTCATGGGGCGTAATGTCACGAATCAATTCGCGACATTTCCTTTTTGTGAGAAGCCACGAACTATTAGTGGAAAACTCATTGTGTATCGCTCAGTTAACCGTTTCTCTCTCCATTTCGGGGTATACTTTTCAAATCATTCGTCACCGTTTTCAGGGGTGACCGATTTGATGCACGTCACTAAGTGCGCTACTGAGCGATACTATTGTTTCTTTATCGTTCACCTCTGCTTGCCTAAACCGTTAGCCACGCCTTCTGGTAGCTTGTGCGTCCTGCCTGTACATTATTTGAATTCAGTCTAGTGGTGGCTTTGACGGAGAGAGGTCCTGTGCTCAGAAGAGAAGAGAGGTCAGCTAGCATCCCAAGCTCCACAGAGTATCAGTTTCTTCAAACTCCCACCCCCTGGGTGATACAAAGCATTCATCGACTGGTATTTCTTTTGTGTATTTCCTAGTTTTAAGAGTTTAGTTAAGGTGTTTTTCCTAGGCGTAAGTATTTAGCTTCTGTGTGAGTGAGCGAGTGCGTCTTCATTTAATTGATTTGAATTGTAACGTTAAATTTATTTTTTGTGATTAATAAATTTAACAGTTCCTTTCTTGAGCTTAATGTAAGTAAACTCTTGTTTCATTTAATCCAAATTAAGCTTATTTTCCATATAGCTCCTTAGCTTGCATAAACATTTACTATTCATAACTGGTACTTAGACCAGTCTTGTTGTATTAACTTAAAATCCGTTGTGCCAGGAGTTAATGCATCAGCAAGAACCTGATGTTATTATTATTAGTATTAGTTATTTATTGTCAGGGGTGATGTAACTTTCTCCAGAGGCTAACAGTACAGTAATTCAGCAATTGTGAGTAATTAGTCTCTGCTGTGTACTGTTGAGGAAGTTTATAAATTCTCGTTCTCAGAGAATCGTGCTAAGCCAGCGTAAAGTAATCGTTGCTTGATGTAGCAAGACAATCATTGTCTCTGCTCTTCAATATTATTGAATATTATCATCAATTTAAATAATATTTAAGCATTTATTCCAAAATTACCGTGATATTTTAAAAAACCCTGACACACCACCAGCAGCTAAGGTTCAGGTTATAAGTGATCTTCCCAGACCTAAAAGTAGGAAAGAGCTACAAAGATTTTTGGGAATGGTAGGTTATTACAGGAGATTTGTTCTTAACTTTTGTATTCTTGTATCACCACTTACAGACCTTCTGAAAAAGGGAGTTAAATTTGTCTGGACCGATAACTGTGAATCCTCTTTCAACAAATTTAAAGCTATCCTACTAAGTCAGCCAGTGCTCGCTACTCCAAATTTTGCTAAGCCTTTTAAGATGGCTGTTGATGCAAGTGATACAGGAGCTGGGGCTGTTTTGCTGCAAGAGGATGATCAGGGTATTGAACACCCTGTATCTTATTACAGTAAGAAGTTCACTCCACCTCAAAAGAACTACTCAACTATTGAGAAAGACCTTTTGGCCTTGATTTTGGGTTTACAGCATTTTTCATTTTATTTGTGTTCTGGTTTTGACCCCATAGTCATTTATACCGATCATAACCCACTGAAATTCCTTAGTAAGTTTAAAGATAAAAATCAGAGATTGACAAGATGGAGTCTACTTCTTCAGGAGTATTCATTAGACATACAACATGTCAAGGGGAAAGAAAATGTTATTGCAGATTGCTTATCTAGACTTTAGACAGATTGTTTTAGAGTAATAAGAAATTTCCTTTGTAAATTTCTTTTTCTTTGTGGGGAGGTGTTACATAGCCTATGATTTCATCATCCTTTGTGTAATTCTGACGTGCAGTGTGCTGCCTGTTTGATCACGAGCGTGTTCTGCCTCGGTCCCCCCCTTCTACCGTTATAGTGGAGTGGGTCGTCCTTTCTGTTATTCAGTGCGGGATTGTCAACTCTTTGTCCCCATGGCTTCATTTGCGCGTCCTTCTTACAAGTTGTATCAAGCTCTGCTGGCCCCTATATAATGAGCTCAGTCTCTGCATCATTGCCACTTAGATCTACTCCTCATTTTGTTCACATCTCTGTCCTCCCCTGTACAGTTATTGTTGTGAGTGCTCCGGAAGTCTCCAACCATCTAGCAGTTGTGTAATTTGAGTATAACTGTTATTGCATTTTTTCTTTGTACTGTATAACAGAAGGTGTTAATTTGTAGGCCTAGTGAGGTTTTTGTAATTTGTGTAGGGTTCTTATTGTTAAGCCATTGTTCATAATAGTTTGTATCGGTAATAATTTATCTTGCATTAACTGAGCATTACCCAGTGTGTTTTCATTTTATCGGGGCTGACTTAGGTAAATTTACTCTCGCTAATTTCGTGTTAATAGAGGCTATTGCAGTTAACCATATATTTAACCTGTTTTTTGCCATTACATTATCCTTATGAGTCCTGAATGTTTTGTTGTTAGTTTGAGCATTAAACTTTAACTTGTAATTTTACCTAACTCTTTTGTTTTGAACCTGGAACTTTACGGGACAGTAGTGATTTTTAGTATTCTCACTTAAAGTGTACATTATCTTTCGCTGTTCCGTAACAGTAAATTAAAAAAACAAATGAATAACTAAATAAAATGAAACAGGATAAAAAGACGTCCTCTGCCTGAAATAGTTAATTGTGAATCACCTGTATTTACCTGGATGGCGGTGGTCCAAACTGCGTGATCGGCATTCAGGAGGGAGTTACTGATCACCAGGCAATTAAGCAGCTTTTACGACCATCTTACCTGATACCGGCGCCAACCTCATGTCAGGCGGTAAAAAAAAAAAAAAAAAAAAAAAAAGAGGCGCATAATAATTCGTGTTCTTCTCTTCCTTCTCAATGATTTATCTTGGAATTTAGAACATGTAGGCGTGGGAAGATCTCTTGGCATTTTCCTCATCCTTGACTTTTGCTACCCAAGACGACAAAACTCAGCTATGGAGAGACTATGCGAACTGGAGAAGAAAATTAAATCTGACATACGCATAATCATTCGTGTTCTCATTGGAACAAGAAATTTTCGTGGCGTTTCTTCTTTAACATATTAATTTCTTCCTATTACTATACATAAGAAACTTGGTAGGAGAAACTATGAAAACAGTGAAATATTGAAAGCTGTGTAATAAGTGTGTGTGTGTGCGTGTGTGTGTGTGTGTGTGTGTGTGTGTGTGTGTGTGTGTGTGTGTGTGTGTGTGTGTAAAACAGGCTCTCATCACTCATTTATCTTGTTAAGGATTTTCCGAGACAGACACCACTATTAATTAACGACATTTATCACCACAGACACACACACACACACACACACACACACACACACACACACACACACATTTATCTACAACAGCCTTCAAGATTTCAGTGTTTTCTTATTTTCTCTCCTTTCCAGAACACAAGCGGCTCCTTCGTGATGGCCATTCGTTCAAGCCAATTTGTTTATCTTCGGATCTTGCCACTTTTGTAAATTCACAGTAGGCGGAGTGAGTGTGCAGTTTTATTTATATTGGGGAAAGCCAAGTGGAAATCAAGGAGCGTATTTGCAACTGTCTTATCCTCTCATGGTACTGACAACTCCACTATTTTGTTACAGCTAAAGCCAGATGATTTTATTCAGCTGAGATAAATGCATAAACAAAACAAAAAATTACGGGCATTGCAAAGAGAAAATGTAAGAAAAGACCCAGAAAAATTAAACAAAACAATTGGGCTCGATGGTGTGTGATATGCACCTGAGTGTGAGTGGATGAAAGGAGTGGATGGAAAGAGTCGAGGAGGAGGAGTGGAATGGGAGAAGAGGAGGGAATGGCATGGTTAAGGAGGGAGAGACAAGAATGGGGGATGAAAACTGAGGGTGATGGGTAAAGGAGGATGGAGATGGGTAAGGAGCTGGAGGAAGAGAGGGAGGATGTCATGGCTTGGAGCCTTGGAAAGTTGAAGATGGATGGAGAAGGAGAGGGAGTGGGGACAGCAAGAGGTGATGGAAAGGGAGGAAGAGGGATGTGATGGCTAGAAGGATGGGGAAGAGGGAGAAGGATGGAAGAGAAGGGAAGAGAGTGGGGGGAAGGAGGGGAGTGGGGAGGAAAGGGAGACGGAGAGGAGTGGGGAGAAGAGGGAGAAGGAGAGGGAGAGGGACGGTTATGTGTTTTAGGCGATGGGTTAGGGAAGAGGGATGTAGTGGCCAGGTAACTACAAAGGAGTACAAAGGAAAGTAAACAGCAACAGACCTTATGGTCCTTTCGAGGCTGTTTGTTACAGAGTAGACTGTGACTACGAGATCTAATTCTACATGCTGAAGGATAAGGATAGTAAAGCAAGAAAGCTAGAGATTAATGTATGTGTTTTTACGATGGGAGGAAAAGGGATGAAGGAGTGAGTGTGTGTGGGGGAAGGACAGGGGAGAGGAGGGAGTTACTGAGGTAGTTAAAAACAGTGCCTGAATTATGGGGTATAGAGTGTCAATGTGGGTAGTAAAATGTCTGAGTTTGGGAGTGAACGAAGAAATTTGTGTGCAGGGAGGAGGGTGGCAGACAGGGAGGGGGGAAGTGACGAAGAGGGGGGAAGTGACGAAGAGGGGGGTGAGATGTAGAAGGGAGAGAGGGAGATGAAAAATTCTTTAAAGGACACTTAACTACCTATCTTATCCTAGCTACAGCGAATCAGTTTTTTTTTTTTTTTTCTGCTGAGGGAAATTCGTCCACCTGGATGATTAAAAATGAGAAAATGGGGGTAGAGACTTAGAGGCGAGGGAAGAGAGACGTGGAAGCAGAGGTGCAGGAGAGGCTGGGTTATTCTTAAGACTGGTATGTGACAAGAAAATGTACGCCTGATTTACGCAGCGCCCCTCTGACTGGTGACGGAACGGTGGGGGATATCAGGTGGTTGGGGTTGGGATGGGGAGTGTCTGGGGGTAGGGTTAGGGTGCGGGAACAGGTATAGCAGGGTAAGTACGGATTTAAACTGGGATTATGTTAGCTACCATTGCAGCCACTTTTAATGAAGCAAGAGTTACCGCCTTTATGTGGAGCTTCGAAGCGTTGTACGGATGATGCTCCTTCTGAAGGGGATTTGTTGTACCAAGTTTATCTCAGTATATATTAACTTCTGTTCTAATTTATGAACAGAGTACGAGTGCTAACTTTGCAACTAGTTCTAATAGAGGACGATTTGTCGACTTTATATGGGATTGGAATTCTTGTATAGGTGATGTACTGACTAAAGAGATTTGCTGTAAGTATAGAATTTATCTGCAGTTCTGAACTTATGAATGGAGCATCGCTTTTAACTCTCAATGCATCAAGTTCTAATATAGGACAATTTACTGTCATAGTTGGGATTCGAATCCTTGTATAGATGATGAGCCAACTAATGGGATCTGCTGTAAGTATGAGGCTTATCTACAGTTTGGAATTTATGAAAAGAGTATCGCTTTTAACATTCACTGCATCCAGTTCTAACAAGGAGGATTTGCCAGACTTATGTGGTACTGGAATCGTTACATACATGAGAGGCCAGATAAAGAGATTTGCTCTAAGTATGAAGTTTATCTAGACTTTGGACATAAGAACAGAGCATCAGGGATAACTTTCATTGTATCCACTTGTAATGGAGGAGAGTTTACCGCCTTATGTGGGCTTCGATTCACAGTTTAAGCATGGGGGTTCAGATCAATGTATAAGATGATGTCAGAACAGTGGTATTTATGGTAAGTGTTAAGTTTATCTCCACTTTTGAATTTATGAATGAGCCTCCTTGAATGTGGTTAGACAAACTCTTTTATGAGGGAGAAAGTTGGGTGGCAGAGCATATTAATGTTGGGAGACATGGCTGTTCATGTAAAACAGGGAGCTGAGTGTGGTGAGAAAAATGGTACACTCACATAAAAAGAGTAAGTTATTGATTCTTAAATATGTATATATGTCTTTACTCACACACAAACACACACACAAACAAATCGCACGCGTTCCCCCAGTAACATTCACGCTCATCTTACTTCATCTATCGAGGCACCTCTGTCTTTCTGTTTAACTGTCCAGTTAATTAAACACACACACACACACACACACATACACACACACACACACACACACACACACACACACACACACACACACACACACGTTACAACCATTAGTGTGTAATATACAAAACAAACCCCTACGGAAATGTGCTAAGGAGCCTGCACTGTAAGCTTCCTGAAGATCTTGTCCTAATCCACTTAAACTCTTACACACAGCTAAATGAACCTTGATGATTTTTACAGACTGGCAGTGAAATCAATCCAAGCCTTACGAGAAATCACAACCCACGCCAACCAAAGCACCAACACCCGCAGGGGGATCAAAATGGATTCTAGCGGCAGACACGGTGCTTCTGTCAGCGGTCATGTTGGCAGTGAGAAAAAGAGTGTCATTGGGCTGGCTTCCTGTTCTGACACCCAAACAAGGATTAAGTGGCCATGGCAGACCTAGGCTGATCCTGCCTTAAGGTATGGGAAGTAGTTGTCAGTAATTCCGTTGTACCACCCTTGGAACTGTCAGCAAGTTGGTTTCTAGATCTGACACGCTAACGAGGTGGTGCGAGTGTCAACAGCCGTGAAAGTAGGTGAAAACTGGGCAAGGCACTTGCATCAAAAAGGTGAACTCAAGGCAGGAATAGATTTAGGAACGAGGAAAATAGGGCCTAGGATTTGGCTAGTTGGGTCGTGTCGTGTTTGTAAGGAAGGCGTGTGTGTCAGCGTTATGGTTTTCCTTGCTGATGTGCAAATAATAATTAAGGTGTTATGTCAGATGTCGTGGAAGAAGGGAACTGGCTATCCATATGCAGTTAGGGTCAATAATCCTTTCTAACGACCGAGGCACATAATTATTGGAAAGAGATACCAACCATTCAACACTGCTTGGATTTTTGATAGTGTAGCAATATTTAGTTCGTTTTTTTTTTAATTATTATTCAAGTTATATATTGTGCATAAGGACTATCGACAGTAACTATGCCTTGTCATTAAGTTCTTTAGCTCTCCAAACTGTGTCAGAGGATGGCCTCTGTCTATCTGTCTGTTTGTCTGTCTGTCTGTCTGTCTGTCTGTCTGTCTCTCTCTCTCTATCTCTCTCTCTCTCTCTCTCTCACACACACACACACACACACACACACACAGGATATCAAGTGATTGTGACGGAAGCCGCAAAACAGGTAATGATCGGGTAAGACAAGACCTGTATAGATCCTGCGGTTGTGGTAGGTCTCCATATTATAATTGCAAATCATACTAGATAGATAGATAAATAGATAGATAGAGAGACAGATAGAAGCAGGAAGTCAAATGATGAGAAGGTGTTGTGTCTGCGAGAATCGAGCAGCGCTATACATGCTTACACGGAGGAAAGCTGACGACAGCGGCCAGTAAGGAGATGATGCAGTTAGCTGTCAGCAGTCCTCTCGTGAGAAAGATCTGGTAACCATGAGGAACCCCTGCTACACCAGATTTTAGGAAAGAGAGTTTAGAAGGAGACAAGCGACCCTAGAGAGAGGTCGAGACGGTGATTAGCCTTAGAACAGAAAGAGAGAGAGATAGCGAGACAGGGAGGTAGCTACCCGGGACTTATACTCTTATACCTGTTTAATATTTCCAAGACAAATAAAAATAGTCCCATACTATTCTTTACCTCTCCCGTCACTACATGACATCTGGTGGGGAAACTACTACAAGATATAAAAGCCGCTCGACCACAAGTCTAAAATATACGCCTCTACAAGCAAATACAAAGTCGCTGCTTTATGATACAAAGTCTTTATGACATTTGGTAGCAGCGAACGTATACGAACCTCGTCTACGAATCAACATTAAATTCCTACAAAATATCAAGATTGAAAACAACCAACAACATCAGCTCCTGACAGTATTCTCTCCATCCTGCCCCCTCCGTCTCCCAGATCATTACGCTGATGCAGAGGTCAAGAGATCACCGACGCCTTGCAAGTAGCTTAACGACAAACCAGCAAATCTGCGGACATCGTCTCCGAATTAAAAGCAAATTTCTACAAAAAGCAACCGAGACTCTACAAGATTAGCTTCAGTTCAACATTGAATCCTACAAAATACAGCCTACAGTGCGAATAGTCTACAAAGTCTACGAGTCTACGACGAATCAGCGAACTACAACCATCTACAATCAACTACAATTAACAACTCTACGTCGTCTGTATAATCTTCTACACGCACCTACAAGAAGCGGCAGTCTTCATCCCACAACGAGTAAATCACAAGAAAAAAGGACCAAGAATACATCAAGAAAGAAAGAAAACAAACAAACAAACAAACAAACAAACGAAGAGTGAGAGACGACTCACAACTCATAACCACCAGACCTCACCCTCCTCTCTCTGCTACATCCACCCAACCCCCAACGCTTACGCAGGTGTGAAGAGGTCAGGACGACGAAGCAAACACCAAGTCCATATTCACAACTCATCTTACTCACTCGTCTTCACTCAAGTTACTCATCGCTACTCATTCACTCACCACAGCTACCAGTGTGGGAAGTTGAGGTCATCATGCGTGCTTGCTGAACAGACGCCACGTCAGTCAACACACCACCTGCACCACCACTCACACCATTCCCACCACGGTAAAATTAGTGAGTTACATAGTTACTTCATTTATACAATACACAGTGATAGACAATAAGCTTCTGCACAAACATATAAAACGTGCTGTATAGTTACTGCTTAAATACACATACTTACTTCAGTTATCTGCATAACTCAATCACTGAATAATCACCAACAATAAATATTCTACACTGTATATATTCATTCATTTATTATAACATTTATTTACTGTCAACGAGTGTTACCATTTATACCTACATAAAATACGTGTTTCATATATACAACTATACATATTATATCTACAAAGTAATAAAGAAAATATACAATCACAGTTTCTCAGTGAGCAATTAAAAGAACTGTATTTAACATTTATTAATTCAAGCTACCTAGTGGAAACAGACAAATTAAGTTACAAGGTAAACTAGAGAAAAAAAAAAAAAAATGGCCAACACAAATGCCGTTAGCAAGAGTGAACATCTTCAACACAATCGTGAAGACAATGATTTCCACACAGTGCTGACACACATATTACCCACGATAGGTACAGGTGAACAACAAGTCAATGTGTATAGTTAATACTGTATATAGTGTATATATATATATATTTTTTATATAAAATAACAAAATATGGGACTATATAATTTCATTTTCAGTAGTATCTGTGCAATATAAACTAAACTTTAAAAAAAGTATCCCAAGGAAATTAGCCAGTAATTATGCAACCATGAACAAAATGGAAAAAAGCGTACACAAGCAAAGAGAAACAAACTATAAAAAATCAATACATACAAAAAAAAAAAAAAAGAAGAAAAGAAAGAAAGAAAGAAAAGTAAGAAAGAAAAAAGAGAAACAGAGTAAGATCACATACCAAACAAATGAAAATAAGTGTAAGTGTTACTACATATGCCAAAATACCACATAAACTACAAACAAAAAAAGCAAATTGTGTCTCCACAAACAAGTGGCATGACACATCAT
Source organism: Coenobita brevimanus (assembly GCF_032717465.1). Taxonomy (NCBI): domain Eukaryota; kingdom Metazoa; phylum Arthropoda; class Malacostraca; order Decapoda; family Coenobitidae; genus Coenobita; species Coenobita brevimanus. The sequence continues at coordinate 47,634,746 of NC_136977.1, read as the reverse complement.
CACTATCATCGACCGCAGCATATGTTAGGACTGCAGTTATTACAATTATGTTACTCCATATTATAATTATGTAACTACAAACAATATGTACCAATTTATGTGACAGTTGCATTAACAAGATGTAACTTTTATGTAACTTTAACTACAATCATGTAACTACAAACGATATGTAACAATTATGTAACGACAAACGATTGCATTATGTTACACTAACTACAATTATGTACCTACAAACGATATGTAACAATTATGTAACGACAAACGATTGCCTTATGTTACACTAACTACAATTATGTACCTACAAACGATATGTAACAATTATGTAACGACAAACGATTGCATTATGTTACACTTTGCCAATTATGTAACAGTTGCATTAACAAGATGTAACTTTTATGTAACTTTAACTACAATTATAAGGCCAAGACACTTATGTAATAGTTGCATTAACAAAATGTAACTACAGTTATAAGGCCAACACAATTATGCATTAACACAATATAAGTCATACAATTATAGCACAATTCTGTATTACCAGTATCATCATACAAGTTAGGTGAAATATTAGACATTACTAAAGTGATAACTCTATGTAATGTAATAACCTAGCAGTATTACCATTGCACAATTATATGCGTAATATTACTGAATAATCACTATTTACTATGAATAATATATGTATACAATATTCATACAATTTACTTTACAATATTATGTATTTCACTTAATTAGCTTATAAGTTCATTATAATGTGTATGTAGTATGTATTAATATGTTATAACTATTAAATGTCGATGGTACGCCATTTTTGCGCGGCCGAGCAATGTGGTAGGTCTCCATATTATAATTGCAAATCATACTAGATAGATAGATAAATAGATAGATAGAGAGACAGATAGAAGCAGGAAGTCAAATGATGAGAAGGTGTTGTGTCTGCGAGAATCGAGCAGCGCTAAACATGCTTACACGGAGGAAAGCTGACGACAGCGGCCAGTAAGGAGATGATGCAGTTAGCTGTCAGCAGTCCTCTCGTGAGAAAGATCTGGTAACCATGAGGAACCCCTGCTACACCAGATTTTAGGAAAGAGAGTTTAGAAGGAGACAAACGACCCTAGAGAGAGGTCGAGACGGAGATTAGCCTTAGAACAGAAAGAGAGAGAGATAGCGAGACAGGGAGGTAGCTACCCGGGACTTATACTCTTATACCTGTTTAATATTTCCAAGACAAATAAAAATAGTCCCATACTATTCTTTACCTCTCCCGTCACTACATGACATCTGGTGGGGAAACTACTACAAGATATAAAAGCCGCTCGACCACAAGTCTAAAATATACTTCTCTACAAGTAACTACAAAGTCTTTATGACACGGTAAGGCGTGTACAGTTTCGGTCAGAAGTTACACTGCCTCTCTCGAACTGTGCCGGGATATTGGTTTCCTGGTTTGACTCACAGACAGGAATTCAAGTAAGATGGGTAATTGGGGCATATCCAGCAAGGTAAATTTTTTTTTTTTTTTTTTCATTTCCTCTACTTTAACTTTGCGCATGTCCGTCACTTCCCCCAAACGCATTATTTCTATGGTCAGAAAATTATCTTTGGTCAAGAAACATGCCAGACCTCTCTCAAAAAAGGATAAGTGCTTTCAGAAAAACGTGAGATGCAGAAGGGGTGAAATGTTCGGGACAGCGTAAAGTGCTTCACCATTTCCTTACATTTTAGAGGTTCCAAGCCGATGAAAGGAGTCTCCAAACCGTTTGGCAAGATCTCATTAGGTCTGGATACGGTTTCGCGTCTGTGTAAGTGACCTATCGACCACACCTGAATATTCGCAAGGAGAGAGCCGAAGGAGAGAGCAGGGGTACAAAAGGGACTGATTTTGCGGACGCTATTGCAAGGTAAAGCATGAGCGTCGATGAGGATAAACACAGAGACGGAATGGGCACACGGACAAGGGGAAATAATTTTAGGGACGCTGCTGCTAGATGATGTGGTTGGGAGGGTGGATAACGAATGGGCAGCCAGGAAAAAGGAGTGGTGACTCAGAGATGGAGCGGAAGGAAGAGGCAGGCCGAGATGTGAAGAGGTAGATGAAATTAGCATATACTCAGGGCTGGGATAAATCAGGTAAATATATTAGATACGTTAGAGGAGGGAATGATGGGAGAGGCCTTTTTCTTCCAGTGGATTGCATGGTGATGAAGATGGCTATAACGATGATGACAATACAGTACTGATGATGATGATGATGATGACTAGTACTGATGTTGATGAGGGGAATAATGATGATAACTGGTAAAGTACTGATGAGGATAAAGGAATAAGGAAACTGATATCACAAGCATGAGTATTATGTTAATTATCGTTCTACCACAGTACTGATAAAACAGGTAGGCTGACTAGTACACGTACTGATCATTTGCAATACAACTGATAAGAGGAGGAAGATAAAGATGGGCCGCGTTGAGATAAAGACGACGAAGAGACAGGTGGAAAGAGAAGAAAATTAATATCAGAGACACGACAGAAAGATCATTATCTTTCTAATCTTGATAAAAGAGGTGATCTGACTGGACAGGTGTAAGTCATTAGCAAAGCAACTGACTGGAAACAAATAAAAATAAATCCAACATAAGAGTAAGCACAGGAGTGATGTAAAATTATATAAAAAACAAGACAGGTGAGTCAATTTAAAAGTTAGTATTTTCTCAACAATGATTAAGAGGAGGTAAATAATGGAAAATAGAGACCAGGTAAACTTATAAGGAACAAGATTGGTGGGCCAGTATCTCTCAAGCCATGATTAAAGAAATAGGTGCGTTGTCTGGTACATGTGGAGGGCATTAACAAAATATCTAATAAGAGAAGGCAAGTAAAGGTAGCAAAACAATTCAGACTAATCCATTGAAAGATTGACAGAGGGACAAGGAATACAGATTTTAGGAGCAAGATGGATTATTACCATCCTAACCTTGATTCAAGATGTGGGTCAGCTGGTACACGTGTCGCCTATTAACGAGGCGATTGATAGGAGTCAGTTTAAGTGAAACCCAACGAAAAGGAGGGCATAAGAACAAAGTAAATTGATATCAGCAACACGCTGGGTGGGTCATTATCTCCCTAATCTGGTACACTTGTAGGCCATTAGCAAAATGACTGATAAGGTGAGGCAGATAACAATGAACTGGGTTGAGAGGAAGCCGATGAAAGACTACTCGTACTACAAGTGGTACCAGGCACAATGAACCTGGACCGACAGCACAGTGGGAAAAAATAGTAAATATCTCTATCCTCAACCAGTTTCGAGTTATAGCCCCTTATTATCCGTGACCTTGAGTTTGACCTTTTAAGGTTACTTACGGTCAGAGGTCATGGTACCAATTAAAACCGGACTTCCTATATGTTGATAATAGTATAGATCTCTAACATCAACCAGTTTCGAGTTCATAGCCCCCTGAATATCCTCGATCTTGAGTTTGACATTTCAAGGTCACGTAAGGTCAATAGTCACAGTACCAATCAAAAGCCCATAAGAGACTTCCTAATACTGATAATAGTAAAAATCTGTCTGCAACCAGTTTCGAGTTATTGATCCCTGAATATCCGTGACCTTGAGTTTGACCATTCTAGGTCACTCAAGGCCACAGGTCTTGGTGCCAAATGGAAGTCCATAAGGGAGTTCCTGTATGGTGATAATAGTAAACATCTCTATCTTCAACTGGTTTCAAGCTACAGCCCTCTGAAAATTCGTGACCTTTCAAGATCACTCGATTACCTCCAAAATTTAATCACTTCCTTTTGGGACCAGTGCCCACATATCCTGTGAAAGTTTCAGGTAATTTCATTCAGGCGTTTTTCCGTAAAGTTGCTAACAAATCAACAAAGAAACAAACAAACTCCACCAAAAACAATACCTCGCCGGACTCCGTCCCGGCCGAGGTAAAAATGGATATTTAATATCAGCAGCAAGAAAGTTAGGTCAGTAACTCCCGGATCCTGATAAAATATGTGAGTTGACCAGTACTCGTGTAGGACATAAGCAACACGAAAGATAGGAAGAGACAGATAAAAGATAACATTCAGGTAAACTCAGTGAAATGACTGACTAAGGGACAAAGAATACTGATATAGGATCAAGTTAGTTAGGTTCGGTTATTATCGTCCTAACCCTCATAAAAGAGGTGGGTTAGCTAGTACACGCTTAGACCATTAGAAAAAACGACTGATAAGAGGTGAAGAAAGATAGTATCCACATATATCAGCGAGAAAGAGGGACAGGGATAGAGAAAACTGACAGGCTGATGAATATATCCCGAAAACTGATAAAGAGTTGGGTTGGTGAGCACACATGTAAGCCAAAATGAAGACGACTGACAGGAAGCAGATACAGGGATACTGAGTCAGGATAAGCCTATGAAAAAGTGAGATAAGGATGAGGTAAAATGATATCAGGGACAAGACTGGTGGGTCATTATCTCCCTAATCTTGATAAATGAGTGCAGTGGCTGGTACAGGTATTGACCATTAGGGTAATAACTGATAAGAGGAAACAATTTCAGGATGTGTCGAGATAAGCCAACGAAAGGAAGGATTGCGGAAAATTATATCAGGAACAAGATAGGTGGGTCAGTAGGAGGTGGGTTGGTTGGAACAAGTGGAGATGATCAGCCAGATAAAGAACAGATAAGAATTTCATGGAGAAGCATAAACTCTCAGAAAAAAGAAGAAGTATATTTGATACCAGGGTTCGATTGCTGGGTGCACGTGTAGATCATTAGCAAGACGACTGATAAGGTGCTGTAGATAAGAGAGATAAGCAGGGATACCATCGTGCCTCTTAAGTACCTATATTAACATCCAGACATATGGACAGTGGTCATTGGTAGACACACACATATGTACTAAATGGGGTTGGTTTTGTGTGTGTGTGTGTGTGTCTGTGTGTGTGTGTGTGTGTGTGTGTGTGTGTGTGTAAGTAAAGATGGAGGGTTGATTTCTTATTGCGTCTATACAGTACTGTAATTGCTTTTTTGATAATTCTGTTTAGGTGTGGCTGAATAGGGAATGGAGTACTTAAATTTCTTTTCGTCCCTCTAACTTGACGTGGTAACAGCAAATGAGGGGGGGGGGGGGAATGGTTGGGTGAATGGGTCTGTGTGTGTATTCCATTATTCTTATCTAATTGTTTTCCTCATTCTCTTTCACTTTCACCCTACCCTCTTTCTCCTTCTATTTGGGCGTGGTGAAACAAAATGTGGGCGGCGGTGGTAATGTGAAGAGGCGGGAGTGAGGGGGAAGGGTGAGGAAGTAAGCGTTGGAAATAGGCCAGTGTATTTGGGGGGTTTACCACCTTCGACAATGGTGCTCTCCACGTGGGTGGGGAGGTTTGCGACGCCGGGTGCTGTAAGCCCCTCCGGTAAATATATATATTTTTTCAAATCAGACTAATATGTGGCTAAATACAGTGGGTGGTAGACACTATAGCGCTACGCAATGATTCAGGATGCAGTATTACGCGCGCACACACACACATCACTGCTTCCCGACATATCTATTACACTATGCCACTGAACACCTCCAGCCACTGACCTTATCTCCTCGCTGTACTGGCCTCTCACGTTTTTCCCCCCACTCTCACCGGCTCTTTTCTCTCGTACTTTTCTCTCTCTCTCTTCCCTTCTTCTCCTTTGCATCTCTTCTGTCTTCGACACTTCTACCCTCTGGCACTCCTTTCCTTTCCTTTCTTTTCTTTCTCTTCTCTTTTCTATTCTTTTCACTTCACTTTCTCTTGTCCAGCCCTTTCCTTTCCTTCCCAATCTTCTTTTCATTTCTTTTCTCCTCTCCCCTTTTCTTCTCGTCTCCTTTCTCTCTCTCTCTCTCTCTCTCTCTCTCTCTCTCTCTCTCTCTCTCTCTCTCTCTCTCTCTCTCTCGCTCTCTCACTCAGACAAGATTTAAATGCATTCAACCCACTCCCTCTACAAGCAAATGCAGAAAAAGTATTTAGATTCTGTTTAAAATCAACTTTATTTTTTCTCCTTTCTAAACTGTACTATTAAACCCAATTTACATGTCCTAACCCACATTCACCTCTTACACAAATTGGTCTAAATTCAACACACGCCCCTCTCTTAGCAAATTCCTAATAATTATATGTGGCTCAAACTCTTTATTTTTTACTCCTTTCCTCTCAAGTGTGATATTCAAACACCGTTCTAAATCTGCCTACGATTCCTCTCCCAAATCTTCTCTCGCACAAACGTGGTCCAAACTCAACTGGTTCTCCTCTCCTACAAGCTAAGGTCCACATTCATCCCACGTTGCCTTCCCTTCTCTCTCAAGTAAACTCATACGTTGTCTATCACAAGCTCACCAGTCTCTCAAACAAGGTGCAGACTCAACCCATGCTTTCTCTTCCAGCATCTCAAGTGTCGTATTCAATATCGGTCTAAATCCAACCCACGTCTCCCTCCTTTCACTATCTAAATTCGATCCATGTTCCCTTTCCTTTCATCTCTGTCAACCATCTTCCCAAAGATTAGATCCAACCCCTCCCCCCCTCTCTCTCTCTCTCTCTCTCTCTCTCTCCAATTCAGGTCTGTCATCCATCTCGTTCAAACCCAACTCATTAACTTAGGTCAGCTCATGTATCTGAACCCATAAGTTCATCTGACTAAACACAATCCAGTTCAACCCACATCTCTTTTCATCCCAGCACGATCTCCTCTCTCTCTCTCTCTCTATCTCTCTCTCTCTCTCTCTCTCTCTCTCTCTCTCTCCACGGTCCAAACCCAGACCACGTTCCCTTGACACCTCGCCCCGTTGACTGAGGTGCGAGAGAACCATTGCGGGCTACTGTTGAGCCCAGGACCCATATACATATAGGGTCTTCTCACACCTTTCCACTACGCAGATTTACTGACGTCACGCTTGAGACAGGGCACTCCCCCCATTTCTCCCCACCCACCATCTCCCTTGGGACCTCAGAGGGAGGCCTCAAGTCGCGGTGAGGTGCAGCTGTCTGTCATCCTCCATACCCACCCCTCCCACCTTGCTTCCTTTACACAACTCTGTTCCCCACACACATTTCCTCAATTCAAATGATTGTTTAACCTTTCCCTTCTCATATTTAAAGGTACATGATTTAAAAATAAACACAATATACTCTAATAGTGACATTTATTAGGATACATGGAGATCATCTTGTTATAAATGATACCGGATGTTTATTGGTACTGCTACCGGTATTAACTATATGTTACTATGCAGGCTTCATTTCCTTAACTTCGACATCTTACTCTGCAGCTTTCGTGTCGTTAGCCAAATTTCTGTTTAATACCCGCATCCTGAAAAATACTCGGTATCGAACAAAAAGGCTAATTACTTCAGTAGGATGAGACACATGCCTATATATTAGTACTGACAATGCCTTGCCAGTTGTCTTTTAAATTACCGTTGGTAAGGCTTAGGTTTTATGTTGGTTTTAAGCCACAGTATGTCAAATGTATTTATTCCGCATATATCATGGAGAGAGAGAGAGAGAGAGAGAGAGAGAGAGAGAGAGAGAGAGAGAGAGAGAGAGAGAGAGAGAGAGAGAGAGACTGCGTAGATACCAAATCGTTAATTATAAATAACAAATCTCTTAATTCGAGCTACTAAATATATGTGAATGTATTTCATATACTCTTTGTGGCTTTATGTACATAAAAAGCTATATAATTTGTACGAATTATTCACTCTTTGAGAACGAAAAGTGGCTGTATAAATCATTTCCAACGACCTGGCACCGTTGTTTTTGCGACCAGGAAGGGAGGGAGGGAGGGAGGGAAAGAAGGGGGGGGATGATAACATACTTCTTGCCAAACGATTCCAGACGGAATTACTACGTTACGAACTTTCTTTAAACAAATACATTCTGCGATACACCGTACTTAATTTTCAACACTACTGCTTTCTTGCTAGGGTACTCAGTAATGGTTACCTACAGTACGTGGGTAGAACAAAATAATGGTGGGTAAATATGAATACTAGCAACTCATACTAGTGCGGTGGCCAGTTGCCTCAATTTATTTTACCTGGGCTGGTAAATGCAATGTTACCACGTGCTTTTCCACATTTCTGCAAGCATTAACCCCGTGAGGGGAGATATACTGTACAGCTTATAAAGAGCAAAGCCCACCATATACAGGGATATGCACCTACGCAGAGAGAGAGAGAGAGAGAGAAAGGGGAAGGGACTTAACATTTAATGAAGCTGATGGCAGATTCAGCGTTGGCAGGGCGTGCTCTTCAAGGCGTATTTGATTTTCTGGAATAGGCAGTTTGAGAAGTTCATATTTTAGATTTCTTTTATAAGCACTTTGATCAAAGTGAAGGCTGCAGATGCGAGCAGTATTCGGATTAATTGTGTCTTTCCTCTTGCACAGATGAATCCACTTAAGTTTAATCTCTTCATCTTTGGGGAAAATATGGAAAATTATATCCCCATCTTTCTTCAGTAAAGAGTTACAGCCAAACAATGCACAATTGATAGGCATTATTTCACTGGGCACATACAATGGTATAAAGTGCAGGTGACAGAGGTGACCTGTTTGGCGCCGTGACCTCTGAGCAACTGAGTCTACTTCTCACTATATGGCAACCCCTTCTCGGAAGACCTCACCTGGTGTCTTCGCCATGACGTCACGCGCAAACGCGACGCGTTTTGGGGTCGGTATGGTTAGACCCTATATGTATATTGGTCCTGGTTGAGCCTTCTAATGGGCGCGTGTTAGGCCATTCTTGTCCAGCCTCCCCACCCCCGCCCATCACTGCCAGGTCGCCCCCGCTGCCATAAAGTGGGTGATGGGTGTCGCCACGTACAGAGGCGGGGTAATTAGGGCAGGTGAGATGACGTAAGGGTGGGGGGGCAGGTGAGAGGTAGGAAGGAGGGGTGGAGTAAAGAGAGAGGATAGTGGCAGGGTGAAGAGAGGTAAAGAGGGGAGTGGCAGGGATGATTGTGGCAGGAAAATGAGAGGTGGAGGGAGGTAGGTGAGTGGCTGGAGGGCGAGAATTGTGTTACTATGGTCCTTTCGCAGCAAGAAGTCCGTTGAGGGTGTGGCAGAAGTTGGGATTTCCCCGAGTGCGACGTTGCCAATTTGACCACCAATTATCGGATTATCACTGCCTCCCTACCTACCCCCATCCCACATGTTTCTCTCTCTCTCTCTCTCTCTCTCTCTCTCTATATATATATATATATATATATATATATATATATATATATATATATATATATATATATATGTATATTATATATATTTATTATTTATTTTCAACTTTTTTTCCACACCACCTATGAGGTAAAAGGAGGGAATGTGAGGGTGGTATGAGTAAACTTAGGCAGGGAGAAAAAGAGTATGGAAGAGAGGCGAGAGGAGCAGGAAAAAAAAAAACACACACACACACAGAGGGAGAAAGGATGAAGGGAAGAAGGGGAGGAGGAAGAATAACAAAGGGTTTAAGTAAAATGGGAATGGACTGAGTAAGATTGGGATGGCGAGGGATGCGGTAAGACAGTGTTAAGCCGATCTTCACCTTCTTGGCTTTAAAACTTATACTACGAGTTACCTGGCGACAGGTGGCCTCATAGAGAACACGTCACAGTTGGAGGGACGGCCTTGCATGGGTTCTACCCCCAGGAGGCGACTGGGGGTTTATCGATCACGTAATGTTATCGAGGGAATCTGGCCAATTATCTACGCTTAACTCCATGAATTTGATGACGTATTTTATACTCTTGCCATTTTCACGAGATTTTATTCCCCTTACGAGAGACTTTTCAAACTTAACGGGGTACCTACAGAATCCACGAGCACCTTCACTAACAGGTTCTTTAAAGCTGATTGAGAATCGTCTGGAGATTATCAAGGATAATAATGCAGGTAAGTGAGGGGGTTAAATGTACTGAACTACGGCAGCCTAGACTCGGGCCCCTACGCTCTGAAGGGATAATGCATGATAGGCTGTCACCATTTTTCATGTTGCAAGAACCTCACACTGCAATGCTTACTCTCCCCCACTGTGCAGCGACATTTTCCAACGCCCTGAATAAGGGGTGAATGGAGGAGGCTTGGGTAAGAGGGACTGGATGAAAATGGATGAGATAGAAAAGGACAAAAAAAAAATCTTGGGACAGAATAGGAGAGGGAGGTGTGGATGGGAAATAGTGACGAGAAAGAGTGGAGTGTGGCAGCATAATGAAAAATGGAAGAGTTTAGTTAGTCAGGTTAGGTTAGGTTAGACTGCAAGAGATGGATGCAAAGATGACGTAGGATAGGAGACAGAGAGAATCGGCAGGAATGTAAAATGAATAATGAAATGAGGTAGGATATAGAGTGAATGCTTTACTTAGATAGGAAGGTTAGGTTAGGTAAGATCAAGGGTTAGGTGGATGAGTTAGATGCAAAGATGTAGTGGGATAGAAGTGAGAAGGAACGGAGATGGATGGAATAGTAATGGAAAGAGTGGGACAGAAAAGGAGGGCGTAGAAGAGGCAAGAGAGGTAACAGTGGAATTTATAAGCTGGGGGACAGAAGTCAGATGGCGTGGGGAGGGCAGGGAAAAAGTAGGTGTTAAAAGAGGAGGTCAGGATGGGACAAAATAGGATGGAAAAGACAGTGCAAGACAGGAGAGTAGTGGAATGTGGAAGCCAATGATGGATGTTAGGTGGGGTGGGGCTGAACAGGGAAAAAAGGGTATTAAAAGGAAGGGACAGGGTGAGGGAGGACTTTAAGGATATCACATGGGGCGAGGTGGAGCGAGGTAAGGAGAGGTACAGCGAGGTGGGGAGGGGCAGGGTGGAGCGAAGCAAGGTGGGGTAAAGTGAGGTGGGGCGGGGTAATGTAAGGTAAGGGGAGGTGGGGCCAGGTGGAGCGAGGTGGGACGAGGGCAGGTCATGTGTGAGTCTGAGAGCTACGGTCGGTTCAGAGAAGTATGTGGCCACCCCACTTTGCCTCGTCTCGCTGGCTGTTTAAACGCAATCAGGGATCTTTTGATGTTATATCCCCTGACGCTGATTATACCACCGAAGATCACAGCTGGGGAAGAAAGAGAGGAGGGGAGGCAAAGAAGAGTCTAACCACCTACCAAGCAACTCGTAATCCCTCTTATGACCTACCGCAAAGTGTATCATTAGGCGATTTTATGCATATGAAAGCGCAAATAGATATCATGCAATCGACTTACCCCGGGCATATATTAAGCATTCAGTGACGGCCAACCGGGAGCAAAGTTCACCTCGCAACTCCTCAGACCGTATTTATGAAGGATCTCGAACAATTTTTATGATAAACGGGTCTCCATAAAAGTTAACTCAGAGGTCGAGTCGTTATTCGCAATTCAACACAGGTTTTCACTCTCATTTGACTGTGAAATATTCTGTAGTTGTGTGATTGAAAGCAAGTGTATATACAAAGGATCTTGGCCACCACAAAAGCTGAGAGTTTATAAATAGGACTTTACGTGTGTGTAGCAAGAAAATTACCCGTGTGAATAGCACCTTTGAAGCATCTCCCTTCCTCCTCTCCGTCGCTCCTCCCTTGCCCCTCCCCCCCTTCCTCCAGCCCCCTTGCCCCCTTTACCCCGAAATCTCTCTTTCTCCTTTCCCTGCAGCCCCCTTCTCTTTGTTTCTCCTCATTTCACCAATGCCTCTCCCCCTTTCCTCCTGCCCCCTTGCCTCCCTTCCTCCTCTCCTTGCAGCCCCCCTTCGCCCTCCCACCGCCCCCTTCCCTATTCCCCTCGTCTCCCTGTTGTCTCCTCCAAACCTACGACTCAAACTTGCGGGGCCCAGCACAGTCGAAGAGTACACTAATTGAATTTACACTACCCAGGCATCATATTGGACTCTCTTGCACATTTGCGGTCGGCCCCGGCTACTAATACAACGCCTCTGATTCTAATGCACGCCTGGGTTAGGTTCGGATCCCTCTGTGATTATGGCAGAGATGTTTATAAGATGATTGGCAGGTCTGTGGGGGGGGGGAATTTATCATCTTAAGGTTGAGGACAGTGGTCTTTAAGATACCCCACTCTGTCTTCATGTAGGGAAAAGTATCCGGATGGTTATGATGATGATGATGAGGAGGAGGAGGAGGATGAAAATAAAGAATCAACTGGAAAAAAAAAAAAATGTTGATATTTGAGGACTATTGAGAATGAACCATCTGCCAGGATTGTTTGTTCGTGAATTATCGTCCTAGACCTCGGGAACGGGCTTTCAATCAATGTACAGAGTCCGATGCATAACAATGGAAAAAAAAAAATGTTGACATAGAAGGCAGTTGGCGATTAGTTCTCTTAGTGCGTCATAAGTGGACTATTAAACCTCGAAAACGGGCTTTCTGTCTTATGTCCAGAGCCGGATACATGAACAAATAAACCTTTCCCTTCCTTGCTACAGCTCACACCTTTCCCCGCCACACCCATCCCCACACCATCCTGCCCTTCATCATTCTCAAGGAGTCAGTGAATACTCTTGCTACCTCCTGACGATTTTTATAAAGCTCTGGAGAGGCCTTTTGAACTGCAGGTGTTAGATGAGGTTTTTAGTGACCTCTTCACTTCACACGCGTCACCTAAGACGAATAAAACAATCTACAAGTGGTAAGAAAAAATTAATATATGTAACCTAATATAGGGGTTAAAGAACGATAAACCACTTCATTTCTCTTATTTCACGCCATCATACCACTCAGCATTCTAAAGGACTAATTTAATATCCTTACATTCCGTCAACGGGCTTGCTAACCAATGTCCAGAGTCAGATATAAAAGAATAAAAACTCCACCTTGTTACATTTCTCACCTTTCTCCGGCACGCCCATCCTCACACCACCCCGCCACACAGCATTCAAAGGACTAAATGCCTGTCCTTAACTTCTCTCGACATAGCCCCAACCCCCTCAGTCGACAGCTGGTTTTCGTATTCATGTCTAGAAGCGAGTGGCTGGTCGTGGAGAGAAAGATGGAGAGATGAGTGAGATAGAGCGAGGAGACTGTTATATTTACGCAGTTCATTAGGTGCATCTGTAAACTATTTCCTGAAGCTCCGGTGCCCTGGTGGTTAATGTGCTGTCTCTCGATACGGAAGCCTCGTGTTCAGTGCTCGAAACCCAGCCATGGAGGATATCTGAAGTGAGTGCTGGTAGTTACGTATATTCTATCATGTGGCAGACTATATTTGCACTCTGTCTGTTCTGCCGATGACTTACACACACACACACACACACACACACACACACACACACACACACACACACACACACACACACACAGACACAGCCATAACAGCATCGACGTTCACATCCACCACTCTGACACACCTTCCCATTCAAACTTTATCAACATGAAGAAGGGTTTAAGTCTATTACTTCTCCTGCGGGAATATCCGGAGTCCTGCAATGGATCTGATATGGACTGATACAGATACAAATATTGATGGATGTTTGAGTTTACAGGTGTAGATTCTTCATTACCATCATCATCATCAGCAGCAGCACCAACAACAACAACAACAACAACAACAACAACAACAACAACAACAACAGCAGCAGCATTTCATCACGATCCATAGTCCCACCTAAAGATTCGAACATGAATATTCAAAGGTGGGCTTACACATATAAATTCGGAGGCGGTGGCTGAATCGGTAGAGAGGCAGTTTGCAGTCCTGATGGACCCAGGTTCGAATCCTGGCTGAGGCAGGGGACAGTTTAAGGATTTGAATTTCATAAAAAGCAGACTTTCCTGTTCTACCAGATGACCCGCCGACATGTCGTAAAAATACCCCCGCTAATACCAGTACACCAGTCCTGTATGAGACAGCCCTAGCATGTATTCAATATGGATGGTGGGTGTTAGCGCCGAAGTGGTGACATGTGGAGGTGTAGGAGGACTACTGAGCCTTGGGATAGGCTACTGCCCCCAAGATATAGGCACTGAAGCCTTTGCCCCGAGTCGGACACATAATATATATATATATATATATATATATATATATATATATATATATATATATATATATATATATACTGTATACGTGTAAACTTACAAATAATCTCTCTCTCTCTCTCTCTCTCTCTCTCTCTTTCAAAACTCTCTCTCCCTACCTCCCTTCCCCCCTCCCTCTGTCGCTTTACTACCTACCTCTCTCCCTCTCTCCCATATGATGTTCAGGTGAGTAACTGAACATCGCTAACTACACGCCTGTTCACCCCGCCAAGGCCACATGTCGAAAGCGATATATATTCAGCAAGGAATGAACAGAGAACAAAAGGAGAACAGCGGGCAGACAAAACTGACATACAATCCCGTATGTTACTCCCTTACTATGATGTCTGTATTGGTATGTTCTGGCCATGCACGGACGATATTATTTAGCTTAGTGGTAATAAGTTATGGTGAATGGGATAGGAACTTTGTCTAATTCAGTATAAGGACATCTTTTCTTACGCCCTCCCCTCTCTCTCTCTCTCTCTCTCTCTCTCTCTCTCTCTCTCTCTCTCTCTCCCTCTCTCTCTCTCTCCCTTAACGTCACACGATCTAATTCTGCTGTGGGGGGACTCTTGTTAAGTGATAAAATCAGGTTCCGTTAACTTAAGCAATACAATGGCATCTTTCATGCATTTTTCTTACTAGTAAAACGTCATACTATTGCAATCATCTGAGGAAAATAATTTGCTGGTGAAAGGTTAAAATCTACTTTGATCAGTCGCACCCAAAGCAACAGTGATACGTAAAGCTAAATCATTTCTCTGTTCAGAGAAGAAAAATAAATCAACCTTGGCATATACAGACGGGGAGAAATATTGGCCTTATATTTCAACTCTTCTACTTCTCACTTTCCTCTGCTGGCTAAAATATCTAATCCAGGAGTGACTTGGTTAGTTTATCTACCCATAGATGATCCCCATTGTTATTAGGTGTCAGGGAGGAGAGTGCCAGATATACCCTAAATGCAGAAGTACTTCTGACCCCGACTGTACTTCAGTCGATAAAACTGTCTTCAATTACAGAGAGGGAATTCGCAGCTCAACATTTCATATGGTGGTGATTGTTTCGATAACAGAAGCGTGTATATGGAACAGACATGATAAATTAACTGATCCCCCTCTGCAACCTGGTCATTCCATTTCAAGCAACAGAGTGCAATTGTAGTTAAGAGAATGGTGTAGATAGAGGGAGGATCCTGTACCTTTGCAACAGCTTCACCTCTGCTCTTATGAATGCACTTAAGTCTGGTCTATGTCCAAAATCGGATGCGTAAAATAAGATGGCTTCGAACAAATATCTCAAGGTTTTAGTTATCTGGGCAAGCACTATTAAGTAAGCCCACAATTAAGAAGAAAAATAGAACATTAAATTAGAGACAATATCTGTAAAAATACACCAATGGGCTCCCCTGGCGGTTCATGCAAGATAACGAAAGCAGTGCTGCAATGTTGCCTCTTTGTATCAAATTGACCCGGCATATTGTGGGAGTGCTCTGACCCAACCCAACCCCAGGGGACGTGTTCATAGAATTTCTTGTACTTAAGTTGCGTATAAGATCTATGTTTTTATCTCAGTTCAGTAAAGCTGCATAAACACACACAACCAAACCAGTGTGATTAACGTGAAAAAAAAGACTAAACAAAATTAAATAAGACCATGCCTGACTACGATGGAGAACTGTTATTAAAAAAATGCTTAAGTTCTGCAATGAATATGGGCCAGAGGGGGGGATAGGTAAGGTTAGGGAACAAGGAACCTTCAACAAAGCCTCCGACGACTGTGCATGCCTCACTAATTCCCCAACTAATTCCCCAACAGAAAACGGGAGGCAGTGCCCGGGAAGGGAGACCAAACAATGCCGCACCCCCAAGCCTCCCTCCCTTCCACTGACTCAGGCCCAACCTGCATGTATGTACAGTCTCGAAAAGAAGGTAATTATTAGTTCTTTGTGGTCTTATATTCTGAAGACAACACGAAGAATTCTTAAGTGGTTATGTACACTGTGAGAGGAATGAGTAACGTTATTCTCTGTAGTTTACATTCAGAAACACAAGATAAATATTTCTTCATTACTTTCTGTCTAGTTTGCATTCCGAAACAAAACGAAATACAGCAGCTTAATGTACAGTGTCCTATGTTCTTTTCAGTGAACGTGTATTTATTCTCTATTACGCCATTAATTAGAGGAAAGATAAAATGGAGCCTGCTAATGGTTACTCAGAATTGAAAGACATACTGAAATAAATATAGGAAAAACGCTCAGTGCCAGTGTCGTCCATCCTATAGATAACGATATTCTGTTAACTGTACAGCCGAAAAAAAAAAAAGTCTCATTATACAATCCAACGATGAAACTGGATGTGACCGATTTTTTGCTTTGTTTTGGCTTTACTTCTGAGTAATAAAGACGGCTTCTTAACAATATGTATTTTTTTCCTCTAATATCATACGATTTTACTAGGCAAAAGGTATGAGCCAGTCAGGTAAGGGTTACAAGAGTACAGTCACGTATAAAACAAGTCGTCATTATCATCATCATCATCATTATCATCATCATCATCAAATCACCGCCCTCCCCACAAAAAAAAAAAAAAAAAAAGTGCTGGGTTAAACGCTCTTCGCCCCGCGATCCAGAATATAAATCGAGGTGAGGGTAAAAATACTATTGCTTTACGGATGGTACACTTCCTCGAGAGTGACCTGCTACTACTACTACTACTACCACACCTAATGGAAATGAGTCTGCCTGGTGTGCATCAAGACGCATCCCTCATCCCATCTCAGTCTCTTGATCATCTCGCTCGTTGGGCAAGGACGAATTCATAACTTCGGTACGTCTCGTCCAGATTGACTATTACGAACTGACTTTCTTTCAACCCCTTCACTTCGATGACGTGTTGTAAATAATAGTCTTTCCATCTCCAGACGAGTTTATTCAGTTTAAGGGAGACAGGTGGAAATGAAGAGGTCAGATATAGCCTTCATTAAACCCTCTAAATAACAGGATTCCTCTAATTCTAATGAGAGAGAGAGAGAGAGAGAGAGAGAGAGAGAGAGAGAGAGAGAGAGAGAGAGAGAGAGAGAGAGAGTCATCGCAGCAAAAGGTATGAACTTCACATATTCCACAGCTTTCTCCTCTGTCACTTACTCAAGACAGGGAATTAAGCTTCCGTAACTCCACCTGGATTCAGTGCAGGAGAAAGAGGAAGCCAAGTGTATTCATTTTATTCCCATATATTTCATTTAGAGAGACTTTTGGAACTAGAGAGGTAAGCAACATCCTTCATTAGCCTTTTCACTGTCAAAAATCCTTCCGCAGTTGACTAAAATCGACAGGTGGTGCCATGATTTTAAAAAAATAAATAAATAAATAAAATAAAAATAAAAAGAAGTCAAGGTAAAGACGTCAAAAACATCATCTGTTCTGCTACTGTATATTCTGCTCATCTCATACACAAACTGGCAATTAAAGGCTTCTGAACCTCCATCGTTTTTTCACTGACGGGGGAGGTAGAGAAAAAACCAAGGTCGTATTTATTAACTATCTCAAGCCTATGATGTACATAAGAGTGCTTGTGCATACGACTGACTTCACTCTTACAGCCACCCTACGCTTCTCAGCCAAACTAAAAATATATACCAGAGTGAAGATATAGAAAAAAGGAAAAGTCTTATGATTAGGGTTTTGTACGAAAGAGTGCTTTTATTTACGTCTGCCTTCGCTCATACACCAACCACACACTTTACAACCAAATCAGGATCAACATTAAAGTGGATAAAATACGAAACAAAAAGATCCATGATAATAGTTAGCTGTAATGGACGTTTATGTATCCTATAAACTGATTAAGACTTGGAAACGTCTATCTTATACGAGTGTATTGGGAGGTTTATTTCTCCTGTAAACTGATAAAAATATGAAGCGTCTACCTTGTAAATGGGTTAAGATCTTTTACATATACCTTCCTCGGCATATGTTTTACTATCGTGCAGAGTAATCGGTATGCAAATTAAAGGTGAAGGCGGCTGCAGGTGGCTCATTATCATGCGAGACAAATTGTATTCAGATTAGGCATTTCCCGGACATTAAGAAATCGGGCAAAAAGCGTATCAGTGGGTGGAGCTGTTATGGGGAGACTTATGTTGCAGTGAGACCCGTCGGTGTGGTCTGGCCTGCAGGGGATGATATCAGACCCTTGCAAAGTGCACGATTGAAGAGAATTTCCATCATGTGTCCGATAATTTTAAAATGAGGTTTTACACGAACAGTTATAAGGAAAAAAAAGTTGTTTCTGAAGTTTTCCTGAATATAAACTGATCGTCATCATCAACGTCATTTTCATCACCATCATCATCGTCATCTTAATCGTCATCGTCTTCAATTCTTTCTCTTACCTAAAAATGAGAAAATACACTTATAATATGGATATAGATGATTCGACCTGCAGAAGATGAATCAGATTAAAAAGAATTATCGAGATGTCTGTAAAAGGCAGGGAAGAAATTGTGAGATGTCAGTGGTGAGAAGTTTATTTGGATTACAGGAAGCTACGCCGCTAATAAATGCCTCTGTGGTCTAGCCGTGTGTAAGTTCCTGATTAAAGTGAATCCTGCGATCTACCGGTAAGAGGAAATGCAAAGAGATTTTTTTTTTTTTCCCCGCTCCAAGAAAATTACACCCGAATTAAGAAAATTTGTGGTGAGAAGCAAGCTCTTTGAAAGCGAAATTCTGCTTCTCTAAAAATAAGTGAAGATAGGGTCTGACGGGGTTTGTGAAAAGAAAAAAAAATCCTGACGAGAATACATGTGCCTGATACTAAGCGAAATTCTGTGATTTGTCGGCAAAATGTGAAAAAAGATGCTGCACGGTCTGTCTGGAAAGGGAAGAGATTTTAATACTTTTCCTGCTGACAGAAAAATACACTAATAATAAAAGCGTTTGTGGATTCTGTAAGATTCCTTATTCAATCGAAATTTTGCGATCTGTCGGTAAAAAAGAAGAGAAGGGATTTTATTCAGTTTTTTTAAAAGCTTTCCTCATTACAGAAAGCAGCTCCCGTCATATGTGAATTGATGGTCTAACTAGGGGTGAATCTGACAAGACATATACATCATCAAAGAGAAACCAGGTCATTTCAGGATAAAAAGGAGTGATGATGTCTTTAATGTGTCCCAGGATGAAGTGAATTTACTCTTAAAATGTTGATGACAGTGAAATTCCCAAGCCTATTTATGAAGCAGTCGTAGAAGTTTCCGTGGTACTAAGAAATCAAATACGTATATAGAATGCTTGATGTTTACAGTGAAGGGAATCGAATTTACCAAAAGATGCTGAGTGACCCTTTCAGGAGGATGGTGTTTTTTTTCATCAATAAGGGTGATCTGTTTACCGAAGGTGTTTGCATCAGTCTCCATTCATTCCCAGATTACCATGACGCCAATCTCTCTCTCTCTCTCTCTCTCTCTCTCTCCCTCTCTCAAACACACACACACACACACAACGTAGGAATGATTGGTATGAGAGAGAGAGAGAGAGAGAGAGAGAGAGAGAGATTACAAAAGTTACAGTACACTATTAAAGACACTTATTCACTAATCATAAGTCTCAAGACATTAAGACACGAAGCCAACCTAGATAGCAGAACATTAAAGAAAATAGACGGAAAAAAGATGCAGAAATACAGTATCTGAGAGAAATACTGACAGAAATAAATACAGAAACAAATGAATTTAAAGTAACTAATGATTAGGTAACAAAAGTAATGCTCTCATATTGTAAAAAAAATATACTATTCCTCTCTTTGTTCTTAGATGTAAAATAAAGGATTATAACCACATCATCTTTATAGTCAGAATTTAAGTTTATGTAGCCGAGAGCACTTTATTAATTTATGCAGCCAATTTATCATAGCCAGAGAGTAAGGCATAAAAACCACACATCAGTTGTCACGGGGTTTTTAAAATATCACGGTAATTTTGAAATAAATGGTTAAATATTATTTAATTTGATAATAATATTCAATAATATTGAAGAGCAAAGACAATGATTGTCTTGCTACATCAAGCAACGATTACTTTGCGCTGACTTGCTAAGATTCTCAAGAACGAGAATTTATAAACTTTCTCAACAGTACACAGCAGAGACTAATTACTCACAATTGCTGAATTACTGTACTGTTAGCCTCTGGAGAAAGTTACATCACCCCTGACAATAAATAACTAATACTAATAATAATAACATCAGGTTCTTGCTGATGCATTAACTCCTGGCACAACGAATTTTAAGTTAATACAAGACTGGTCTAAGTACCAGTTATGAAAGCAAACGTTTATGCAAGCTAGGAGCTATATGGAAAATAAGCTTAATTATGGAAAAATGAAACAAGATTTTTACTTTACAATAAGCTCGAGAAGGAACTGTTAAATTTATTAATTACAAAAAATAAATTTAACGTTACATTTCAAATCAATGAGACGCACTCACTCACTCTCACACGAGCTAAATACTTACGTCTAAAAAAAAACACCTTAATCAAACTCTTATAACTAGAAAATACACAAAAGAAATACTATAATCGATGAATGCTGCGTATCACCAGATGGGTGGGAAGACTGGACTAACTGTGAAGTGGAGTTTGGGTACTAGCTGACCTCTCACACTGCGGCACAGGACCTTCCTCCGTCACAACAAACACAAGACTGACTAAGTCGTGGGAAAGCGGAGCACTCGGCCGCATTTTTTAACGGTCGAATGAGCAAGCAGAGGCGAACAATAAAAACAATAGTATCGCTCAGTACAGCACTTAGTGACGTGCATTAAATCGGTCACTCTTTGAAAACGGTGACGAATTATTTGAAAAGTATACTCCGACAATGGAGGGAGAAACAGTTAGCTGAGCGATACACAGTGAGTTTTCCACTAATAGTTCGTGGTTTCTCACAAAAGGAAATGTCGCGAATTGATTCGTGACATTACGCCCCTTGAAAATTAAATCTTTCTTCCTTCAGAAGAAAGATTTCAATATACATACATATACATCCTAACTCAGTCACACAAGATTCACACTGTGGTGTGTGTGCTATCCTGCTACAGGAGTATGTCGCAGTCGCCAGTGAGCGAAAAAACCTCGTATTTACGTTAATAGAAACAAGCTTGAGGGAAAAACTCCGTGACGACTGTGAAAATCCTGTACTCAGGTCAAACTGAGCGAAAGTTCGCTACATTTACATTAACAACTAATTGTTATGTAGTGTAGTGTATGTAATACACGGTGTAGGTGTGACAGTTGAAGTGTAACTGTACCTACGTGTAAAATGACACAGTAATACAAATTTATAGTAAAATAATGATGACGAGGCAGAAAAGAAGGGCGGCAGCATGCAACAGGAACGGCCAGCTGATCTGCACGGCAATGCTGCACCCACCAGCTACACCTGCGAAAGGAATTAAGGTGGAGCATCAAAACTGTTATTTGTCTCTCTCTCTGCCTAGCAATCAGTACTTGTCATTATTAACCAGGAAACGTAATTCTTGAATTCACAAATTGCTTAGAACCCTTATAGCTTACTGGTTAACGCTTTCATTATTAACCAAGAAACGTGCCAGTTCTTGAATTCACAAATTGCTTAGAACGGGCAGTTTACTGGTTAACCTAACATTATTAACCAGGAAACGTGCCAGTTCTTGAATTCACAAATTGCTTAGAACGGGCAGTTTACTGGTTAACCTAACTCTACACTTACGAGTAATACAGGAAGCTGAAAATCGCTACGCAATCTCGGGCAGGTCACGTTTTAACACCCACCGTGGGTGTGAACACTCATGTGGGTAATGTGCATTCTCCGGGAATCCTCAGAGAGGCCCACAGCTCGAGACATTCCACAAGGTAATTCATACACAGCCTCGGACTGTCTCTGCAAGGTTCTCAAACTTCCCCCTTAACTTCTGGTATACATGTATGTACAAGCCCTGGATATACTGTGTCCTGTAGGGCCAACGAGTGAGACGTCTGGTCTACACTTTTAACTGGGAACCAGGCTGGTCCTTGGATTACTCAAATCGCTTAGGATGCCTATTACGGAACCCAACATACAACAGTTGCTAGTTAGTAAGCAGCTAGTAGGTGAGACATCAGGTCTACACCCACATTACCACTATCCTGTCTCTCAACTGACTCAGAGATTACAGGTGTGGTTAGAAACGGCACAGGAAGGGCATGTCCCTGATTAGTGGTGTTACTTTGACACACACTGCAGGAACGGACAAAACTATCTATGTCTCGTCCCATCCCTGGCCAGAAAAAGTCAGCTCGGATACGGCCCTGGGTCTTCCTTTTGCCCATGTGACCTCCTGAGGCTGAACAATGACCCCATTGTAACACTGCTAGGCGGTACTTGGCGGGAACGACAAACTGCAATCGAACCTCGCCCTCGGGTGTTCGTGACTCACGGTAGAGCCGTCCTTGTCTGCGAAGGAACTTGGCTCGACCTCCCCGTGAATACTTAATCACTCGACCCTTTTGTTTGTTCCGCACGGTAGCAAGTGTCGGGTCAGAATGTTGTTCTTGCACAACAAGTTGACTGCACATCAGATCTTGCGGCGATTCAATAATCACTGGGGTGACACAGTCTGGAGCCTCAACCATGGCTCGTGTTACCGCAGCAGCCGAAGTCTGAGTAGCATCATCATTGGAGCAACTATCCTTGACTCCTTGAATATTTCCAATGATGAGTTCAAATAAAGGTTCTGGCATGACAACCGCAAGTGTCATACCAGTATAAAATGGAGATGCCACCTGGATACATGCCTCAGGGAACAATCTCACTGATCCATCAATAAGGCTTGCATGGATCTGTCGACCTGTATACTGCTCAGGCCGAACTAAACTCTGCTTAACAGAGCAACCTGAGGAACCATTGTCTCTCAGGACCTTCACAGGAATGCCTCCCACAAACCCTGGCTGTACAAGGAAGGTACTGTCACCTGTGGGAGGGCCTGTGGAGGAAGCAGCTAGCCACTCATGAGGCTGCTGAATTGATGTGGCAAACATTGTGCCTTGAGAGTTATATACTTGAGGGTTTGCACTCACTGCATGGGAAGATGGAACATTGGCCATCTGTGGAGGGGGGTTCACTGTCACTGTGGGACTAGTGAACTGTGGGGAAGTACCCACACTGGTAGGGACGTGACCACCAGGCTGCTGCTGAGGAATGAAGGCTGCATTCGCTTCTTGCCTCTTTTGAGCTGGTGGTGAAAAAGTTTGTCCCGACGGTCGGTTGCGTGGCTGATACTGCTGCTGGTTAGGGTACTTGTTGTACCGCTTCCAAGCAGGCTGCTGTGTATTTTGCCCCTGGTCCTTCTGTGGTTTGCTTGGACCTTGACCATTACTCTGAGAACGGCCTTGGTGCTGGGATTCAGTCTGAGACGGCTTCCCAGACTTGGCAGTATCTTTCCTGCTCCAGGTATTTTGCTTACGAGCTTGATACCCGTATGCAGTAAAGAATGCGTCAGCCTTCTCTACCATTTGGCTGGCATCTTTCACCTGGCAGATCTTAAGCTGTGCTATGAGCTCAGCAGGCCACGACCTCTCTAGCTGTGTACGCAGCATAAGGTCAATTATCCCCTCACGCGTGGAAGGAGTTTCATCTTTCTCCATCCACTCACCTAAGTAAGCAGTGAGACGGTCGAGGAACTGAACAGCTGTCTCCTTGTCTTGGAGACGAGCTCGCATGAACTGAGCTTTGGCGTCGTCTACTGTGAGACCATACGCCTTAATGAGTGCAGCTTTCATCACTTCATACGTGAGATTGTCTCCACGAATTCTGTGGAGAATATCGAGAGCAGGGCCCTCAAACAGGCTAAGAAACTGAAGCCGCTTAGCTGCATCATCGAGCTGGTAAAGCTGAGCAAAGTCTTCAAATCGAGCTATGTATGGCTCGATTCGCTCGCCAACTATGTAGTGGGGAAGCTTGATGTGTGGGGTCGCCATAACATGTGCAGGGAGAGCGCTCGTGGAGCTTGAACCAACTGCACCAGATGTGTCTGAAGCCAAGGAATCTCGCTTGAGCTTCAGCACTTCAAGTTCATGTTTTTCTCGTGCTTCTCGCTCGGCACGTTCGTGTTCTCGTTCTCTGTCTCGTTGTTCACGCTCGTATTCGCGCTCTTTCTCACGCTGCTCTTGTTCATATGCACGCTCTCTCTTTCACGCTGTTCGCGCTGTTCTCGCTCGTGTACTAGCTCGTGTTCGCGCTGTTGTCGCTCTTTTCTAACTCGAGCTCGCGTTGTTTTTGTTCGTGTTCACGCTGTTTTTCGCGTTCCTCACGCTGTTCTCGCTCGTACTCGCGCTGAATCCTACGCTCTTCACGAGCATCTTTCTCACGTTCTTGCTCGTAATTGAACCGTGAGAGAACGTAACTCTGTATTTTCTCTGGGTCTGTGAGACCAATATCTTTAGCTTCCTGTACATAAGCACTGGCTGCCATGATGCTAGCTCAATTTACTAAGTAACTAGCGACTCAGTACTGATTGCTGCTTCGCAAACGAATGCTAATAAACAAATAAAGGATACAGACACAAGCTAGTGGTGACCAGTCTTATCTAGTTAACTGGCAAAAATTAAATCAAAAATGCAAATGACTGGGAAGACTCAATAATAAACACAATGGGTACGCTGACTTCCCAGAAGCGAATAAAATCGTCTGGCGTTACCAAGAATAAACTAGAGTTAAGTACTCTATTGATTAATAAAGCAAAAACTCACTTGCTAAATTAACGGTAAACACCAGTAAACTTGTGTCTATAAACTTTAATGATAAACACCTAAATATGAATGAGTGAGCACTATCTCGTGAATAGCTTTAGAGCTAGGAGTTAATATCCTGGAATGAGGTCGCCAATTGTCACGGGGTTTTTAAAATATCACGGTAATTTTGAAATAAATGGTTAAATATTATTTAATTTGATAATAATATTCAATAATATTGAAGAGCAAAGACAATGATTGTCTTGCTACATCAAGCAACGATTACTTTGCGCTGACTTGCTAAGATTCTCAAGAACGAGAATTTATAAACTTTCTCAACAGTACACAGCAGAGACTAATTACTCACAATTGCTGAATTACTGTACTGTTAGCCTCTGGAGAAAGTTACATCACCACTGACAATAAATAACTAATACTAATAATAATAACATCAGGTTCTTGCTGATGCATTAACTCCTGGCACAACGGATTTTAAGTTAATACAAGACTGGTCTAAGTACCAGTTATGAAAGCAAACGTTTATGCAAGCTAGGAGCTATATGGAAAATAAGCTTAATTATGGAAAAATGAAACAAGATTTTTACTTTACAATAAGCTCGAGAAAGGAACTGTTAAATTTATTAATTACAAAAATAAATTTAACGTTACATTTCAAATCAATGAGACGCACTCACTCACTCACACGAGCTAAATACTTACGTCTAAAAAAAACACCTTAATCAAACTCTTATAACTAGAAAATACACAAAAGAAATACTATAATCGATGAATGCTGCGTATCACCAGATGGGTGGGAAGACTGGACTAACTGTGAAGTGGAGTTTGGGTACTAGCTGACCTCTCACACTGCGGCACAGGACCTTCCTCCATCACAACAAACACAAGACTGACTAAGTCGTGGGAAAGCGGAGCACTCGGCCGCATTTTTTAACGGTCGAATGAGCAAGCAGAGGCGAACAATAAAAAAACAATAGTATCGCTCAGTACAGCACTTAGTGACGTGCATTAAATCGGTCACTCTTTGAAAACGGTGACGAATTATTTGAAAAGTATACTCCGACAATGGAGGGAGAAACAGTTAGCTGAGCGATACACAGTGAGTTTTCCACTAATAGTTCGTGGTTTCTCACAAAAAGGAAATGTCGCGAATTGATTCGTGACATCAGTCATACCTTATTACTTCGATCAGGGCAAAACCACTTTAGAAAATGAATCCCTTATTAAACGAGCAAAGTTTACATACAATTAGGGGAAGGCTTCAATAAACAATTTATCACAAACTTGTATTAACTTTTACATGCTTTACGAGACGCGAATCAATGCCGACAGCCGACAAACCGTGATCTAATCTGTCCCTTACTATGTTTATGTCTCTTCTTTCTATAACATTTTCCTTGATCCTGTTCTGTTAATTATAAGTACTGTTTAGTGACGTCTTACTTATCAAAAGTTGACCAGACTTATTAGCTGCGTGCCCGGAGGAGTTTTCACAGTTAACAAAGGGATTATCATAAATGGTGAGAAGTTGAACATTACTTGCCATGCTAACCTTTTTTAATTAACCAGACAGCCTACAGGAAATAACATCTGAAGTGAAGACTGAGAGTTAAAAATTAAGCTTAAAGATGAGTACTAGATTTAAAAAGGAGAAAAGGAAAAAGATAAAGTTCTTCACAGAGAAGATAGCAAATATAAAATCAGGGTATCCGAGAAGCAATCTACAGTTGGAGTGAGAGGAAGAGGCAACCAGAGAAGATGAGGAGAAATTCGCAGATGTGCTGGGACTGGATGGAACAGGGTAAGAGCCAATAAGTTTGATTTGAGAAAGACCAGAGACGTGAACAACCTGCAGTGGCTCAAGTTTTATGCTGCTGCTCCCGGTGATGATAATGATGATGATCATGATCATGATGATGATAAATTAACTCTATGACCTGTTAATTTTAAGCAAAGTCTTTGTAGGCAAGTCGATGGCAAAGGTGAAGAAATTATTAACATTCAAAATATAAATCCCTTGGAATATTTTAAGCACCGTATAAGTCCCTATTTTACCTGGATTAAGCAAGAAGTACAGATCCCTTTGTCTTAGCCTATTTTTATTATGACTTGTTAGTTATTAAAAACAATCATTTAAATGCTCATAATGACTCATCTGCAGAATCCAAATTTGCACTACGTATTCCAAGTGTGGTGGCAATAAATTCTTCTGTACTGAATAGTAATGTACTTAATTTCAGTATACTTCATTTCTGCCGATATAACCTAGCATTACATTAGCGATCTTAGCCGCTATGTTAGGAGAATTTTAAGTACCTTGCCATTGCCACACCTGAGTCTTTAGTGTTATGGGACTCTGACTTTATGTTCGGACATTTCATATTCATAATTCTAATTACGACTTTCCACATGCAGCATCTGACTTTTTTTTACGTTAATTGGCACTTATCACTTGGATGATCTTTAGTTTTCTTGGTTTTTAAATCTTTGTAAATTTAACTTTTCACTATCAGTTAATATGAAGTTCCCTTTTTTTGTGGTGTGTGTGTTGCCAGCTGATTTTGATATATTTAAATTATAGATGGATATCGTTAACGTAAACAGTAAATAGAGAAGATATAAACTTATTTTAATTCGCACGTCAATACCTTTAATAATGAACAGAAGAGGCCCCCAAACTGACTCCTGAGGCATCCCACTACCTTAGGTCTTTGGTTCCTTCTTCCTTGTATAAGAAAAAAAAAAAAAATGCAAACTTTGACTGCTTCTACGTTAACTGGACCTTCTATTGCAATGCCACCACAGTATGTTGCATTAATATGGGTGTAATTTTATCCTGTCTACTGGGCAATGCAGTAAGAATGATTTTAGTGTCAGAATTTTTTTGTACTGTTAAAGCATACATCTATAACGTTAACATGAACAGTGAACAGAGTGAAGTTACTGAATCGCATATCACTATCATTAATGTAGAGAAGAGAACAGACTCCACATAACACACTATTTCCCGTCACAAAACCGAGGTATTTAAGTGACGTGTAAGTGTTAAATGTAATTCAGTAAGGTCAGACGTTTGGGCACAATTTATTCTGAGAGAGAGAGAGAGAGAGAGAGATCACGCAGAATAAACTCAATTCCTGCACGAGCACCGGTAAAAAAAAAAAAAAAAAAAAATCCCATCTCTCTCTCTCTCTCTCTCTCTCTCTCTCTCTCTCTCTCTTAAGGCGGTATCCAATCACTCTAAATTTTAAAGCAAACCATTTTCATCTCCCAAAGTTAAGGAGATACTTATTTATATCTGCTTAATGGCAAGTTGGCCCAATTTACTGCTTATAGCTTTGACGGGTCAGCGTCGGATTAAATGGGGGGAGTAATAGGAGCTTAACAGGATAGTCCCAGTGTTGGAATAATGGATGAAGGATAATAGGAGCCTAATAGAAGACACAGGATTAGTAAACACACGTGAAGGCGAGAATATGAGGGAGTCTGAATGTTTTCTTAATAGTAATAGAATTTGATGCTTGTTGTAATTGGGAGGAGAGGGTTTGATTCTATTACTATGGTCCGTCTATTTTATGAAGAGCGTTTGGGCGCTGTCCCTCTTGGGGAGTCCCCGTCCCACAGTGTTGCCATACTTTGTACTGGGCAACTTAATCGGATTAGAATAAAGGCACTAATGACAACTCTCCCTCCCAGCACACCACTCCCCCCCCCCTCTCTCTCTCTCTCTCTCTCTCTCTCTCTCTCTCTCTGCATATAGAAATTACATTTTTTATAGATTTTATTTCAATATAAAGTCTATACACTTTTATGAATTTTTAGAATTTGAGGAAAAGCCTCCAGACTGACTGTCTGTCTGTCTTGTTGCGCTCTTATTCATTCCCTTTCTCCATGACCTTTCCCCCTACTCTCTGTTTCTGTCTGTCTGTCTGTCTGTCTCTGTCTGTCTGTCTGTCTGTCTGTCTGTCTGTCTCTCTCTCTCTCTCTCTCTCTCTCTCTCTCTCTCTCTCTCTTTAACATTATTTTTTATTATGACTGTGATTTTCTCCTTAAAGTGTGATGTTTATTTGTGGTTTATAACAGCTTTTGAGGGATCAATTATAGGTCCTCTGTTTGCCTTCTCTTCTAAAAAATACTTATTTACGTTGTAAATAAGTTCTTTTTCTCTACTGTGGAGCACACGAGAGCGAGTAGCAGGAGTAAGAGCATCCATCTCAGGTGGCGGCCAGTGTGGAAATGACCTGGATTAACACGGTCACTCTACCCTTACAAGCGTGGCAACGTTGGAAAGCAACGTTGCCAAGTGATGTGGTATTTATAAAAAGTAATTGTTATTAAAAGAAAAAAAAGAGGCATTTATAACACTATATAGCCTTATTAAAGAATTAAATATATATATACTGTAAATAAACTTCATATAGAAGTAGTATATAGCTGACATGAGACAGAGAGGTGAACACGTTTGGCAGCGAGGCGGCCTAGGAAATTCCCAAGAGGGACAACGCCCAAACGCTCTTCATAAAATAGACGGACCATAGCTGGAGAGGATCTGGGTAACAGGATTAAATGGGGGGTTAATAAGATCTTAATAGGAGAGACACCATCAGCAAATATATGTAAGGAAGAGAGAACTTGAATGAAAGAAAGAGAATTAAGTGTTTCTTTTCCTAGCTAAAAAGAATTGCTCTCTCTCTCTCTCTCTCTCTCTCTCTCTCTCTCTCTCTCTCTCTCTCTCTCTCTCTCTCTCTCCATCACAAACAGGCAATCAAGGCCTGAAAAGAATTCATAGAAGGTGTGGTGTCGGTGCGTGGCGAGAGGATAAGGCAGGTAAGGAACTATGGGAGGGCTACGGGACTCTATAAGGGATTCACGATAAGCTGGAGTCTAAGGGAGGGTCTATTAAAAGGTCAATATTAATCGTCTGGTCACAACAACAATAAAAGACGCCGCGGAACTGAAACGGATAACGAAGATTTCTTAACCCTTGACCTCTTCAGCCCCTTGGCACAGTTTGTATATTATTCTTGGTTAGACGTATCGGAGTTTGTGTGTCTGAAGAAAAGTGGATGATAGTAGTATGAAGATTATATAAAAGGTGTCCTCGATGTGAAAGGGTTAAGTGACTTCAATGACCTCCATCCAAAAAATAAAATACAATCTTCTCTAGTCCTAAGCCGAATAAAATACTTTGTTGGTCGCCAGACTGAAATGCAGTGTGTCCTCGTGGTGCAGTGGCTAAGTGCAGCTACGTGGGGGACTGCCGAGGCCACTTTAATGTTAAGGGTTTTTGTTGTCCGCTGTCGGTTTGGACTTGTTGGGTTGCATCTATTTATTTATTTATGTATTTATTTACTTACCTAGCCACCCTCTCATATCTATCTACCTTCCTACATGACTGTCTGCCTTTCTTCTTTCTTTCCATCCTTCTTTCCCGCTTTTCTTCCTTCGTGCCTTCCTACATATATGAATGCCTGTCTGCCTTCCTGCGTGCTTTCCTTCCTGTGTGTCTTGTTTCCTTCCTGTCTGTCTATCTGCCTGGCCTCCTCACTATTTTATTTCCTCCCTACCTGTCTGTCTGCCTTCTCTCCTTCGTGTTTCCATATGTTCTTGTTTCCCTGCTCGCTTACCTACCCGCTAATTTTCCTTCCTTCCTTCCTTCCCTGCCTGACCGCCTATTCAAATGTATCAGTTAATTTATCTACGTCCATATGCCTGTCGCTCTTCCTGCCTGGTTACTTGCTTGTCTGCTTCCCTCATTACCTTTCTGTTTTCTTCCTATTTTCCTTTCATTCTTGTCTACTTGCCTACCTGTATTCCTTCCTGTATTACTTGCTACCTGTCTGCTAGCCTGTCTTTCTGTGTTAATTCTTTCCTTCCTCCTTGCCTTTCTCCATTCTTCCCTTCATACCTGCCTGCCTGCCTGCCTGCCTACACACGTGGGTTCCTAGATGCGTGTGGTGGAGGAATTCATTATGCACAGGACACACTGCCACCTCACACGCCTGCCTGTCCCTGGTGATGTCCCGGCGTCTGGGGTGACAATAGTTTATCTATCTATTGCCGGACGCCATAATCCCGTAAGGGGTGGCCATTTGACTCTGAGTTATTTGTTTTACAGGGAGGGGCGCTCACCCTCCACCAACCCACTTGACACGTAGGGAGCACGTATGGTTTGGTTATATGGTTACCACCCAGCGTTGTAAATAATAGTGCTCATTATAACTATTGCTTTGCTATCTGAGCCAGGGTCTTCTGAAGTGATGGGCCTTGATCAGCTTACAAGGCAGGGTCGAAAAAAGAATATATTTTTTATCCTCGTGGAATTTTTTTTTTTTATTAAATGGATTTATATATCTAAAAAACTATTTTTTACTATTTTTATGAACATCAGATATTCTCCATCGACAGATACAGCAAAAATCAACTTCTTGAATTTTTGGTATGGTAGACCTTACTCTGTGAAAGCTGTACTGTGCAATACTGGAGGTGTCAACTAGTCTATATTATCATTCAATTAACCTTTGCTTCATTTGACTTAAATGACATTAATCATATCACAGCCAAGGACAATTATACGAAAAATTTCCTGATCACTGATTATTTGAAAAAGAAAATCAGATTTCTATTGATATATGTTTTGGAATGTGTGGAGAATTATCTGGGTAGTATGAAGAGAGGTCAGGGAGGAAGAGGGTAATTTGAGGGTAGCTCCACCGAAAGCAATTTTGAATGGAAGAAAGTAGCACGTATACCCAAGGGACGTCATTTTAATTTTGTTATTGCTAACTTTAGATGATTATATTCAGCTTAGACAGGACTTTTCTGAATGGGAGGAAATGTAGCCTCCATAAGTACATCCACAAAGAGGTCCTTCCTAGAGTGAATGGTATCATCTGTAAGTAAATAAGCTTGGCCAGTAAAGGAGAATGACACCCGTAGATCTGAGCATACAGAGATAAGGATGGCTAGAATCTTGAGGAATGTGTAGTACTTCCTTGACTGACAGAGTTTCAAGTGAAAGTAATGTGGAGGAGTAAATTAAGACGTCGGCTAGAAACAGAACGCAATAGTCATGTGATGCGCAGGAGTAGACTCAGGTGTTCTGGAAATGTGGTGAGAATGCAGGATGAAAACTGAATGATGAGATTAAGGAGTTTGAATATGGAGGGTGGAGAATCAAGAGGTAGACTTCAGAGGGCCTGGAATGAGGTCCTACAAAACCCACTCAGAGTTTGGGGAATGGACAGAGATGCTGCTAGAGATCGTGCACCATGAGAAGCCACTATCACGTGGCTTCTATGGACAAGGTTCGGCGGATGGAGAAAATTTTTGCTGTCAATTACGTGGTAGTGGTTGCTGATACGCTGTAACTGAGCTGGTAAAGAAGATATATAGCCTATATGATGCAACTTTAAAACAAAATCTTACCACTCAGACGTAGGATTATATATGTTACTTTATCAGACGCAACACTGAGTTGTTAAAAAAAACAAACTAACCAATAGGCCTATAAAAAATACTATAAAAATACGGACAGCCAACGAAACGAAGATACTGTATAGCATAAATAGCTGTACAATACCGCTGTAGATTTGCAGTGAACAAGCACAAAGACTCTCAATGGAAAAAAACTACCGGAAATGTCGGGTATTTAAAAAAAAAAGTATTATTCATATAAATATTCCCTCCAAGTCGTTTTACATCACGTAGTTTAAACTAATTCATGACCTGCACAGGAATATCGAGGTAAACTAAGACTAAGAATAATTCCCTCACTTCACGGTCCTTGAAAAGAAAGTTCGGGTTATTTAGCCCCTAAAAGACGAGTGTCCGCATATGCTGTCCAAGGGTACTAGGGCCGAAAGACGGGTGTCCGCATATGCGGTCACACCCCACCCACACCCCCCAAACCCTCCCCACCCCTCTACCACCACACCCACACACCACCCGCCACCCATCCCCACCCTCACTACCCCACCCCGACCCCCCGCCCTCCCCCACCACCCCCACCAACCCACCCTCAAACCCCCACTGCCCCAACTCCCCCTACCGTCCCCCTATACCCCCCACCACCCCCTACCACCCCTAACCCCCACCCTCCCACCACTTCTACCCTCCTCACCCCCACCCCCATCCCCCACGCCACCCACAACCCCCAATCCCCCAACCACTCATCCACCACCTCCCACTCCCCCTACCATCCCCACACCACCCACCACCACCCACCACCATTCCCTCACCACCCACCACCCCGTATTCCCCACCCCCTACCGCCCACCCCTTACCCCCACCACCCCCAACCCCCTACTCTCCTCCACCCCCACACCCCAAACCCCCCACAGCCACCCCCCACCCTTTTCCCCCACCCCCCTCCCCAAACCCCACTTACCACCCCCAGCCCTAATCCCCCCACCCTCACCGTACCCCCCACCCCCACCCCTCACCTCCCCCAAGTACCCAGTCACCATCCCCGCACCACCACACAACCCCCACACCCCCACACCTCCCCCCCCACAAATCCCCCACCCTATTGCACCCGCCGATTATGCCCGTCCTCAGCGTCTGTCAAAACATTCAGATGCCCGTCTTTTAAGGGTCAGGATCCACCCAGGCACATCGAGGGAAAAAATATGCGTGATGAAAATTTAGAACTCGCAAGACGATGGGATCCCACTTAATGTTAAAAATAATCGTATGGATAGGTTAACGACTATCGCAATAAGAGAACATAAGAACATAAGAAGAGAGGATAACTGCAGTAGGCCGGTTGGCCCATGCTAGGCAGCTCCTAGAAGAGTAACTGAACTACTAGAATGAGATAAGGATAGCAGAGAAGAAGGCTCTCCCCCGCCCTCCAAACCCTCCAGCCGAAGCCGGCAGGAAAAAGTCAGAAAGAACACCACGCCATATAGAAAAACTGGCGTGGACATTTTACAGGAAAGTGTGAAAGGAGAATAGAGACTATCATAGTGTAACCTGAAAAGGAAAAATTATGAATTAGTATTGGTTATAAGATTTTCTTTTTTCTATATCCACCCCTTATTAGTCATATGCTTATCTAGCCTATGCTTGAAACTCTCAATGGAAGAGGCAGCAACTACTTTACTAGGTAGCTTATTCCATTCGTCTACTACTCTATTACCAAACCAATTTCTACCTATTTCCTTACTGAAAGGGAATTTTTCTAGTTTGAAACCATTATTTCTAGTTCTATCCTGTATGCTCACTTTAAGTACCTTGCTAATATCTCCCTTATTTATACCCTTCATCCACTTAAACTCCTCAATTAAGTCTCCCCTTACTCTACGCCTCTCTAGCGAATGCAGACTTAGTCTTTTCAGTCTGTCTTCATATGACAGGTTCCGGACGTCATGTATCATTTTTGTCATTCTTCTCTGTACATTTTCTAATGAATTAATATCCATTCTATAGTAAGGACACCAAAATTGTACTGCGTAGTCTAAATGTGGCCTTACTAATGCTAGATAAATTTTCAGTATTACTTTAGATGATCTATTGCTCGCGCTTCTCGAAAGAAATCCTAGGACCCTATTTGCTTTATTTCTCACATTAATACACTGTTGCCTTGGTTTAAGGTCGTTACTAATCATAACTCCTAGATCTCTCTCGCATTCCGATTTGCTAATTTCTTTGTTATCTAAGCTGTATTTAGTATCTCCAATGGTCTTGCCAACGTTAAGTACTTTACATTTTTCAACGTTAAATTCCGTTTGCCAAGTTTTAGACCATCTGGACAATGTATCGAGGTCTTTTTGTAAGTTATGGCAATCGTCAGTCGAGTTAATGATACGCCCTATTTTTGTATCGTCGGCAAATTTGCTGATGCTGCTACTGACTCCTAAGTCTAGATCATTTATATATATAATAATTAATAAGGGACCGAGTACTGAACCCTGTGGTACACCGCTAGTTACTAATCCCCAGTCCGACATTAGTTCCATTTATTAATACTCTCTGCTTTCGTCCTTTCAGCCAGGATTCTATCCATTTTAAGATATCGCCGTCTATACCGTGTGCTCGAACCTTTCTAACTAACCTTTCGTGTGGGACCTTATCAAAAGCTTTACTAAAGTCCAGATAAATAACATCGTAAGCTTTATCGCTATCTACTGCCTCATAGACCTCCGAGTAGAATGACAACAAGTTTGTGAGGCAGGATCGTCCTTGCCTGAATCCGTGCCGACTTTCGGTTATAAGATTAAATCTTTCTAAGTGTTCTCTAATCTTATGTGCCAAAATTGACTCTAACATTTTTCCTACTATTGACGTTAGACTTATCGGACGATAATTCGACGCAGCTGATTTATCACTCTTTTTGAAGATGGGCACTACGTTTGCGGTCTTCCACGCCTCTGGAACTTCTCCTGAACTTAAAGAGTCATTAAATAATGTTAAAAGTGGCTGACATAATTCTTCTTTGGTTTCTTTTATAATTTTTGCATATATATCGTCCGGACCTGGCGATTTTTGAGGTTTTAACTTATTAATTTCTTTCAATACGTCCTCCTTACTAATGGTTATTTTACTAAGAATATTTTCCGTATTCTCATCGTAAATATTTCCTGCTTGAGGGACCAGGTCTAGATTTTCCTTGGTGAATACTGATATGAAATAATTATATAGGATGGAGCACATTTCTTTATCTTCACTGGTAATGTCACCTGACTCTGTTCTCAGTGGTCCTATCCTATCTTTATTTTTCTTATGGTACATTTGATAAAAACCCTTGAGGTTTTCTTTTGATTCACTTGCAACCTTAATTTCATAACTTCTCTTTGCTTTTCTTATCTCCCTCTTTACTTCTCTATTTAAAATCGTGTATCGGTGACGTAAGTATTCCTCTCCACGTTTTATTTTTCTATATATTCCTTTCCTTTGGCCTATGAGAGATTTTAATCTGTTGTTTAACCATCTTGGTTCTGAATTATTCGTTCTAAACGGTTTTGAAGGGATATATCTATCTTGGCCTCCGTGTATTATATTTATTAACTCGTTATATTTCTCACTGGTCGAACGTCTGTTTGGTACTGGAGCTGAGTTAATTTCCGTCACCTGGACTACATTCCCATCTACCACCTCCCCCCTCACAGACACCTGACGGACATTCCCACGTGTTTCCTGCCTCACACCTATGACCTGGGGCTCCCCACTGACCTGGCATTCCCTCAAATAGCTAATCTCCCTGTGGAATACCGTTCGAAAATAAGCTCTTATGCCATCGAAATCTCCAAGACGAAAATTAGGAACGGTGGAGGTATTTTCAGTGGAACAGACATCCCAAATAAATCTGAACTGAATTTCTTCATGATCGCTATTACCAAGTCGTTCACCAACCTCTATATCACTAATGATATTTTCTTTATTAGCTAAAACCAAATCTAGTATATTATTACCTCTGGTGGGCTCCCTGATATACTGATAAAGAAAATTATCTTGTACTACCTCTAGAAGTTCCTCTGACTCTGCATCCCCTGTCTGATTTCTCCAGTCTATCCTTGGTAGATTAAGGTCCCCTACAATTATTACTAAGCTGGACTGTGATGCTTTCCTAATTTCCTCCCAAAGGTATTTACTATCAGCTCTACTTAATTTAGGAGATCTGTAAATTGCTACTAAGACTAATTTCTCCCTATTGTTACTAATTTCGACCCATGTTCTGGAGTCAACATCTTTTTCCATATGAAGTTGTAGTATCACACATTTTACATAATAATTTTTAAAGCTGTTTAGTCATAATTAACAGTGTGTAATGAAGTGTGAATGATGAACAAAAAAATATCATTTCGCTGTTAGCTGTGGTATAGGAAGAAGGTGGATGGCAGACCACTAGGGCCACCCTGTTTCAATTATAAAAAGAAGGTTAGGAGAAGTGAAAAGATATCTGAATAAGTGCGTAAGTGTAAAGTCCTGGGGAACCATTTATTATGTTGGTATATGTGAATGTACTTAATACCATTTTATAGAGGTGTATAATGTGCTAGTAGAGTTGTCATTTATCTCTACTTTTTGCATAAGCCCAGAGTATATGTAATGCTCGGCACCTCACTTTTTAGCTGACCTAAGCACCGCGCCCTTGTCCGGCTCGGTGACTGAACAGCGTCAGAGAGGCCGTTTTACAGTTTTAAAGGGAGGTGGTGTCGCTCCTACATATCTCTCGGGTCGCAGTTATATTATTCTGTACCCAATAAAGAGAGATTTAATCTGCTCATTTCTGTCACCTTACGCTACCACTTAATAACAGACCAGCTTCCATCTTCTCGTGGCAGAGGACCTTTGGTGGGAAGTGTCGGGCAGTGACGGCGAGTGGCTGACGTGTACTACAGACAGTGTCGTCGATCCAACACGGTGGTCTAGTTATACTATACAGCAGAACACTTAATATGTAGTCAACTGCTACTCCATACGGCTACATTATTGGTGGCCAGCAGTGCGACGATACTTTATTGGTGCTAGCGGTGGCACGATATTTAGTGCTAGCCGTGTACTGATACATTAAATTGGTGCTCAGTGCTGGGATACGATACGTGCTAAAGGGATTTATGCTGTGAACCAGTAACCCTTGCAATCGCTCGTTCCTGAAGGTGAAACAGAAAATCTTACTCAACTGTTGTAAGGGGACTAATTACCAGTGAGTTAAGTGGAGCAGATAAACTGGAGTGGTGAATATTAATTCCTCCCATTATTCTGCCAGTGCGAGATTTCTATCTTAAGCACAAACTGGCAGTTATCTCGCCCTGTGGTGTGCGAGATATCTCCATCTTCAAACGCAAACTGGCAGAATCTCGCTCTCGTGTGTGAGAGGCGAGATAAGGAGAGTTCAAGCCAGTGCAGTGAGGAGTGGGTCAACTAGCGAGCGACTTCTGGCAACTCCAGAGGCGCGGACGGCCGCAGCGAGCCGAGGGAGAGCGAGAGCGGGCGTATGTGGTGCCACGATCGTATGTGGTGCGTCGAGTGGCGTCACTGCCTGGCGTGCTGCTAACTCCCACAGCGAGCGTGTGCTGCATGGTTCGAGGAGTCTGGTGGAGTGTGGAACGTGGAATGTGGAACATCATCCTGGACTTTCATATCTAGGTAGAGTCCATGCATTAATCCACACACACACACACACACTTGAATCAACACACGTTAGTTAGTTGATGAGTGGAAATAAAGGTTTCTCAGAATTCCCTTGAAATAAATATACTTTCTGTGTATTTTATATGTGTTCCATTCTCTGTCACTTACCATAACTATCCTTTTTATGTCTGTTTATCTTCCTGTAACTGGAGGGGAATATTACTGACAAGGTTAGATGGATACAGTGAAGTGGGGACGTAGAATTAGGGAAATAGAGATAGCCAATCCCACTAGACTCAGAATTTTATGAGTGGGTTGATACATCAAATAAAAGTGCTCAGACATATTAAATGAGTGAAGGACATATTGAGGATCAAGGTGATGAGGATATTTCTGAAGGACAGGATGAGGATTTGAACGTTTTGCATTTGCGTTCTGGTCATACTTATTCAACAGTCCCAGAGCAATCAGTTAGATCCAAAATGGCCACTAGTCTTGCTAATGAGGGTAATCCTAGTGAGGAGACTGTGAAAGCTGAGACTACAACAGTACCTTTGGTCACTCAGGATATGCAAAATCCAGTCATTAGTGATAGTACTACAACCACTCACATACCTGTGTATACTTCTGATGTTTTCAGTACACCACAAGGTTCTGGACAGAATTTATTTTCTGTTCCTTATTCAAATGCATGGGGTATAAACACAGATGGTATTAGCATGCAAACCCAGAATCCTAATCAATGGGGCATGAATACTAATATTGGCATGCAAATCCAGGGTCCTTATCCAAATACCTGGGGTATGACTAACAATATGGGCGTGCAAGGTCAGACTAACCCTCCTCCTTTGTGGCAGATACCTGTACCTAATCTGGCTACTGATATAGTACAGCAGCATCCTAACTGTACTGAAAGTCAGGCTTTGGCGAAGGCAGGCATATGCTATGCAGAAGCTAGCAAAGCCTTGCAAACTTCAGGCTGGAGAGATACAGCTACTAGTTCTCCACAGCAAAGGACCAAGGCTGTTAAGCCAGAGGTGAAAAGATGGTATGTCATACATGGGCATTGTCCTCATGAAACGGACGTTGCCCCTTTGTCATTGAAAAGAGGAAGAAACTAGGGAACCCAGCTAGTTCGGGGGAAGCTCAGGGCCGCGCGCAAAAGTAATTAAAATAGTACAATCCACCGATGCGTGTGTGGCAGCTATTACTAAGGTGGACTTATTATCTATTCCTTGGATCATAGGGAAAGGCCAAGTGTCCCTGATCGTAGATACAGGGGTATGTACAAACATTATTTCTAGTAAAGCGTTGGAAAGACTTAAAAGTGAAATGCCTCTAACAAACTGGACATTATCACCACCTGATGTAACGTTGACCGGTGTGACAGGGAGTAGAATGAAAAACCAGGTGCCGTTGACAATGAGGGTAGATAAACGATCTCCTGTGTTACGTGCTACGTTTTATGTGGTTGAGGATTTTCCTCTGCCAGCTGATGGGCTGTTAGGCTTTGAGACCATGGAGGAGTATGATATAGTAATACACCCTCAAAGACATTCCATTTCGTTTAATGGGAAAGAGTTTGTAGGCCTTAATCCCTCAGCGACACAAACTGGAACTGGCATCCAATCAGGAGCTGTCCAACCAGTTATGACCCCGACAAGTGAAGCGTCAAGGGAGTCCCCGGATGCACACGAAGCGGAGGGTATGGACTG
This sequence comes from Coenobita brevimanus, assembly GCF_032717465.1. Taxonomy (NCBI): domain Eukaryota; kingdom Metazoa; phylum Arthropoda; class Malacostraca; order Decapoda; family Coenobitidae; genus Coenobita; species Coenobita brevimanus. The sequence goes on along the minus strand of NC_136977.1, from coordinate 47,595,167 downwards.
GAAGAAGGTCAGGGCTATTGAGTGGTAATCACCACTTACCCAGTCAAACTGTCTGTAAATTCCTGTCCGAGTACCTGACGTGTCGGTGGGAACTGATGTAGCATGCTTAACTGAGACTGTGAAACATAAGGCATTGTCGCTGGAATCGACTCTGACTAGCATTGGCCAAGACCAGAAGACGCCCCTCTTCATCGCAAATATGAGTGGTGGCGCAGTTAAGCTCAGAGATGGTTGTTATATAGGCGACTTGATGTGCTATGGTGCCCCCATAAAGGAAGTCGACGACGTGCCGGTGATCTCTCCTGTAGTTACATCTCAAGCAACGACTCAGTCGGAACCCGTACGTCTGGCTAAGGAAAAACAGCTGGAGCAATACGTGAAGGTCACGGATAATGTAGACCATAAAACACGACTCCTAGCCCTCCTTAGAGAGTTTTCCGACGTAGTAGCACTTCCAGGAGAAGCACTGGGTAGGACAGATAGGGTGAAGCATCATATTGGTTTGTGCCCCGGTACAAATCCAGTTTATGTGCCTGCATACCGTCTACCGCACAGCCAAAGGGAAGCAGTGGATGAGGAAGTTGAAAGGACACTTCGTGATGATGTTATCCAGCCTTCCTCCTCGCCTTGGTGCACCACTCTTTCTAGTGCCTAAGAAGGACGGTGGTGTGAGACCTGTTGTGGATTTTCGGCAAGTGAACAAACAGTACCGGATCGTTACCCGATTCCGCATCTGCGAGACTTACTTCAATCATTAGGTAAGGGAAATACTGTGTTGACTTGTCTGGATCTAGCATCAGGGTATTGGCAGGTGGAGCTGACCGAAGAGTCGCGTCCCATACTGCTTTTAGCACTCACCGTGGGCACTTTATTTCTCCGGATGCCTTTTGGACTGAGTAATGCTCCTTTAACATTTCAGCGGATGATAAACCAATTGTTTGGCGAGATGTTAGGGCAAGACATCTTAGTGTATCTAGATGACCTATTTTCCTACACCACAGAACAAGGATCAGATAAGATCGTTCCTAGGCCTCACTGGCTTTTATAGGAGTTTTGTCCACAGGTATGCCATCATAGCATCACCTTTAACGATGCTACTTAAGAAGGACGCTGCATGGAAATGGTGACCCTCGGAAGAGAAAAGCTTCAATGAGCTCACACAAGCCATGTCAGAAACACCCGTATTAGCGTTTTCCTGATTATACTCAACCTTTCTATCTGTGCACGGACGCCTCAGGTCTGGGTCTGGGAGCGGTGTTACAGCAGAAGGATGAGCACGGTAAGACACATACCATAGCGTATGCTAGTAGGACATTAAGACCCCCAGAGAAGAACTATTCGACGACACATTTGGAGACATTAGCAGTCGTGTGGGCGTTAGGACATTTCCGGGATATTATCTTTGGCTACCGGATAATTGTTTAACTGACCATGCACCCATATGCGACTTGTTTAAAGGAAAAAAACTTGCACGGTAAGGTTGCGCGTTGGTTTGGCAAGGTAATGGAGTTTGATCCAGAGGTCAGGTATTTACCAGGCCGTCAAAAGGTTGTGGCCGACGCGTTGAGTAGAAACATTGCTGCTACCATAGCCGAGGATGTTGCTCTTGCTGAGTATTCCTCAGACACGGTAAAAGCGGAACAACGTAATGATGCGATGTGGTTTCAAGTCATCTATATGACTCACTTCCATCTTCAACAGGGTCTTTTGTATAAGCAACCCCCAGGGAAGGACACTGCATTCAGTTGGTTGTTCCTGCTACCTTCCAGCAAGCCGTGCTACAATTAGTTCATGACGTACCTCAAGCGGGTCATCCCGGTCGCGATAGATGCATACGTGAGGCGAGAAAGAAATACTATTGGCCGACCATGAGGAAGGACATAGAAGCCCACGTCAGTCAATGCGTCAAATGCGCGGAAATACGAGGAACGACGGGACTTCCGACTCCCATCTTAGAGTATCCTCTACCGGAAAAACCCTGGGATACAGTCTCCATTGATCTCTTAGCGTTGCCAAGAAGTCGTCAAGGTTCAAGTTATGTACTGGTGGCAGTGGACCATTTCTCACGATTCACTGTTTTAGCACCTTTACAGACGAAAACTTCAGAGGAGGTGGCGCACGCTTTTGTGACTTCAGTGATTTGTCCATACTCTACACCTAAGGTATTGCTCAGCATGGCAGTGAATTTCGTAACCAGGTGTTACAAGAAATCTGTCGTATGTATGGAGTAAAGCAAGTTTTTGTAACGCCTTACAGTCCTAAGAGCAATGGCCTGGTGGAGAGAACAAACAGGAAGATACTGGAAGTCTTGAACCACGTAGCGGCGACCGTCAACTCCTCAGAAAATTCATCAACTGGGAAGTCTCCTCATTATATCCTTTATGAAGAAGAGAAAGTGTTACCCTACGATTTGTTGGCTGGACCTCCTACTCCAGTAGACAACGAAGAAGACTACGCAAAGGTACAGTTGTTGAAATTCCAATTTATACACAGTGAAGTACGGAAAAGATTAAAAGCCTTAAGAGCGGAGATGATGGCGAAACAACACAAAGGTAGTCAAGAAAAGACGTTACAGGCAGGCCAGAAGGTCATAATCCACAACCCTGAGAGAATTTCCAAGCTCAGACCTAAGTTCCGCGGACCACATACCGTTGTGGAATGAGTACGTGGAAATACTTATAGAATAAAGGATGAAGCTAATGGAACTCAGGAGGCAGTATATGCTGATAGGATCAAACTAGTAAGTCAAGAGCTAGGCCTATCGTCTGATGTGTTGTGCCCTCTGTCTTCGTCGCAGTCTATGTCGTCATCCGTACCTGTCCCTAACCAAGAGTATCGCAGCAAGCTACGATCCCACAACCAGAGTGATTAAGGGAGTATCTACTCTTGCAAAAAAAAATGTGGCTGTGGCTCAAACTCCTCGTGCGTTGCTTGGGGTGGACCTATGGAAAGACATCGGACATGGACACGACTGTGTTAATGCCAGGAGCACTGAAGAGCCCACTTGGAGAAGTCGTGGTAGTGGAAGATACAGTATGCGTCTACTATCCAATGGAAGGCTATCTCCAAACGCCAGATATTGTCAAGGAGGTCTCCAAAGGCTTGTCGATTCTCAGACAGCAACTATTGGAAGTGGGAAAGATGTTTAATCGAAACCCACGATTGACAAACTCTGACACTGAAGCTTTGTTGAGCTTCAGACTAGGCATATAGACAGGCTCACCGACAGGCTCACTAACTTGCATGTAGCTTTACCTAACGTACACTCTGATCTTTCCAAGCATGTCCATGCACGTACTAAGAGAGGACGTGGATAACTCTTTGGTATGGCATTAGATAAGGATGTAGTGCAATTGGGTAGACAGATGCATGAGTTGATGCTGGCCGCTAAAGCCAATAATAGCCAATAATAGATTAATCATGCATGTGTATAAACAGTTAGATGAATTCACTAACAAAGCTAACGAGATAATTAGGACTACCAACCATCTAGTAGAGCTTGTGAACAACATCTAAATTAATCTACTAACCCTTGCTAACTTGGTGTTATTCGCTGAGTACTTACATGCTCTCGACGAGTCAACCACTGCTTTGGAGAAGCATGCAGCCAATATGGTGGACGGCTTAATCGATGCAAGTTTGAACAGGGTTAATGCTTTATTGCTGCCTACTAATATATTAACAAATGCACTTGATATAGCGATGTGGAAGCATGGACTTATGCCACTCTTTGATCTGAGTCAACTGGAATATTATTACCCATTGTTAGAGGCCCAGTTGACCCATGAAGGCATCCTTATACTGGTACCTATGAGGAATGCTGTAACATACCATGCATGGCGGTTCATTTCCTTCCCTTTTGCTACTGCTAATAATACACTTGTTGTTATTGAAGAGGGTCCAGAGGTGCTAGTTGTCTCGGATGACAAGAAATATGTAGCAGAAACGACTGTGGATGAATTTGAGAAGCGTAAGGCCTCATTTCTTGATCTCCATGTATGTCCTGCTTTGCATTTTGTCTTCGTACCATTAAAGGTAGAGGAGCGTAAGAGGGCCTTGTCGGACACAAATACTTCCTCTGCTCTGCAACGTTGCACCTTCCAACCCATTCAATTGAAGTCAGTTTTCCATGCTCATATTCATGCGAAACAGTACTTTTACTTTCCTGAGACAGAGGATGTAACTGTGATTTGTGCCTCGCAGAATCAATTCCTTACAGTAAAGGGGTACTATGTTGCACCTGATTTTTGTGAGTTACACAGTAGAGAGATAGCAGTTCTGCCTAGCAAGCATCGTCTAGCTTTGACAGTGAACTTCTCATCCCAGTTACGACCCTTTTTACCTTCATTCAATGTTTCTTCTTGAATGTGAACAGGCTGTCTCATGTAGTAAAGGAGCTTACCTTCCTCTCCCACCTGAACAGGACTGATTTAGAGCCTTATGTACTGTCCTATCTTCCTTCATACCTTTCTCCTTCCTATTTTGGTCCTGGCGTTGGTCTTCTACTTATTGTGGACTTGTCCTGTGTGTGGTTTAGGCTACTATTTAAGGCGCCAATTAAGTAACCCACTGATACCACGTGTCCGTACTCGAGGATTGCAAGTGGATGTTCCTGAATAGTTAGCTACCCTACACTCTGGTTAGGCTACACGGTAGTTAGGACAACAATGTCGACGAGGACGTCTATGGTGTGGCCGAGCGATGTTCTGGTGTCAACATCTTTTTCCATATGAAGTTGTAGTATCACACATTTTACATAATAATTTTTAAAGCTGTTTAGTCATAATTAACAGTGTGTAATGAAGTGTGAATGATGAACAAAAAAATATCATTTCGCTGTTAGCTGTGGTATAGGAAGAAGGTGGATGGCAGACCACTAGGGCCACCCTGTTTCAATTATAAAAAGAAGGTTAGGAGAAGTGAAAAGATATCTGAATAAGTGCGTAAGTGTAAAGTCCTGGGGAACCATTTATTATGTTGGTATATGTGAATGTACTTAATACCATTTTATAGAGGTGTATAATGTGCTAGTAGAGTTGTCATTTATCTCTACTTTTTGCATAAGCCCAGAGTATATGTAAATGCACGGCACCTCACTTTTTAGCTGACCTAAGCACCGCGCCCTTGTCCGGCTCGGTGACTGAACAGCGTCAGAGAGGCCGTTTTACAGTTTTAAAGGGAGGTGGTGTCGCTCCTACATATCTCTCGGGTCGCAGTTATATTATTCTGTACCCAATAAAGAGAGATTTAATCTGCTCATTTCTGTCACCTTACGCTACCACTTAATAACAGACCAGCTTCCATCTTCTCGTGGCAGAGGACCTTTGGTGGGAAGTGTCGGGCGGTGACGGCGAGTGGCTGACGTGTACTACAGACAGTGTCGTCGATCCAACACGGTGGTCTAGTTATACTATACAGCAGAACACTTAATATGTAGTCAACTGCTACTCCATACGGCTACATTATTGGTGGCCAGCAGTGCGACGATACTTTATTGGTGCTAGCGGTGGCACGATATTTAGTGCTAGCCGTGTACCGATACACCCAGACACTTTCTGTGTCCCTATTTGCTTTAATGTTTGCTTTATTGTAACAGTTTAATGAATCCTTTACATAAATAGCTACCCCTCCCCCCTTTCTTCCCTGACGGTTTGACACAAAAATATTATAGCCTTTTATCTGATATTCTGCTAAAAATTCTCGAGTGTCTGTATTCATCCAAGTTTCACTAATAACGGCAATGTCTATTTTCTCTGTACAAATTAAAGCCCTCAGTTCATCCATTTTATTACGTAAACTCCGGCTGTTTGTGTAGTACACTTTCAGATTATTACTAGTAGTTATGCCTTTACCTTGGCATTTACTGTTATTTATTTTATTACTAACTGGGAAACTCTTTACTTTACTAATAAACATTTTTTTGTACTATCGCTTATCGCCCTTCTATCATCGCTTGTTCTATCATCTATCATCGCCTGCTCAATTTGAGGTGCCTGAGTGGATGTATCTACACTAATGGTTGAACTTTCGTTCTTAATTTTGCAAGTCTAAGTGCTTCCTCAAAAGGGTTTCCGTTACAGAAGTTGAAAGTTCAGGCCCCTCTTCCTCGCCCCAGCAGCCAATCTGCCAGTCATCCCTCTGTGCCCTCCGCAATTCATCATTCAGACAGACTTTCCACCTCAACCCCAGGTACTGCACCGTCAGCGTCTCGCACCGCACCGCCAGGCCAAAGTCAACATCATTCATCGCCCCGCACGCCACCACAGCTAACGCCTCTCCACCGCCTGTCTCCATAGATGCGAAAGGAGGTTAGAGGGTACACAAACGGCGCCCAAGTCACACACTTTCACTCTTAATGTACTGATATGGCACTGTGGATGGGTGGGGCAGACCCTGAAAAAAGCTATGTAAAGCGTTCAAAATTCTTATGAGGAATCTCTTCACTATGAGGAGTCGCACCCCAAAGACGAAGTTGAATTACATTAGTATTAGCCAGAATGGTACAAAAAAGACGTCACCGTATTGAAGGGTTTCACCATTTTCCCCCGAGATGGTTTATTGAATAATATAAACTACTGCTACCTAGCCATGAGCTGTAAGGAATTAATGAAGTTTACATCTATCCTGAACCCCTCCCGTCCTCCCGTCCCTGTGTACAAGCAATCACCAACAGTGTCCCCCCAGCCTAGCCCACCCCAGATAAAAGTCCCCTCCTTCACGGGCGGTCACTACACGGCACGAATTGATTACTAGGCATCTGTGGCGGTCAATCAGAGGTCCACGCACGTCACTCACTACCACCGCCGTCACTGCACACACACACACACACACACACACACACACACACACACACACACACACACACACACACACACACACAGAGGAATGTTAAGTGACTAGAATCTGGAATGCACTCGGCCAGATCTTAAGATATAATACCATTCGATATACCAAAATGCACCAAATATTCGTCACGGTGCATTTGCCACAGTGACAGTGAAAACGGACTTTTTTTTTTTTTTGACATTACTAAGGAGAGTCAAGCAGCAATACACAGAATATAGCGATTTATATGTTCTGCTTGTGAGGCGGAAGTAGGATCTTGAAGGTTTGAATGATGTGTGAATAACTGTGAGGAATATTTTTGTGTTGATATTCATACTGTTTTCCTCTCTCTGCTTCTCTATTTTGCCTCACCACATTAAAGTCATGATAGAGTGAGAGACTGACTAGGAGTGTATGAGAGTGGGAAGGTTTGAGAGAGACATTAAGAACCATGTCGAGTGATATGGTGTAAGGGTATGTGAGGGAGGAGGATGTGTCGTGGGAAGTGGGGTTGTTAAAGAATATAATGGGGACTGTAAAGCTTGGAAATTCTTCTGTCGAGGGCATCCCTGATGGTGATTGTGATGATGATGATGATGATGATGATGTCAGAATTGGATGGATGAAGTACGTTTGACCATGACATAACAAGGGTTTTGCCAGTACTTCCCTTCCCCCAGTTATTATTTTTTTCTCGGCTGCCAGTGCAATGGCTCTATCTTACATGCGTCATGAGAGCGACTTAATCACGTGAAACAAAAATGCAGACGGTTTCTCCTGTGTGGTTGTGCCGGGAAATTCGATCACTTGCATGATGAGTGTATGGAAGCGTGACGTATTATCGTTGGCCATTCTGATGACAATGTTCCTAATTTTGCGTGTTACATGTTGTTTCCTGCTTCTGGATCCTACCCATTCCATATCCACCCTGTGTCCGAGAAAAACTATACATACATTTAATTTAAGTGATGCTGTATGCCAGTTTAGTTTTTTTTTTTTTTTTTTTTTTTTTTTGGTATTCCCCATCTGGGGTTCACAGTGCAGGTTTTGGGAGTGGAGAGGGGCGCCTTCACGGGGGACATTATTATTATTATTTATTTAATTTATTACGCAACAGCGTCAGACAGTACATGTGAAACATGATACATATGGAATCCTCGGAAACAGCTATGGACATATGTATACATATACATACATACACATACACATATATACACATATACATATATACACATATACACACATACACACATATGCATATACATATACACACACACACACAAATAAAGACAAAACTCATAAACATGTAGGAACATTACATGGAGGTATATGCCACACAGGGCACAGTGAGCTATTTAAGCCCGCCAAAACGAGGGTGACGCACCAAGAGTTCTTCTAAAACTTCGTGGTTTAATAAGTGTCGACACACCACATCAAGCGGCTGGCCCTGGGGCAGCAGGTGTCGAACAGTAGGGCACTCCAGGCAATAATGCTCTATAGTGTCGGAGCGAGGCGAGTGGCACAAGCGACACTCAGCGAAGGGAGGCTCCCCTTCCAACCCAGCGACCTGCCACTGTTGCCGGTAGCCCGGCCTCAGACGAGCAGAGACAACATTGTGCCTCCGAACCATGAGACCCCGGCGACGGTAGGAATACTTGAGGCGGCAGACAGACTCGTAATGGTTGATGGACACGCTGTAGGGCCTCTTTGCATCTCTGCGGCGTCGCACAGGGAGGAAAGCAGCGGTGCGAACTCTGGAGAGGTAACAAGTCAGGGAGAGAGGGCGACAATCACCACGAGGAGGCAAACAGCAGGCTTCCTTCGCGAGTCTGTCGACTGTGGTATTGTGGCGTAAACCAACATGAGATGGCACCCATATAAATATGACAGTCAAGTTACGATGAAGCAGTAAAGCCAGAAAAGATAAGATCAGTTGAACAACTGTAGAGTGTGTGGGCCGAACACTGGATAGGGACTGAAGGGCAGGCTTGGAGTCGCATATGATGACAGCATTTACTCCCCGTTGGCAGACAAGACTAACAGCATCCAGAATGGCAAACAGTTCACACAGTGTGGAGCTGGAGTGATCACGGAGACGTCGGCCAACCCAACCCCCTGGGGGTGGTTCCAAGTCGGATGAGTAGACAGCACCACCAGCAGCACCATCCGATTGCAGTGACCCGTCAGTATAGAGGTGATATGGAGCTGTGATAGAGGACGTCACTGTCGCCACGTGTTCCAGAGCCAGCTGCAGCTGTAGATAAGGTGGGTCAGACCTGGAGGTGGGAGTGAAGCTCACCTCTGGCATAGGCAGCACCCAGGGTGGGGGGGTTGGGAGTACTTCTGCAACAAGAACATCCAAATTAAGGCTGCGGAGCATAGAGGAAACAGATTTAATAAGAGCACGTCCACCGCGCAGAATAGGAGGAACTGGGGAGTGTGGTCTCAGAGACGTCCTGACTAACTGAGAGTAATGGGGAGTAGTGGGGGGAAAGTTGTGGGAACGGGGGACACCGACAGAACTAGGCGGCTCTGCTGTCTAATTACATAAACGTCCCTCAACTCCTTCCCTATTCCCCGAAAGGGGGATGGAGGACTGCAGAAAAGGGCCAGCTTCAGCCTCCATTCCACCGGATTCATGTCCAGATAAACTTAGTGCAACAACAACAACAACAACAACAACAACAACAACAACAACAACAACAAAAGAGGGGTTCGTTATGAGGCTTAGTGGTTCATTCTCGCAGTTCACACTGGGGTTCTTGCGGGAGGTTCACTTGCACACCTTGATTTCATTACCTGCTGAAATGTGTTCCATTGTGTCCGAGTGCTCCTCTCTCTTTCTCCTTTATTTTTTATTTTTTCTCACACTCTCTGTCTCACCAAACATCCTTTTTCTACCCATCGCTCTCTCTCATTCTCCTTTTCCGAGCAACACACAATCGATCTCTGTCCGCTCCCCCACCATCCCCATCCCCTCCCCAGCTCCCCTCCCTTACCCCCTCCTCAACCACCACCTTCACCCCATCCTAAGCCCACACCTCTCTACCTAATCAGGTCTTCTACCCCGTCGATTAAAGGTCATTACGCCGCTATTAAGGCCTATTTATCAAGCATCTGACTGAACTGACCTCCCCTTCTCCTCCTACCAACCACCCTACTTACTCGACCCTCCAATCAACAACCTTCATCAGCCTCCTCTTCTCATTAATCTCTCACCCTCTACTTCACTGTTTATTTCTCTGTGTCTATTTGCGATGCCGGGGTAACTGCTGTAATTGAGTTAGTTTATGTGTTTACATGTATGTGAGCAAAAAATTTCATGAACACCTGAACCGATTTAGATCAGGTTTGTCAAGCGCAATCGGCATCAAAAACTCTGTCACCTCTCCTGCTTCCATGTACTTTAAAAATCGGTATCGTGAATCCCCAGCGACCGACACTGATGGCTTCCTTTGGCCTCAGATTAGTGTCCTAAGTGTCATTTGCTGCCGAAACACCACACTGATTTTCAAGGTCCGTGGAGAGAGAGAGGCAGGGGAAGGGACATGATTTCTGACGCCGACTGTGCCTGTCACAGCATGAGTCCGAGAAGAAATTATTCGACTTTGGTGCAGATGGATGAGAGTTTAAGGTTACGGATTAAGATATATTCATACTGTATGTTTAGCCACAGGTGAACACTTTAGATTAAATCTCTCTCTCTCTCTCTCTCTCTCTCTCTCTCTCTCTCTCTCTCTCTCTCTCTCCACGCTATAAGCTTCATTGTCACATCCCTCTCTCTTCCTCCATCTTTCTCTCTCCCTTCTTGTCACCTGTTTGCTTTCTTTTGTACTCTTTTTGTCCTTACGTACTCTCTCACCTCATTCCCCCTCTCTTTCTTTCCCAATCATCATTCCTCCATCATTTTCACCCAATCTTCACTCTTCTCCCTCCCATTTCCCCTCCCGTCACACCCTGCCTCTCCCCCTTCCTACTCTCTCTCCCAGTCATCATTCCTCTATCAGTCTCACTCACTCTCCACCTCTCTCCCTCCCACTTTCTCTCTCCGTCACCTGCCACTCATTTTTCATCATTCATTAACTCAATTATGCCCCGCGGTCCACCTTGTTTATCCAAATTAAAAACCTCAGACACGTTGGACGCTGGACAAAACAAGCATGGTACACAAGTATAATCTGATCAACCTGGCAGCCAAATCAGCGCCCAGAATGGCTATCAATTCCACCTAAAACATGAGTAGACAATATATAAAGAACTATTTCATTTTTCTCTGAGTAAGAGATTGTGTCCCCCCCTGTGGCGGGGGGGACACAATCTGGCCGCACTGTGGGGTGGTACTACTACTCATACTGCCACCGTATTCCCTGCGTGTCGTAAAAGGCGACTAAAAGGGGCGGGGTGAGAGGACTAGGGACTCCCGCCTCTGTTTTTTAGTTCCTAAAAAGAGACAGGCCAGAGAAAGGGATGGGGGATGGAGTTATCCCCGTACCTGAAGATTGGGTCTATGAATGTGCGTGGATGTAGTACGATTGAGGCTAAAAGGGAGGAGACTGGGAGAATGTTTGTGAGAAGAAAGTTGGATGTGTTAGCTTTGAGTGAAACGAAGATGAAAGGGAAGGGTGAGTCTATGTTTGGAAGTGTGAATGGAAGATTGTCAGGTGTTGATAGAGGAAAGGCAAGAGAAGGTGTGGCCTTGTTAGTGAGTCCGGAAGTACAGCAGTGTGTGATTGAATGGAAGGAGGTGTCATCGAGACTGATGTGGGTGAAAGCGAAATTTGAACGTGAGTTGTGGGTGTTTGTGAGTGCATATGGGCCTGGTAGTGAAAGGGATGAAGAAGAGAGGGAGTCTTTCTGGAATGATGTTGATGAGTGTCTGCAGAGTTTTGGAGCGAATGTGAATGTGGTAATGATGGGAGATCTGAATGCTAGAGTGGAAAATGTAGCAGTTGAAGGTGTAGTTGGTATGCATGGTGTGCCTGGAAGAAATGAAAATGGGGATCGAATGTTAGCGATGTGTGTTGAGCGAGAGATGGTGATTGGAAATACGCTGTTTGAGAAGAAAGATATTTATAAGTATACATGGGTGAGACAGGAGGGTGGAAAGGTTGTTGATTGAGCTTTGATGGACTATGTGGTTGTGTCTAGGAATGTAATAGGAAGATTGTTGGATGTGAGAGTTCTGAGAGGGGAGGGTGGAGGTATGTCTGACCACTACCTGGTGGAGGGAAAGTTAAGCGTAGGTAAGAGATGGGTGAGAGCTAGGAGGGTTAGGTGTGGCAGGGAGGTTTTGAAAGTGAGTGAGTTGGATAAAAGAGAGAAAAAGATAGAGTATCAGGAGAAATTGAAAGATGAGTGGAACGCAGTGAAAGATAGGGAAAATGGCAGTGTGGAGGAGGAATGGCAGTTATTTAAGAGTGCCTTGGTGGGGCATGCAGAAGAGGTGTGTGGTGTGAGACGTGTGGGTGGTGGTGTAAGAAAAGGAAGTGAATGGTGGTGCGAGGAAGTAAGTATGGCTGTGGCTGAGAAGAGACGTGCATATGAAGTGTGGCTGCAGAGGAAGGATGAGATGTCATATGAGAGGTATAAGAAAAGAGGAATAGGGCGAGAAGGGCTGTGCGTGATGCTAAAGTGGCAGCAGATGAGAGGTGGGGTAGGCGGCTGACAGAGAATTTTCAACAGAATAAGAAAATGTTTTGGAAGGAGGTGAAAAGGGTGCGAAAGGGAGAGTCTGGGAAGGAAGAACGAGTAAAAGCAGAGGATGGAAGGATGTTAATTGAGATGGATGCAGTAAGGAAGAGATGGGCAGAGTATTTTGAAAGATTGTTAAATGTAGAGGAGGAAAGGGTGGTTGAGACTGTGGCGGATGGAAGGGTGCAAGGAATAAATGTGTTGGGAGAGTTGAATGATTCTTTGATCACGAAGGAGGAAGTGGAGAAGGAAGTAAAGGAGATGAAAACAGGGAAAGCTGCAGGTATGGATGGGTGTGCTGTGGAATGCCTGAAGGGTGGTGGAGTGACTATTGTTGACTGGTAGTAAGATTGTTGAATGTGTGCTTTGTGAAAGGTATGGTGCAGTTGATTGGGCAAATGCTTGTGTGGCCCCGTTGTATAAAGGCAAGGGTGATAAGTATGAATGTACCAGCTTTAGGGGTATAAGTCTGTTGAGTGTTGTAGGTAAGGTGTATGGTAGAGTGTTAATTATGAGAGTTAGAGAGGGTACAGACGGAGTGATTGGTGATGAGCAGTGTGGCTTTAGGAGAGGGAGGGGATGCGTGGATCAGGTGTTTGTGGTGAGACAAGTGTGTGAAAAGTATTTAGCGAAATGCAAGGATGTGTTTTGGGCATTTATGGATTTAGAGAAAGCGTATGATAGAATTGATAGGGAGGCTTTGTGGACTGTTTTAAGATTGTATGGACTTGATGGTAGGTTACTAAAAGGGGTGAGAGGTTTTTATATAAATAGTAGAGCGTGTGTAAGAGTGGGAAATGCTGTGAGTGATTGGTTTCCCGTGAGAGTCGGGCTGCGACAGGGATGTGTGATGTCGCCTTGGTTGTTTAATGTTTACATGGATGGTGTTGTAAGGGAGCTGAATGCAAGAGTTTTAGGTGGAGGTCTGAGTCTGGTGAATGTTGATGGTGGAGAGTGGAATCTGAAGCAGCTGCTGTTTGCAGATGATACTGCACTGGTGGCTGATTCAGAGGAGAGATTGAGACAGTTGGTAGAGGAGTTTGGAAGGGTGTGTGAAAGGAGGAAATTGAAAGTAAATGAGAATAAGAGTAAAGTGATGAAGTGTACGAGGTTGGTAGATGGTAGGGGGATGAATATAGTTTTGAATGGCGAGTTGCTTGAGGAGGTAGAGTGTTTTAAATATCTAGGGTCACATGTTGCTGTGGATGAAAGAATAGATGGAGAAGTGAAGTTTAGAATAAATGAAGTAGGAAAGGTGCTGGGAGGAATGAAAAAAGTGTTTGGATGTCGTTCGCTTAGAATGGATGTAAAAAGAAGGCTGTATGAGGGTGTTGTGGTACCGACTGCATTATATGGGGCTGAAACATGGAATATGGGTGTAACAGAGAGGAAAAGATTGAATGTAATGGAGATGAGGTGTCTGAGGAGTATGTGTGGAGTGACGCGTATGGATTGAGTGCGGAATGATGAAGTGCGAAGGAGAACTGGAGTTGTTCGGGAGATGGCTGGTAGAGTTGAGCAGAGGGTGTTGCGATGGTTTGGGCATATAGAGAGAATGGATAATGAGCGATTGGTGAAATAGATAACTAGATCTGATGTGAGATGTGTAAGGCTGAGAGGAAAACCACGAATAGGATGGATGGACAGTGTGAAGAGAGCGCTGGATGCGAGAGGGATGTCTGTTGAGCAAGGAAGAGTGGCTGTGCGTGAAAGAAAATGGAGAAAAATTGTGAATGAATAAGTGATGACGCAGCCCTGAGGGGATATCCTCCCGCATTTGGTCTGATCAGCTATTTCAGGTCAGGTGCGGGTAAGGGGATGAGTCTGTTATGATGTGGCAGGGGTAAACCAGCTCTGCTGTCGGGCCCTGCTGCTGATGTCACTGATTGCATTGCGCAGTTGACCCTTGTGCGGTGTGGTGCGGTGAGGATCTGTCCGTTCTCCCCTTTGGGACTAAGATGCGAATGAATGTGTTTGAATGGATGAGTAAATGAAGAGTGTGTCGTCCTGTCTCGGCTACCTCCCTTTCCTTGGGGGAAGCAGCCTAGGTATATAGATAGATAGAATGTATGTTGGATTCTCGGTGGCTGATCACAGTACCAAGTGACAAGACACAAACACATTCAAAACAGGTCAAAGACTATTTTTTCATCAACGCATTATAGCCCTCATATCCGACTACTCACACCATACATTGATTCACTAAAAACAGATCATACATGCATTCACTCCAGCTTGCTCAAACATTCATTCATTACAGATCCACTGATTCGTAAGAGGTCACACATCCATTCACCCAACTCACCATTCGACCCTAATCAAGACGTTGTTACTGGGATACAACTGGGCTGCTTGGACGTGGTTTGCAAGGGTGGTTTCCTAATAATCAGCATGAGTATCGGTGAAGGGATGGCTGCTGGCTGGGTATTGGTTGGGTACAGGGCAAGAGAGGAGATACGAGAGAGAAGGGAAGGATAGTTTAATCTTAAAATCCTCGCTTCCTCGACTTCTGATTCTCTCTCTCTCTCTCTCTCTCTCTCTCTCTCTCTCTCTCTCTCTCTCTCTCTCTCTCTCTCTCTCTCTCTCAGCTGGGGATCAGTGGGCATTATGCAACTCCTCAGTCACAGTCGAGATAATGTGAGAGAACATTTTAATTCTGAGACTGATTCTTTCTCCCTCTCTCTCTCTCTCTCTCTCTCATATATATATATATATATATATATATATATATATATATATATATATATATATATATAGAGATAGATATAGAGAGAGAGAGAGAGAGAGAGAGAGAGAGAGAGAGAGAGAGAGAGAGAGAGAGACGAATAAAACCGACGGACATAAGCAAGAAAAAAAATCATACTTAAGAGGTTAATGGAGACTTTATAACCTATTTATATTTTTTAGGTGGGGGGGGGCACTGCAGGGTCGGATGTTCTCTTCGGAAGAAGAGCCTGATGGTTGCCAGAATCAACATTTTTTCCATGCTGGCGAAGTACGAATGGCGAAGGTGTGTCTGTAACGAATGTTAGTTGTGTCACTCGAAATTCTGTAATGTTCGCGTTTATGTGTATCAGCTTTGGGCTCGAACTCAAGACTTGGTTCACACGAAGCTCGCGAGACAAACACGCTACCCCTGGGGCAAAGTTACTCCAGTGCTTTCATAACTGAAATAAAAATCGTGTGGCAACTGGAACAACATATAATAGTTTCGCTATCAAGATGAACAGATGAATTCGGTGCACTTTTTTTTTTTTTTTTTTTTTTTTTTTTTTTTGAGGATACGTGTTCAGGCTGATTTTGTATACGGTGATGGCCTGAAGTTAACTGATGCACAGAAATTTTATATCAATGGAGACTGTTAGTGTAGCATGGGAGCTCGTGGTGGTGGTGGTTGTGATGGAATCGACGGGGTGTAAGAGGGATTAGGAAAGAAGAGGCAAGGGTGAAATGGGGTGAATATAGAAAAGAGTGGTGGAAATTGCAGGTATTGTCTAAGTGGCCATTATACATAGTGCTAATTACCTGAAAGGCAGTGTGAGAGTAAGTGCGAGTGTGATGTTCTTGTGATTTAGTTCCCCTTGTTGTCGGTCTGGGGTCACTGAAGGAAGAGTTTGGCCTGGATTACCTCTGTGGTGATATCAGTCTCCACAGTCGATCAAGTTCCATTATTTGTTCAGGGTGCTGGAGATGACACTCATGACTGAAGACAGGTGAGGCTGACGGAGCAATGTTGGTCTCCTGGTATCTTTACAATCTGGTGCAGCACAACACATAAGCTGACTGCAGCAGCCAGGTGGGCTGAAACCACTCAGAGAGTTTAAGTGATCCGATGGATCATTATATTCTGACTGATTGCTGCAACTCGATGACCAGGATGCGGGGTGGTGTTATATAGAAGGTCTGCAGACTGCTAGTTTTATCCCTGCGCTCCCGCCATCTGGAGGGTCATATCGTTCCA
Source organism: Coenobita brevimanus (assembly GCF_032717465.1). Taxonomy (NCBI): domain Eukaryota; kingdom Metazoa; phylum Arthropoda; class Malacostraca; order Decapoda; family Coenobitidae; genus Coenobita; species Coenobita brevimanus. Next base: position 47,578,690 of record NC_136977.1, on the reverse strand, counting down.
CTACATACTCAAGGAAGATCTGACGTTCGGCCAGATCAGAAAGATTGTAGGAAAATAAATTTTCTTCAGACTGCCTCGCACAACAAGGCTAGATGTTGTTGCTATCAGTTTTAGATCCACCACTGGTGGAAGGTGAGAATGAGTTGCACGAAGTTCAGTAATGGAGTCATCATGATGGAAACGTGAAACGGGTGATGGACGTAAGGTCTAGGCAGAAATCTCTCTTTCCGTGCGAATTACAGAGCATGGCTGAGTGATGGTGACAAATGATGGTGTTTTGAGGCATGACCTGCCGAAATCCAGCAGCAGCAAACGTACGACTTACGTTCGTCTTGTTTTGATTTTCTCTTTGTATCTTCTGTCCGTATGTAGTTTTTGACCCAAAACAATTTCTTGTCAGCGAGATAACTTCCGCTGTGGAGAGTATGAAGCATACTCATTTTACCCCATCAAAATGATGTCTTTCAAATTCGTTCTAACCACTGCAAGACGCTATCAATGATCGTAAGAGGTACATGTTGTAACAGTTGGATTAAGTTAAAAACTGCAAAAAGAAAAAAGAGAAAATACTTTATTCTCACAGTCGAAGAATGGAAAAATCAGCCTACTTGTAGGCGTGTCTGGCTGGACCAATAGACGTCTGCAGTTAATGAGAGTGATGTTACTGTGTGTTGTGTGTGAGGCTACAGGTGCGGGGCCAATAAAGCCATCCACCTGCACGGCTTGTTGTCCACCTTCATAACCTGGATGGGTTTATGTTGACCACACCGCTCTCTCCCGCCCACAAACATGGATGTTGAGATGATCAGATGCCGCGTTCATAAGGTTTCTCGGGCCTTAGTTGCGTAGAAGATTGTCTGATCGTACATTTTTCTTCATAATCATATACTTTCTTGAGTCTAAGTTGTGTTAAAGATTGCTTGATTACACTTAGATTTTCACTCATACAGCTACCAAACTCGTGAAACTATAGTGAAAATTAGAATGAAAAATACGACATACCAATTCACTGCTACAAGCACACAAAGAATGGGGGCATAAGAGAAGAGAAACAAGGAAGGCAACAGAAGGCAAAGGACAGAGAAAGAGAAACAAAGAAGGGCAGGGACAGCAAAGAAGGATACAATAAGGAGACAGAAGAGAGACAACCAAAGGGAGGTAAGCAGAAGGAGGACCTCAAAGAAGCTGAAGAAGAAGAAGGGAGGAGGAATTGTTATTATCATTTTGATTATTATTATTATTAATATTACTACTACTACTACTACTACTACTACTACTACCACTACTACTACTACTACTACTTACTACTACAACTACTATGATGGTACCAATCTTAAGTGGCGGTTTGGGTGGGGCACGAACCTCTGTACAGTGTTGCCACGTGTTCCATACCCGCTAAGTGAACGGCTCAGATATATGTAATAGGCATCACAATAAGATAAACACATAAGAATATAATGGTAACGTGTGTATTATAATATATGAAAGAACAGTAAACCGATTATGCGTAAAATATTTATACGGCAATACAGAAACGTGGCATAATTATTTTACAGTGTTGCTTAAAAAAAAAAGTAGTCACTTTTAATGGCTGTTACCGTATTTCTGGGGTTGGTAATAATGTCACAATTATGATTATAAGATAATATGCAGGATTATAAGCAAAAATATGCCAGTTTCTTAGTAAAAAAAATATGTACATTAAACCCTCGTGAGCGGCAACACTCACACACACCCAGTCCGACCTGGTCATCTGTGAGGGATAGAGGAATAGGCCTGTTTGGGGACACCTCTTAAGAAAAATGCGCCAAGACTTTAATCTCCTGGGTGGTGTGGAAATAAAGTCAAATTTACAATATGTACATTATAACGTAAAAGAAAATAACCAAAATGTATCCTAAAATACCACAGACGAGAGAGAGAGAGGGGGGGGGGAAGGCAGACCAGGGGCAGTGTTAAGTGCAGCTTAGTGAGAGATGGAGGAAGGGAGGGAAGGAAGGAGGGAGAGAGTGATTGAATGAAAAATCATGGCGCCACAACAACGAGGTCATCTGGCGCCATATGTAAAACAATAATATTTTTAAACATAATTAGATATAATAAAAACAAAATAAAGACATGAAACCACAAGTTTATAAGTCACTCATAAAAGAAACAAAATTCCCAAGGGTGACGCACATCTCCCCAAGGAGAGAGAGAGAGAGAGAGAGAGAAGGCAGGCATGGGGCAGTGTTGAGTGCATTGTCAAGCTGAGGGAAAGATGAAGGGAGGGAAGGAAGGAGGGCGAGAATGATTGAATGAAAAGGCGCCGTAACACCGAGGTCATCTGGCGCCATATGTAAAACAATAGTATAATAAAAAACAAAATAAAGAAATGAAAGCACAAGTTTATAAGACATAAAAGAAACAAAATTCCCTAGGGTGATGCACATCCCCTAAGGAGAGAGAGAGAGAGAGAGAGAGAGAGAGGGGCATCGCGAGTATGGAAAACGTGGCACCACTGTACAGAGGTTCGTGCCCCACCCAAACCGCCACTTTAGAATGGTACGACCATAGAATTCTCAAATACTTACTAGGGGGTCAGTGGTCTACGTGGGTGGAGGGACAAGGGTGAGGGGGAAGGATAGGGGGCTTCAAGGGGGGAAAGGATGGGAGGGCTGGTAAATTTCATATACAATGTTGCTAGGCTTATGATCTGATTGACCGAGTTGTTCTGTTACAGTTCTGCACACACACACACACACACACACACACAACCCGATTACAGCAGTCTCTTCACTTAAGTGTTGAACTTAAAGAATTAAAAGAAAATTGATGTTCGCCCTATGAATTTCTACTTAACACTTCATAAAAGGCCTTCACGTGTTAGATAGATAGATAGATAGATGGATTGACGTGTTAGACGAGAGAAAGGACAACATACCACTAAGCAGAGAACATATCCTAAATTTCCAAAGCATCACAAGAGAAAGGCAAGTGAGTCGTAAATAACACGAGAACAATGGGTGTGAGTTGGGGGATGGGCAGTGTAATGGCATGGGACAGCGTGACATGGAGGCGATTTGTCTGTGACCACCTCTTACGGGATTAAGGCGTCTGGCTATAGACAGACAGACAATGGTGAGATAGCAGCTACTAGTACTTGATAATATGCGAGAATGATATGAAGCACCAGAACAACTAGAACATGAACAAGAATAAAAACATGAACAAAACAGCAAAAACCTGGACAATAAAGAATGAGAGAAAAAAAAGACAGCTGGATAAAAAAAAAAAAAGGACCAAAGACCATTATTATGCTAACTGACCGCATAATCAGTAGTGTAAAACAAGAAAAAAAAGGAGGAAAAAAACAAAGAATTATTATTATTCAAACTGATGGCTTATTGCAAAAAGTACTGGAGAAAAGTGAGTCAGAGGAAAACAAGAAGACTACTGGCATTCAAGGTGACGAGCTATTTTGAAAAAAGGAAAAGATAAGGGAAACTATTATTATTCTTTTTTTTTCTCCTCCTCCTTATTATTATTATTATTATTAATATCATTATCATTATTATTATTATCATTTACACTGACAACTTTATAGCGAAAAACAGACTGAGAGCAAGAAAGACTATAATTACTCAAACCGATTAACCCCCCATGAGGAACGTAAGATCAGTCCTGTCACTAGATTTTACGAGATTTTTTAAAGGCATTCACAAAGGATCTTAACCAATTTTAACCATAAACAAATACCCCAAAAGTTAAACACCATCATGAATCCTTATTATTGGTCTTACCTTTAACGTTCTCAATCACTCTCATTCGATTTTCATGTGTTTAGCGGCCTTACAAGTTTGCCCGAAAGTATTAAAAAGCGACCTTTGTAAGCAACTAAAAAGCAAGAAAATTTTTAAATATTGCCCCTGGATCCGGCGGTATCTGTACAGTAATAAAGTGAGAGATGGATACTGCTAACCACACCTGAGACCCAATTTAATGCCAGGTAAACTCCACATTTGAAGAGGGAAACGTCTAGTAGCTTAAGGGAACGAATTAGAAACTATACTCTTTTTCACTCAAACTTGGCCCAAAATTGCCATCATTCCATCTTCAATGCTGAGCTGTAACAATAATGTAAGAACAGAAAGTGATGCTGCTCACGAAGAAGTACTGTGCAAAGGACATGGAGCCGAAGTATTGTCTTTTCTGCCACTGAGCTACGTGAAATATGCTATCAAATGATGAAAATCTGGGTCAAGTTAAGGTGAAAAGAGTATTGTGTACTTGTTGAGGGGGTAATGCGAGGAAGGGCAGGTAGGATGGGGTGAGGGACTGTGGACGGATACACAGGTAAAGGAGAGAGGAGAGGCGGGGGAGAGATGATTAGGAAAACTGGAGAAAGAGAAGGGTTGGAAAGAAGAGTTAGAGAGAAAGGTTGGAGAGGAAGGATGGAGAGAAGGTTTGGAGCGAAGAGATGGAGAGAGGAGTGAAGGGGCGGAGAGAGGTCTGGCCAGTGGGAGAGGTGAAAAAGAGAGAAGTGGAAAAGAGAATGAGAGAATGTACAAAGAGACCAGATGAAAAGGAGACGAGTGAAAAGCATGGGTGATTAGGAAGGAGGCGATGAGGTGCAGAGATGAAGAGGAGAAAGGTGAAGCAGAGAAAGAATGTAAAGAAGTAGTAAAAGATGTAGTGGCGAGGAGGAGGAGGAGGAGAGAAGAGGAGGTGTGAGTTAGATCCGCAGGGTGCCGTACCACAAAGCTAGGGGGCCACACAAAGCAACAGGGGTTATGGAAGGGCAACTGCATCATTTTCACTGCCGGCACTGCAGCTGGGGCATTACCTGCATCGTAAGACGGCAGGTAGACGAGAGTGACGCGTGCTTACTCTCCTCTTAGTCTCGTTTTTGATGTTCTGGGAGATTTGGTTTAACTGCTCACTATGCCCATATCGACCGACCTATAATGCTCATATAAACCAGCCTACAGCGTTCATATTAACAGAGTGTACTCGTTCTGTCCTGATTCACCACGCATCACCGTCCTAGCATAGTCTGCTTACTCTTCGCCCAGCCCATTAATATTTACTACTACTACTACTACTCCCCCCTGTGGCGGGGGGGACACAACCTGGCCGCATTATGGGGTGGTACTACTACTCTGCGGCCAGGTTGTGTTTGGAAGAATACTGCCACCGTATTCCCTGCGTGTCGTAAAAGGCGACTAAAAGGGGCGGGGTGAGGGGACTAGGGACCCCCTCCTCTGTTTTTTAGTTCCTAAAAAGAGACAGGCCAGAGAATGGGATGGGGGATGGAGTTATCCCCGTACCCTGAAGATTGGGTCTATGAATGTGCGTGGATGTAGTACGATTGAGGCTAAAAGGGAGGAGATTGGGAGAATGTTTGTGAGAAGAAAGTTGGATGTGTTAGCTTTGAGTGAAACGAAGATGAAAGGGAAGGGGGAATCTATGTTTGGAAGTGTGAATGGAAGATTGTCAGGTGTTGATAGAGGAAGGGCAAGAGAAGGTGTGGCCTTGTTAGTGAGTCCGGAAGTACAGCAGTGTGTGATTGAATGGAAGGAGGTGTCATCGAGACTGATGTGGGTGAAAGCGAAATTTGAACGTGAGTTGTGGGTGTTTGTGAGTGCATATGGGCCTGGTAGTGAAAGGGATGAACAAGAGAAGGAGTCTTTCTGGAATGATGTTGATGAGTGTCTGCAGAGTTTTGGAGCGAATGTGAATGTGGTAATGATGGGAGATCTGAATGCTAGAGTGGGAAATGTAGCAGTTGAAGGCGTAGTTGGTATGCATGGTGTGCCTGGAAGAAATGAAAATGGGGAACGAATGATAGCGATGTGTGTTGAGCGAGAGCTGGTGATTGGAAATACGCTGTTTGAGAAGAAAGATATTTATAAGTATACATGGGTGAGACAGGAGGGTGGCAGGGTTGTTGATAGAGCTTTGATGGACTATGTGGTTGTGTCTAGGAATGTAATAGGAAGATTGTTGGATGTGAGAGTTCTAAGAGGGGAGGGTGGAGGTATGTCTGACCACTACCTGGTGGAGGGAAAGTTAAGAGTAGGTTTAGAGATGGGTGAGAGCTAGGAGGGTTAGGTGTGGCAGGGAGGTTTTGAAAGTGAGTGAGTTGGATAAAAGAGAGAAAAAGATAGAGTATCAGGAGAAACTGAAAGATGAGTGGAACGCAGTGAAAGATCGGGAAAATGGCAGCGTGGAGGAGGAATGGCAGTTGTTTAAGAGTGCCTTGGTGGGGCATGCAGAAGAGGTGTGTGGTGTGAGACGTGTGGGTGGTGGTGTAAGAAAAGGAAGTGAATGGTGGTGTCAGGAAGTAAGTATGGCTGTGGCCGAGAAGAGACGTGCATATGAAGTGTGGCTGCAGAGGAAGGATGAGATGTCATATGAAAGGTATAAGGAAAAGAGGAATAGAGCGAGAAGGGCTGTGCGTGATGCTAAAGTGGCAGCAGATGAGAGGTGGGGTAGGCGGCTGACAGAGAATTTTCAACAGAATAAGAAAATGTTTTGGAAGGAGGTGAAAAGGGTGCGAAAGGGAGAGTCTGGGAAGGAAGAACGAGTAAAAGCAGAGGATGGAAGGATGTTAATTGAGATGGATGCAGTAAGGAAGAGATGGGCAGAGTATTTTGAAAGATTATTAAATGTAGAGGAGGAAAGGGTGGCTGAGATTGTAGCGGATGGAAGGGTGCAAGGAATAAATGTGTTGGGAGAGTTGAATGATTCTTTGATCACGAAGGAGGAAGTGGAGAAGGCAGTAAAGGAGATGAAAACAGGGAAAGCTGCAGGTATGGATGGGTGTGCTGTGGAATGCCTGAAGGGTGGTGGAGTGACTATTGTTGACTGGTTAGTAAGATTGTTGAATGTGTGCTTTGAGAAAGGTATGGTGCCAATTGACTGGGCAAGTGCTTGTGTGGTCCCGTTGTATAAAGGCAAGGGTGATAAGTATGAATGTACTAGCTTTAGGGGTATAAGTCTGTTGAGTGTTGTAGGTAAGGTGTATGGTAGAGTGTTAATTATGAGAGCTAGAGAGGGTACAGAGGGAGTGATTAGTGATGAGCAGTGTGGCTTTAGGAGAGGGAGGGGATGCGTGGATCAGGTGTTTGCTGTGAGACAAGTGTGTGAAAAGTATTTAGCGAAATGCAAGGATGTGTTTTGGGCATTTATGGATTTAGAGAAAGCGTATGATAGAATTGATAGGGAGGCTTTGTGGACTGTTTTAAGATTGTATGGACTTGATGGTAGGTTACTAAAAGGGGTGAAAAGTTTTTATGTAAATAGTAGAGCATGTGTAAGAGTGGGAAATGCTGTGAGTGATTGGTTTCCCGTGAGAGTGGGGCTGCGACAGGGATGTGTGATGTCGCCTTGGTTGTTTAATATTTACATGGATGGTGTTGTAAGGGAGGTGAATGCAAGAGTTTTAGGTGGTCTGAGTCTGGTAAATGTTGATGGTGGAGATTGGAATCTGAAGCAGCTGCTGTTTGCAGATGATACTGCACTGGTGACTGATTCAGAGGAGAGATTGAGACAGTTGGTAGAGGAGTTTGGAAGGGTGTGTGAAAGGAGGAATTTGAAAGTAAATGAGAATAAGAGTAAAGTGATGAAGTGTACGTGGTTGATAGATGGTAGGGGGATGAATATAGTTTTGAATGGTGAGTTGCTTGAGGAGGTAGATTGTTTTAAATATCTAGGGTCACATGTTGCTGTGGATGGAAGAATAGATGCAGAAGTGAAGTTTAGAATAAATGAAGTAGGAAAGGTGCTGGGAGGAATGAAAAAAGTGTTTAAATGTCGTTCGCTTAGAATGGATGTAAAGAGAAGGCTGTATGAGGGTGTTGTGGTACCGACTGCATTATATGGGGCTGAAACATGGAATATGGGTGTAGCAGAGAGGAAAAGTTTGAATGTAATGGAGATGAGGTGTCTGAGGAGTATGTGTGGAGTGACGCGTATGGATCGGGTGCGAAATGATGAAGTGCGAAGGAGAACTGGAGTTGTTCGGGAGATGGCTGGTAGAGTTGAGCAGAGGGTGTTGCAATGGTTTGGGCATATGGAGAGAATGGATAATGAGCGATTGGTGAAAAAGATAACTAGATCTGATGTGAGAGGTGTAAGGCTGAGAGGAAGACCACGAATAGGATGGATGGACAGTGTGAAGAGAGCGCTGGATGCGAGAGGGATGTCTGTTGAGCAAGGAAGAGTGGCTGTGCGTGACAGAAATAAATGGAGAGAAATTGTGAATAAATAAGTGATGACGCAGCCCTGAGGGGATATTCTCCCGCATTTGGTCTGATCAGCTAGTCAGGTCAGGTGCGGGTAAGGGGATGGGTATGTTATGATGTGGCAGGGGTAAACCAGTTCTGCTGTCGGGCCCTGCTGCGGATGTCACTGATTGCATTGCGCAGTTGACCCTTGTGCGGTGTGGTGCGGTGAGGATCTGTCCGTTCTCCCCTTTGGGGCTAAGATGTGAATGAATGTGTTTGAATGGATGAGTAAATGGAGAGTGTGTCGTCCTGTCTCGGCTACCTCCCTTTCCTTGGGGGAAGCAGCCTAGGTATATAGATAGATAGACTACTACTACTACTACTAGTACAACTACTACTACAATCATTATATATTATTATTATTATTGTTATCATCATTATCATTTACTTTCTTTTACCCCTACGATTATCAACCATAAACCTTCCATCGTCACCCCCACCCCCAGAAAACTCCCAGCCCATCCCTCTTTCAACCCCATCCCCCCATCACCCCTCCTAATAACCCCCCTCGAAGAAAATTGGACCGTGTTTCTTGCCTCGATACTGGAGTTCTTTTTCTTTTTTCTTTTTTTCTTTCTTTTTTTTTTCTCCTGTCATCCATTATCGCAGGATGTAATTAAATCAGGTTCATGAATCTATTACGTGGGGTTTCAGTCAAGAGGTGGCGTCTGTGCTGGGTTTGTAGTGAGGGAGACGGTCAATAGATGGCATTGATTTATTGACTCTGTGTGTGTGTGTGTGTGTGTGTGTGTGTGTGTGTGTGTGTGTGTGTGTGTGTGTGTGTGTGTGTAGAAGTCACCAGTGTGTTTTATTCACCTTGCAAGTCACCCTCTTCGCTGCCAGACACACTTTTATTTTACGCACAATAATTAATGTGAAAGTAAAACTAGAAATTACATTACCTAAGAAATTGCACTCTTTCGGTACATTGACATTCTATACTGTTTACAGTATGTGCTCCCTGGACGATTTTTATACAGCCTAATGAAATCGTCTCGTAGTAAAAAAAAAAAAAAAAAAAAGAGAAACAACATCTGTGTATTATCTTATTTTTTCTTGCAACCGATAGACGATTTTATTCATAGTTTGCAAGATAGTGACGGGGTTAATGGAAATTATTTTTAGCTTCTTCTGTGCAAAGGTTAAAATTGCCTGACAGGGAATGAGTTGACCTGAAGTGACAATAACATCAGTTATGTGAGTACTTATCCCATGACCTTGTCCCCTCTCCCATCCCCTCCATCATCCCATCTTCCTCTCTCGTACTCAACCCTGTTCCTATCCCCCCCCCCTTCTCTTTCTCTCTCACCTTCCCCGTTTTTTCCCTCCCCTTCTTCTCCCATCCGTATTTTCCCTTCTCTCCCTCAAGACCCATACTTCCCCTCTCCCCTCCCTCACCTCAGCGCTCCCTGTCCCCTCTTTTCCGACATTCCAGTTTCCCCTCCCTCTGCCCTCCCCTCTTCCCCTCTCCCCACCTTCATCCCCCTCCCATTCCTCTCGTGGACGCACCAGAAGTAGTGTCACGATTCTCACTCCACTTCACTTGACCTCTTCCACTTTCGTACACCTCTCCTTCTCGTTTCTCTTCCCCTCCCTCCCTCTCCTGTCTCCTTTCTTCTTTCCTCTTTCCTATCACCTCTCTTTCTCTCCTCCCCAGCCCTCTCACGCGGCTTTCAGTTCATTATATTCGGCCCTCTGTTTTGCACCTCCCTACCTCTTCCTTCTCCCCTCGCTCATAATTTCCTCTCCTCTGTCCTCCCTCCCTCTCTGTCCACCTCCATTTTCCTTCTCATCGTGGGCTTAAGAAAAAATCTCTCTCTCTCTCTCTCTCTCTCTCTCTCTCTCTCTCTCTTATCCATTTTGTCGCCTTTCTTTCCATTTATAGGTGTCTTTGTTTCCCACATACCCTCCTTCGCTCCTTCCATTACTTCTATTCTACTATTCATTGTCCCTGTGCCCTTCTCTTTTCTCTCCCCTTTCTCCGTCTCCCCCCCACAATACTCTCTCTTTCTAGTCCATCCCCAAAGAAGATAATTACGAGTTACGAGTTCTTACCTCTCCATTCCTCACCTCACCCTGTTATCTTCTCCCTCTGCCACCTTCTCTCCCTCTCTCTTTCCCTGCCTCTCCTCTTCACCACCAAATACGCTCTTTCTCCTCTCCCTCTCTCCATACCTCCTCTAATCTCCTCTCCTTCCCTCCCTACCTCCTCTTCCCTCCACATCTCTACTCCCCCCTTTTTCCTCTCACCGTGTTTCCAGCTAAGTATTTTAAGCCCCTTCCCTCCCCACCCCTCTCTCTCTCTCTCTCTCGTCCATCCTGGTAGCGCCTCCTTTGTCCTGGGAACAAAAGACGTGATAAATTACAAACGTGACACTGATTTTGAAAGCATAACATTTTTGACAAGAAGGAAAAATTTTACACTTGGATAATGCTTTGTTTATATCATTATGTTTAACTGCTTTTGTGATGGCGATTTTACGGCCGACTGATACACTGTTCTTACTACTGACGGGAGAGTAATAGGGTTGGGATGAGCTTGATGATGATGATAATGATGATGATGATGATAATGATGATGATGATGATGATAATGATTGTTCATTTTTCTTTGGGATAGTTTCACGCAGGGTTAATAATACTGTGTTTACCATCTGTGAAAAATGGGTTTAGGATGGTGATGGTGGTTCATTTTGAGGGCAGTTTTATACGTTGATAATATTATTGTTCTTAATGAAACCTGCCTCGCTGTGTGAGGATGGATGCCTCGATGCAATATTTTTTTTCGCCCCACCTTCTGTGAGGCTTTTCTTCCACGTTACACTGAGCCTTCAATTATATATTTTTATCGTGTTACACTGCTCACTGGACAAATGTCAAAAACGTTTTCATAGACCGGTTCTGACCTAGTCTCAGTTGTACAGTTGTTGTCCCTGTGAATTGACCCACTTGCCCTAGATATCGAAGGCAGAATAGGCCAGCCACCACCACCACTCGTTAGCCATAGCACTACCACCACAGCTGTTAAGAGACTGGGGCACCCTTCAGCCTTTCATCTCCGGAGCCATTCAGGAAGTACAGCAGCATTGTGTGACTCTGTGCTTCCCCAAGCCATGGCATTACAACTTCATTATGTGTGTTCATTTTCTTCCTATTCCGGTGAGATAGTTTGTGCTATTTTATTCTTGCTACCGCCAGACCATTTTCCTCGCCTGGGAACGACCTATCTGACTGAAGTAATTAAGAGATGACTATTCCATTTTGATAATATATATATATATATATATATATATATATATATATATATATATAGATATAGATATAGATATATTGTTACGGAACAGAGAAAGATAATGTACACTTTAAGTGAGAATACGAAGAGTCACTACTGTCCCGTAAAGTTCCAGGTTCAAAACAAAAGAGTTAAGTAAAATTACAAGTTAAAGTTTAATGCACAAACTAACAACAAAACATTCAGGACTCATAAGGATAATGTAATGGCAAAAACAGGTTAAATATATGGTTAACTGCAATAGCCTCTATTAACACGAAATTAGCAAGAATAAATTTATCTAAGTCAGCCCTGATAAAATGAGTTACCAGATAATACTCAGTGAATGCCAGATAAATCATTACAGATACAAACTATTATCAAAAATGACTGACATAAAGAACCCCACACGAATTACAAAACTTCACTAGGCCTACAAATTAAACTTATGCTATACAGTACAAGAAAAAATGCAACAACAGTTATACTCAAATTACACACAGCTGCTAGATGTTTGGAGATTTCTTGAGCACTCACAATAATAATATCTGTACAGGGGAGGACAGAGATGTGAACAAAATGAGGAGCAGATCTAAGTGGCAATGATGCAGAGACTGAGCTCATTATATAGGGGCTGGCAGAGCTTGATACAACTTGTAAGAGGGACGCGCAAATGAAGCCATGGGGACAGAGAGCTGAAAATCCCGCAAAGTATAACAGAGAGAACGACTTACTCTACTATAACGGTAGAAGGGGGGGACTGAGGCAGAACACGCTCGTGATCAAACATGCAGCAACTGTGCGTTAAAATTACACAAAGGATGATGAAATCATAGGCTATGTAACACCTCCCCAAAAAGAAAAAAGAAATTTACAAAGGAAATTTCTTATTACTCTAAAACAATCTGTACATGGCATTACAGAACATGCAAATGTCTTTCCTAATGTTACAAAAAATGAGATCTCCCTAGCACATTCAGTCATAGGTACTTGCCAGTATCCCTTTAACAATTCAAACTTACTTATGTACCTAGCCTTTCCGATCTTGTCTATGCAATCTTCCACGCGAGGGAGAGGGTAAGTGTCTGTTTTGGTTATCTGATTAACACGTCTGTAGTCAATCTGTGACCCACCTGGCTTAGGGACTAGAGTGACAGGAGAACTCCACTCGCTCTGACAGGGCTCAATCATCTTGTGGTCCAACAGGTAGCCAAGCTCCTTCTGGATGAGAGGAACTTTCATTGGGTTCACACGGTAAGGAGGCAATTTAATTGGCTTTGCGTCTCCAACATCGACATCATGCATCAACACAGTGGTTCTTCCTGGAGTAGCACGGAACACTTGCGGGTACTCCTGCAGTAATGCCGAAAACTCCTGCCTTTCCTTGGGTGGTAGATGAGAAAGCTTAGTCTGGAGATCATTCATGATATCAGGATTCTTCCCCAAACTATCACTCAGGTTCATACTGCATGGGAGAGCTTCACTTGCAGACTCGGGTGGAACAGCTACAGTGCAGACTGGGTTATTTTCGTCCCGCCTGTGATACAACTTTAGCATGTTGATGTGACATAGTTGCTTGTTCTTTCTACGATCTGGTGTGGCGATGACATAGTTGACATCACTGAGTTTCTTCTCCACGAAATAAGGGCCACTAAACTTGGCTTGAAGAGGTTGCCCATGAACTGGTAGCAGAATCAAAACCTGATCTCCTGGCTGAAAGTGGCGTAACCTGGACTTCTTATCATACCAAGTCTTCATCTTCTCCTGAGCAGCTCCTAAATTCTCTCTCGCCAGCTGTAAAGCAGTGGACAGCCGTTCTTTGAAATTCATCACATACTCCAGCAGGTTGACGTCATCTTCCTCCGACAGCCAGCATTCCTTGAGTAGCTTAAGGGGTCCTCTTACTTCATGGCCAAACAGTAGTTCAAAAGGTGAGAAGCCCAGTGATTCATTTGGAGATTCTCTTGCAGCAAACACAACGAATGGAAGACCTTTATCCCAGTCTTTCTGATGTTCCAAACAGTATTTCTTGAGCATCGATTTGAGTGTTTGATGATATCTCTCCAATGCTCCTTGGGTCTGGGGATGGTAAGCTGAAGACGTGATCTGGGAGATGCCCAACTCTTTCAGAGACTGCTTGAAAACATTTGACATGAAATTACTTCCTCGGTCTGACTGTACCTCCTTGGGCAGACCAAACTTTGCGAAGAACCCTAGCATTTCCTTAACCACGTTCTTTGCTGAGATGTTTCTAAGTGGAATGGCTTCAGGATAACGAGTAGCCATATCAATCAGGGTCAACACATAAGAAAATCCTGAAGAAGTCTTAGGAAGAGGGCCCACAATATCCACCAACACACGGGTGAAAGGCGCCTGAAAAGGAGGAATGGGAACTAGAGGTGCAACCTTTTCGGTCTGATTACACTTCCCCACAACTTGACAGGTGTGACAAGACTTACAATACCAGGAAACATCCCTGAAGATACCTGGCCAGTAGAAGTGTTTCAAAATGCGTGCCACAGTCTTCCTCACTCCAAGGTGTCCTGCCAAACTGGAATCATGAGCCACTCTAATGATATCCTGCCTACAAACACGAGGGATGACAACTTGATGTACAACCTCCCATTCACAGTCGGCTGATGCTGTTGGGGGTCTCCACTTCCTCATAAGTACTCCTGACTTTACATAATAACAAGTAGAAGCACCAGCTGACTCTTCCTCACTGCAAGCAGAGTTAGCAAGACCTTTCAACTCAGGGTCAGCAACCTGCAACTCAACCAACTCTTGACGAGACAAATTATCAACACTACGGGGTACTGCCTCATCTGGTGAGTGGTCCAAATTAGCAAGAAAAGTGTCAGCTAGGATAACATCATCATCATCATTATCCTCTAAATCACCAGTAACTTTAGACTTAGCCCTAGTGACAGCACATGCAGGGAACACATCAGGGACATCACAATCCTGGGACGCAGCCACTGGCTCACTAGACAACTGAGGAGCTGGACACACTTGACTTCCACCAATATCATTTCCAAGTAAGAAAGTTACACCTGACATTGGGAGTGTCTCAACCAACCCAACCATAACGGAACCATTAACAAAACCAGACTCTAAATTCACTCTGCACAGAGGGACAGAGAAGTAATTATTCCCTACACCTTGTAAGATTACAGTTTCATCAGAGGAATTAAAATTAGAGCCTAGAACACTGGTCAGCATAAGGGATTGGCAAGCACCTGTATCACGATATATTTGAACTGATTTCCTGTCATTACTGTCCAGAGGACTGACAAAACCATCAGACAGGAAATTAGCACATGAACTCTTGAGAGTGTCACCCACGTTACTGCTCAAAAGAGGAGCTCCATGATGAGAATTTAAGTTACCCCTCAAAGCAGGTTCAGTTAACTCAGTTAAAGAATTCTGGGAACTCTCAAGAGTGGACACTAGACCAATTGACTGAATATTTAAAGACTCCTTTTTGTTCACATCACGCTGTCTCCTGAAACATCTCTCCGTAGTATGACCAAGCTTACTACAATAAGTACATTTACTTTTCTGAAATCTAGAGGTGAAGCTGGTATTTACTTCCTGAGAAACATCATCTTTATTCTCTTTCCTGTTACCTGTACTCTGAGTAGAGGCAACGTACTTACTCTCAGCTTTCCCTTTTTCTCTAGAATATCTCTTGTGAGTGAGAACATACTCATCAGCTAAAACTGCAGCATCAGACAAATTATCTATTCTTTTCTCATCAAGATATAGGCTTACATCTTTATTAACACACCTTTTGAAGTCCTCCAGCAAAATCATCTGCTTAAATTTACCAAAATCAGAATCCACATTCTTAGAATTTAACCACTGCTCTAACAAATCTTCTTTGATTTTTGCACACTCAACATGGGATTGCTTATCTTGCTTGTAAGTTGTCCTAAATTTTACTCTATAGGCTTCAGGAACAAGCTCATAAGCCTTAAGAATCAAGCTCTTAACTACATCATAATTATCAGATTGATCCTGAGGCAAAGAAGCATAAGTTACTTGAGCTTTACCGGTGAGAACAGTTTGAAGGAGTACTGGCCAATACTCCTTAGGCCAATTAAAACCTGTAGCTACCCTCTCAAACAACTGAAAATACTTTGTTAAATCAGATTCATTAAAAGGAGGGACAAGTTTAACATTTTTAGCCACATCAAAATCATCAGAGCTAGATGATCCAGTTCCACCTTGTTTCATGCGATACTCATGGTCTGCCTGAATCCTGGCAAGTTCAACTTGTGCGTGAAACTCAGCCTTCTTAGCCTGTGCTTGAAATTCAGCTTCCTTCACACGAGACTCCGCCTCCTTAGCCTTAGCCTCCTGCAGGGCTAGCTGTAACTCAGCTAATTCAATCTGCGTTTGCTCATTTGGAGGAGTTACATTAAACAAGCTTTTATTAATCATGCCAACAATTTGATCTTTAGAATGATGAGAGTGAACTGCAATTCCCAATTGTTGAGCAACAAGCTTAAGTTCATTCTTTGTTCTGTTTTCTATATCACACACTGTTTGCACATTTGACAAAAAATCTTTGGCTTCATCAAGTGTAGAAATAGTAGCCATCATGAATATATCACAGTCACAAAATATCAAACAATATCCTTATGATAATATCCTGAATATCCTGATATGAGGTCGCCAAATTTATGTTACGGAACAGAGAAAGATAATGTACACTTTAAGTGAGAATACGAAGAGTCACTACTGTCCCGTAAAGTTCCAGGTTCAAAACAAAAGAGTTAAGTAAAATTACAAGTTAAAGTTTATTGCACAAACTAACAACAAAACATTCAGGACTCATAAGGATAATGTAATGGCAAAAACAGGTTAAATATATGGTTAACTGCAATAGCCTCTATTAACACGAAATTAGCAAGAATAAATTTATCTAAGTCAGCCCTGATAAAATGAGATACCAGATAATACTCAGTGAATGCCAGATAAATAATTACAGATACAAACTATTATCAAAAATGACTGACATAAAGAACCCCACACGAATTACAAAAACTTCACTAGGCCTACAAATTAAACTTATGCTATACAGTACAAGAAAAAATGCAACAACAGTTATACTCAAATTACACACAGCTGCTAGATGTTTGGAGATTTCTTGAGCACTCACAATAATAATATCTGTACAGGGGAGGACAGAGATGTGAACAAAATTAGGAGCAGATCTAAGTGGCAATGATGCAGAGACTGAGCTCATTATATAGGGGCTGGCAGAGCTTGATACAACTTGTAAGAGGGACGCGCAAATGAAGCCATGGGGACAGAGAGCTGAAAATCCCGCAAAGTATAACAGAGAGAACGACTTACTCTACTATAACGGTAGAAGGGGGGGACTGAGGCAGAACACGCTCGTGATCAAAGATGCAGCAACTGTGCGTTAAAATTACACAAAGGATGATGAAATCATAGGCTATGTAACAATATATATATATATATATTATTTAGTATATATGTGCATCATATGACGATAACGATGACAACGTCGACGAAGCGATGGTTTATACCTGACAAACTGTGTTATAAGCTGGGTTAAAGGATTGCTTTTATTACCTGCATCTTTTTACGGCATTTAGTTTCACGCCTCGTCACAGTCTAACACCTTCTGGAAAACAAAGACGGGGAGGGGGGGTGGTGAAGAGGGGTGGACGGGGGTCATGAGGCGGAGAGGTGAGTCGAGAGAGGGAAGGGAGCGAGGGGACATAGACAGGGGGAGGGGGGTTATGAGGAGAGAAGAAGGGATGTTGCTCATGTGAAGGAGTGTCGGGCTGGAGGGAAAGAGGTCATGAGGAGGGAAGGGAGGGGTCATGAGGGAGGGAGAAAAGAGGGGGTTGTTATGCAGAAAGAGAGAGAGGCTGTGGGTGACACCATAACTATGCACACTTACCTCATATACAGTCTGGCCTTAACTCTATAGACATGCCAGAAAAATAGGCAGACTTTAAATGAGACGTAAAAATGGATAATAAAATATGTTACACAACGAGATTCCTGCCCTGGCCGGCCCAAAATACGGCACTTGTGTTTACTCCACTGGTATTTCAGTGTGTGTATATTGTTACATAGCCTATGATTTCATCATCCTTTGTGTAATTTTAACGCACAGTATGCTGCATGTTTGATCACGAGCGTGTTCTGCCTCAGTCCCCCCTTCTACTGTTATAGTAGAGTAAGTCGTCCTTTCTGTTGTTCAGAGTAGGATTGTCAGCTCTTTGTCCCCTATGGCTTCATTTGCGCGTCCTTCTTACAAGTTGTATCAAGCTCTGCTGGCCCCTATATAATGAGCTCAGTCTCTGCATTATTGCCACTTAGATCTACTCCTCATTTTGCTCACATCTCTGTCCTTCCCTGTACAGTTGTTATTATTGTGAGTGCTCAGGAAGTCTCCAACCATCTAGCAGCTATGTGTAATTTGAGTATAACTGTTGTTGCATTTTTTCTTGTACTGTGTAGCATAAGGTTAATTCTTAGGCCTAGTAAGGTTTTTGTGATTTATGTAAAGGTTCTTATTTTCAGCCATCATTAATAATATTTTGTATCTGTAATAATATATCTGGCATTCACTGAGTATTATCTGGTATCTCATTTTAACAGGGCTGACTTAGATAAATTTACTCATGCTAATTTCGTGTTAATAGAGGCTATTGCAGTTAACCATATATTTAACCTGTTTTTTGCCATTACATTATCCTTATGAGTCCTGAATGTTTTGTTGTTAGTTTGAGCATTAAACTTTAACTTGTAATTTTACCTAACTCTTTTGTTTTGAACCTGGAACTTTACGGGACAGTAGTGATTTTTAGTATTCTCACTTAAAAGTGTACATTATCTTTCGCTGTTCCGTAACAACAGCTACTCAAGGAATGCTGGCTGTCGGAGGAAGATGACGTCAACCTGCTGGACTATGTGATGAAGTTCAAAGAACGGCTGTCCACTGCTTTACAGCTGGCGAGAGAGAATTTAGGAGCTGCTCAGGAGATGAAGACTTGGTATGATAAGAAGTCCAGGTTACGCCACTTTCAGCCAGGAGATCAGGTTTTGATTCTGCTACCGGTTCATGGGCAACCTCTTCAAGCCAAGTTTAGTGGTCCTTATTTCGTGGAGAAGAAACTCAGTGATGTCAACTATGTCATCGCCACACCAGATTGTAGAAAGAACAAGCAACTATGTCACATCAACATGCTAAAGTTATATCACAGGCGGGACGAAAATAATCCAGTCTGCACTGTAGCTGTTCCACCCGAGTCTGCAAGTGAAGCTCTCCCATGCAGTATGAGCCTGAGTGATAGTTTGGGGAAGAATCCTGATATCATGAATGATCTCCAGACTAAGCTTTCTCATCTACCTCCCGAGGAAAGGCAGGAGTTTTCGGTATTACTGCAGGAGTACCCGCAAGTGTTCCGTGCCACTCCAGGAAGAACCACTGTGTTGATGCATGATGTCGATGTTGGTGACGCAAAGCCAATTAAATTGCCTCCTTACCGTGTGAACCCAGTGAAAGTTCCTCTCATCCAGAAGGAGCTTGGCTACCTGTTGGACCACAAGATGATTGAGCCCTGTCAGAGCGAGTGGAGTTCACCTGTCACTCTAGTCCCTAAGCCAGGTGGGTCACAGCGGCTTTGCATTGACTACAGACGTGTTAATCAGATAACCAAAACAGACACTTACCCTCTCCCTCGTGTGGAAGATTGCATAGACAAGATCGGAAAGGCTAGGTACATAAGTAAGTTTGATTTGTTAAAGGGATACTGGCAAGTACCTATGACTGAACGTGCTAAGGAGATCTCATGTTTTGTAACACTAGGAAAGACTTTTGCATGTTCTGTAATGCCATATGGTATGAAGAATGCACCAGCCACATTTCAGAAGCTCATGAATGTTGTAACAGAGGGTTTGGCAGGGTGTGTTGTTTATATTGATGATGTATTTATCTTCAGTGACAATTGGAAAAATCACCTGTGCCATGTCAGTAAATTTCTTGAGCGTTTGGTTCAGGCTAATCTTGTAGCTAATTTATCAAAGTGTGAGTTTGGTCAAGCTAAAGTTCAGTACCTTGGGTATGTAATTGGTGATGGACATGTTGCACCACCAGGAGCTAAGGTTCAGGTTATAAGTGATCTTCCCAGACCTAAAAGTAGGAAAGAGCTACAAAGATTTTTGGGAATGGTAGGTTATTACTGGAGATTTGTTCTTAACTTTTCAATTCTTGTATCACCACTTACAGACCTACTGAAAAAAAGAGTTAAATTTGTCTGGACTGATAACTGTGAATCCTCTTTCAACAAACTTAAAGCTATCCTATTAAGTCAGCCAGTGCTCGCTACTCCAAATTTTGCTAAGCCTTTTAAGATGGCTGTTGACGCAAGTGATACAGGAGCTGGGGCTGTTTTGCTGCAAGAGGATGATCAGGGTATTGAACACCCTGTATCCTACTACAGTAAGAAGTTCACTCCACCTCAAAAGAACTACTCAACTATTGAGAAAGAGCTTTTGGCCTTGATTTTGGGTTTACAGCATTTTTCATTTTATTTGTGTTCTGGTTTTGACCCCATAGTCATTTATACCGATCATAACCCACTGAAATTCCTTAGTAAGTTTAAAGATAAAAATCAGAGATTGACAAGATGGAGTCTACTTCTTCAGGAGTATTCATTAGACATACAGCATGTCAAGGGGAAAGAAAATGTTATTGCAGATTGCTTATCTAGACTTTAGACAGATTGTTTTAGAGTAATAAGAAATTTCCTTTGTAAATTTCTTTTTCTTTGTGGGGAGGTGTTACATAGTCTATGATTTCATCATCCTTTGTGTAATTTTAACGCACAGTATGCTGCATGTTTGATCACGAGCGTGTTCTGCCTCAGTCCCCCCCTTCTACCGTTATAGTAGAGTAAGTCGTCCTTTCTGTTGTTCAGAGTAGGATTGTCAGCTCTTTGTCCCCTATGGCTTCATTTGCGCGTCCTTCTTACAAGTTGTATCAAGCTCTGCTGGCCCCTATATAATGAGCTCAGTCTCTGCATTATTGCCACTTAGATCTACTCCTCATTTTGCTCACATCTCTGTCCTCCCGTGTACAGTTGTTATTATTGTGAGTGCTCAGGAAGTCTCCAACCATCTAGCAGCTGTGTGTAATTTGAGTATAACTGTTGGTGCATTTTTTCTTGTATTGTGTAGAATAAGGTTAATTCTTAGGCCTAGTAAGGTTTCTGTGATTTATGTAAAGGTTCTTATTGTCAGCCATCATTAATAATATTTTGTATCTGTAATAATATATCTGGCATTCACTGAGTATTATCTGGTATCTCATTTTAACAGGGCTGACTTAGATAAATTTACTCATGCTAATTTCGTGTTAATAGAGGCTATTGCAGTTAACCATATATTTAACCTGTTTTTTGCCATTACATTATCCTTATGAGTCCTGAATGTTTTGTAGTTAGTTTGAGCATTAAACTTTAACTTGTAATTTTACCTAACTCTTTTATTTTGAACCTGGACCTTTACGGGACAGTAGTGATTATTAGTATTCTCACTTAAAGTGTACATTATCTTTCCCTGTTCTGTAACATATATATATATATATATATATATATATATATATATATATATATATATATATATATATATATATATATATTGTTACATAGCCTATGATTTCATCATCCTTTGTGTAATTTTAACGTACAGTATGCTGCATGTTTGATCACGAGCGTGTTCTACCTCAGTCCCCCCGTCCTCCCTTATAGTAGAGTAAGTCGTTCTTTCTGGTGTTCAGAGCAGGATTGTCAACTCTTTGTCCCCTATGGCTTCATTTGCGCGTCCTTCTTACAAGTTGTATCAAGCTCTGCTGGCCCCTATATAATGAGCTCAGTCTCTGCATTATCGCCACTTAGATCTACTCCTCATTTTGTTCACATCTCTGTCCTCCCCTGTACAGTTGTTATTATTGTGAGCGCTCAGGAAGTCTCCAACAATCTAGCAGCTGTGTTATTTTGAGTATAAGTGTTCGTGCATTTTTTATTGTACTGTGTAGCATAAGGTTGATTCTTAGGCCTAGTAAGGTTTTTGTAATTTATGTAGGGTTCTTGTTGTCAGCCATCATTAATAATATTTTGTATCTGTAATAATATATATGGCATTCACTGAGTATTATCTGTTATCTCACTTTAACAGGGCTGACTTAGATAAATTTACTCATACTAATTTCGTGTTAATAGAGGCTATTGCAGTTAACCATATATTTAACCTGTTTTTTGCCATTACATTATCCTTATGAGTCCTGAATGTTTTGTTGTTAGTTTGAGCATTAAACTTTAACTTGTAATTTTAACTAACTCTTTTGTTTTGAACCTGGAACTTTACGGGACAATATTGATTTTTAGTATTCTCACTTAAAGTGTACATTATCTTTCTCTGTTCCGTAACATAAATTTGGCGACCTCTTATTAGGATATTCAGGATATTATCATAAGGATATTGCTTGATATTTTGTGACTGTGATTTATTCATGATGTCTACTATTACTACACTTCATGAAGCCAAAGATTTTTTGTCAAATGTGCAAACAGTGTGTGATGTAGAAAACAGAACAAAGAATGAACTTAAGCTTGTTGCTCAACAATTGGGAATTGCAGTTCACTCTCATCATTCTAAAGATCAAATTGTTGGCATGATTAATAAGAGCTTGTTTAATGTAACTCCTCCAAATGAGCAAACGCAGATTGAAATAGCTAAGTTACAGCTAGCCCTGCAGGAGGCTCGTGTTAAGGAGGCTGAATTTCAAGCACGTGCTAAGGAGGCGGAGTCTCAGGCTAAGGAGGCGGAGTCTCAGGCTTGTATTCAGGAGGCTGAATTTCGGGCAAATGCTCGTATTCAAGAGGCACAGGTACAGGCTCAGGTACAAATTGAACTTGCCAGGATTCAGGCAGACCATGAGTATCGCATGAAACAAGGTGGAACTGGATCATCTAGCTCTGATGATTTTGATGTGGCCAAAAATGTTAAACTTGTTCCTCCTTTTAATGAATCTGATCTAAAAGTATTTTCAGTTGTTTGAGAGGGTAGCTACAGGTTTTAATTGGCCCAAAAAGTATTGGCCAGTACTCCTTCAAACTGTTCTCACCGGTAAAGCTCAAGTAACTTATGCATCTTTGCCTCAGGATCAATCTGATAATTATGATGTAGTTAAGAGCTTGATTCTTAAGGCCTATGAGCTTGTTCCTGAACCCTATAGAGTAAAGTTTAGGACAACTTATAAGCAAGATAAGCAATTCCATGTTGAGTATGCAAAAATCAAAGAAGATCTGTTAGAGCAGTGGTTAAATTCTAAGAATGTGGATTCTGATTTTGGTAAATTTAAGCAGATGATTTTGCTGGAGGACTTCAAGAGGTGTGTTAGTAAAGATGTAAGCCTATATCTTGATGAGAGAAGAATAGATAATTTGTCTGATGCTGCAGTTTTAGCTGATGAATATGTTCTCACTCACAAGAGATATTCTAGAGAAAAAGGGAAAGCTGAGAGTAAGTACGTTGCCTCTACTCAGAGTACAGGTAACAAGAAAGAGAATAAAGATGATGTTTCTCAGGAAGTAAATACCAGCTTCACCTCTAGATTTCAGAAATGTAAATGTACTTATTGTAGTAAGCTTGGTCATACTACGGAGAAATGTTTCATGAGACAGCGTGATGTGAACAAAAAGGAGTCTTTAAATATTCAGTCAATTGGTCTAGTGTCCACCCTTGAGAGTTCCCATAATTCTTTAACTGAGTTAACTGAACCTGCTTTGAGGGGTAACTTAAATCCTCATGATGGAGCTCCTCTTTTGAGCAGTAACGTGGGTGACACTCTCAAGAGTTCATGTGCTAATTTCCTGTCTGATGGTTTTGTCAGTCCTCTGGACAGTAATGACAGGAAATCAGTTAAAATATATCGTGATACAGGTGCTTGCCAATCCCTTATGCTGACCAGTGTTCTAGGCTCTAATGTTAATTCCTCTGATGAAACTGTAATCTTACAAGGTGTAGGGAATAATTACTTCTCTGTCCCTCTGTGCAGAGTGAATTTAGAGTCTGGTTTTGTTAATGGTTCCGTTATGGTTGGGTTGGTTGAGACACTCCCAATGTCAGGTGTAACTTTCTTACTTGGAAATGATATTGGTGGAAGTCAAGTGTGTCCAGCTCCTCAGTTGTCTAGTGAGCCAGTGGCTGCGACCCAGGATTGTGATGTCCCTGATGTGTTCCCTGCATGTGCTGTCACTAGGGTTAAGTCTAAAGTTACTAGTGATTTAGAGGATAATGATGATGATGATGTTATCCTAGCTGACACTTTTCTTGCTAATTTGGACCACTCACCAGATGAGGCAGTACCCCGTAGTGTTAATAATTTGTCTCGTCAAGAGTTGGTTGAGTTGCAGGTTGCTTACCCTGAGTTGAAAGGTCTAGCTAACTCTGCTTGCAGTGAGGAAGAGTCAGCTGGTGCTTCTACTTGTTATCATATAAAGTCAGGAGTACTTATGAGGAACTTGAGACCCCCAACAGCATCAGCCGACTGTGAATGGGAGGTTGTACATCAAGTTGTCATCCCTCGTGTTTGTAGGCAGGATATCATTAGAGTGGCTCATGATTCCAGTTTGGCAGGACACCTTGGAGTGAGGAAGACTGTGGCACGCATTTTGAAACACTTCTACTGCCAGGTATCTTCAGGGATGTTTCCTGGTATTGTAAGTCTTGTCACACCTGTCAAGTTGTGGGGAAGTGTAATCAGACCGAAAAAGTTGCACCTCTAGTTCCCATTCCTCCTTTTGAGGTGCCATTCACCCGTGTGTTGGTGGATATTGTGGGCCCTCTTCCTAAGACTTCTTCAGGATTTTCTTATGTGTTGACCCTGATTGATATGGCTACTCGTTATCCTGAAGCCATTCCACTTAGAAATATCTCAGCAAAGAACGTGGTTAAGGAAATGCTAGGGTTCTTCACAAGGTTTGGTCTGCCCAAGGAGGTACAGTCCGACCAGGGAAGTAATTTCATGTCAAATGTTTTCAAGCAGTCTCTGAAAGAGTTGGGCATCACCCAGATCACGTCTTCAGCTTACCATCCCCAGACTCAAGGAGCGTTGGAGAGATATCATCAAACACTCAAATCGATGCTCAAGAAATACTGCTTGGAACATCAGAAAGACTGGGATAAAGGTCTTCCATTTGTTGTGTTTGCTGCAAGAGAATCTCCAAATGAATCACTGGGCTTCTCACCTTTTGAACTACTGTTTGGCCATGAAGTAAGAGGACCCCTTAAGCTACTCAAGGAATGCTGGCTGTCGGAGGAAGATGACGTCAACCTGCTGGACTATGTGATGAAGTTCAAAGAACGGCTGTCCACTGCTTTACAGCTGGCGAGAGAGAATTTAGGAGCTGCTCAGGAGAAGATGAAGACTTGGTATGATAAGAAGTCCAGGTTACGCCACTTTCAGCCAGGAGATCAGGTTTTGATTCTGCTACCGGTTCATGGGCAACCTCTTCAAGCCAAGTTTAGTGGTCCTTATTTCGTGGAGAAGAAACTCAGTGATGTCAACTATGTCATCGCCACACCAGATTGTAGAAAGAACAAGCAACTATGTCACATCAACATGCTAAAGTTATATCACAGGCGGGACGAAAATAATCCAGTCTGCACTGTAGCTGTTCCACCCGAGTCTGCAAGTGAAGCTCTCCCATGCAGTATGAGCCTGAGTGATAGTTTGGGGAAGAATCCTGATATCATGAATGATCTCCAGACTAAGCTTTCTCATCTACCTCCCGAGGAAAGGCAGGAGTTTTCGGTATTACTGCAGGAGTACCCGCAAGTGTTCCGTGCCACTCCAGGAAGAACCACTGTGTTGATGCATGATGTCGATGTTGGTGACGCAAAGCCAATTAAATTGCCTCCTTACC
Organism: Coenobita brevimanus; assembly: GCF_032717465.1. Classification (NCBI taxonomy): domain Eukaryota; kingdom Metazoa; phylum Arthropoda; class Malacostraca; order Decapoda; family Coenobitidae; genus Coenobita; species Coenobita brevimanus. The sequence goes on along the minus strand of NC_136977.1, from coordinate 47,553,170 downwards.
GTGTGAACCCAGTGAAAGTTCCTCTCATCCAGAAGGAGCTTGGCTACCTGTTGGACCACAAGATGATTGAGCCCTGTCAGAGCGAGTGGAGTTCACCTGTCACTCTAGTCCCTAAGCCAGGTGGGTCACAGCGGCTTTGCATTGACTACAGACGTGTTAATCAGATAACCAAAACAGACACTTACCCTCTCCCTCGTGTGGAAGATTGCATAGACAAGATCAGAAAGGCTAGGTACATAAGTAAGTTTGATTTGTTAATGGGATACTGGCAAGTACCTATGACTGAACGTGCTAAGATCTCATGTTTTGTAACACTAGGAAAGACTTTTGCATGTTCTGTAATGCCATATGGTATGAAGAATGCACTAGCCACATTTCAGAAGCTCATGAATGTTGTAACAGAGGGTTTGGCAGGGTGTGTTGTTTATATTGATGATGTAATTATCTTCAGTGACAATTGGAAAAATCACCTATGCCATGTCAGTAAATTTCTTGAGCGTTTGGTTCAGGCTAATCTTGTAGCTAATTTATCAAAGTGTGAGTTTGGTCAAGCTAAAGTTCAGTACCTTGGGTATGTAATTGGTGATGGACATGTTGCACCACCAGGAGCTAAGGTTCAGGTTATAAGTGATCTTCCCAGACCTAAAAGTAGGAAAGAGCTACAAAGATTTTTGGGAATGGTAGGTTATTACTGGAGATTTGTTCTTAACTTTTCAATTCTTGTATCACCACTTACAGACCTACTGAAAAAAAGAGTTAAATTTGTCTGGACTGATAACTGTGAATCCTCTTTCAACAAACTTAAAGCTATCCTATTAAGTCAGCCAGTGCTCGCTACTCCAAATTTTGCTAAGCCTTTTAAGATGGCTGTTGACGCAAGTGATACAGGAGCTGGGGCTGTTTTGCTGCAAGAGGATGATCAGGGTATTGAACACCCTGTATCCTACAACAGTAAGAAGTTCACTCCACCTCAAAAGAACTACTCAACTATTGAGAAAGAGCTTTTGGCCTTGATTTTGGGTTTACAGCATTTTCATTTTTATTTGTGTTCTGGTTTTGACCCCATAGTCATTTATACCGATCATAACCCACTGAAATTCCTTAGTAAGTTTAAAGATAAAAATCAGAGATTGACAAGATGGAGTCTACTTCTTCAGGAGTATTCATTAGACATACAACATGTCAAGGGGAAAGAAAATGTTATTGCAGATTGCTTATCTAGACTTTAGACAGATTGTTTTAGAGTAATAAGAAATTTCCTTTGTAAATTTCTTTTTCTTTGTGGGGAAGTGTTACATAGCCTATGATTTCATCATCCTTTGTGTAATTTTAACGTACAGTATGCTGCGTGTTTGATCACAAGCGTGTTCTACCTCACTCCCCCCGTCCTCCCTTATAGTAGAGTAAGTCGTTCTTTCTGTTGTTCAGAGCAGGATTGTCAACTCTTTGTCCCCTATGGCTTCATTTGTTCGTCCTTCTTACAAGTTGTATCAAGCTCTGCTGGCCCCTTTATAATGAGCTCAGTCTCTGCATTATTGCCACTTAGATCTACTCCTCATTTTGTTCACATCTCTGTCCTCCCCTGTACGGTTGTTATTATTGTGAGTGCTCAGGAAGTCTCCAACCATCTAGCAGCTGTGTAATTTGAGTATAAGTGTTGTTGCATTTTTTCTTGTACTGTGTAGCATAAGGTTGATTCTTAGGCCTAGTAAGGTTTTTGTAATTTATGTATTCTTGTTGTCAGCCATCATTAATAATATTTTGTATCTGTAATAATATATCCGGCATTCACTGAGTATTATCTGGTATCTCATTTTAACAGGGATGACTTAGATAAATTTACTCATGCTAATTTCGTGTTAATAGAGGCTATTGCAGTTAACCATATAGTTAACCTGTTTTTTGCCATTACATTTATCCTTATGAGTCCTGAATGTTTTGTTGTTAGTTTGAGCATTAAACTTTAACTTGTAATTTTACCTAACTCTTTTGTTTTGAACCTGGAACTTTACGGGACAGTAGTGATTTTTAGTATTCTCACTTAAAAGTGTACATTATCTTTCGCTGTTCCGTAACAATATATATATATATATATATATATATATATATATATATATATATATATATATATATATATATATATATATATATATATATATACCACGAATAGGATGGATGGACAGTGTGAAGAGAGCGCTGGATGCGAGAGGAGATATCTGTTGAGCAAGGGAAGAGTGGCTGTGCGTGACAGAAATAAATGGAGAGAAATTGTGAATGAATAAGTGATGTCGCAGCCCTGAGGGGATATTCTCCCGCATTTGATCTGATCAGCTAGTCTGGTCAGGTGCGGGTAAGGGGATGGGTCTGTTATGATGTGGCAGGGGTAAACCAGTTCTACTGTCGGGCCCTGCTGCGGATGTCACTGATTGCATTGCGCAGTTGACCCTTGTGCAGTGTGGTGCGGTGAGGATCTGTCCGTTCTCCCCCTTGGGGCTAAGATGCGAATGAATGTGTTTGAATGGTTGAGTAAATGAAGAGTGTGTCGTCCTGTCTCGGCTACCTCCCTTTCCTTGGGGGAAGCAGCCTAGGTATATAGATAGATAAAATATATATATATATATATATATATATATATATATATATATAAATATATATATATATATATATATATATATAGATAGATAGATAGATAGATAGATAGATATATAGATAGATAGATAGATAGATAGATAAAATTTTCCCTTTCTTAACTCCATTTTTCTTGTACTTCTTACCTGTCTAGTTAACACCAGAAGATTTTCATTAATTTCAGAAGGACCCAAGACCATTAAGCCTCAGGGAAGCGAGGTGTCTATTTTATTATATCTAAAACCAGATGATTTTATTCGCCACTAGAAAAATGATCGAATTCTGGGGGATATGAAAATGGTTTAGTTTTATTCCCAAAATCTCAAGGGGTAACTTGTCTATTCAGTCTTGCAGCAGCTGCCCTTAGACGATTTTAGGCTACCCGACGCTGTAAAATCTCCCGTGGTCTGAGTGAAAAAAAAGAAAAAATCTAACTTAAGGGGATTTTCTTAACTGAGCAAAATCGTCTGACGGTGGGAAAATAATAATAATAATAATAATAATAATAGTAATAATAATAATAATAGAAATAATGCACAAGTGGTTCAGTCTCTCAGGTAACGAGTCAACACGTTTCACACTCTAGCCAGCCTCTTGTTGTTGGGTTATCACTAATTTCACAGGTCTGTGGCAAGGAAAGTGTGATGAGTTTGTATTTCTGACCTGATACGACGTCATGAAGTAATCCAGCATCATTAGCCAGGAGTTATGAGCGTCCTAACAGGGGAATAAAATGCTCTAACCAGAGGACTGGAGGGGATGGATGGGTGGAAGGGGATGGGTGGGTGAGTGAAGTTGATGGGTGGAGATGGATGGATGGATGGATGGGTCGAAGGCAGGGGATGGATGGATGGGTCGGAGGCAGGGGATTGGTGGTTAAGTGAGGTTGGTGGATGAGGATAGATGGATGGGTGGATCGGAGGGGATGGGTGGGTGAGTGGAGTTGATGGGTGGGGATAGATGGATGGGTCGAAGGCAGGGGATGGGTGGGTGTGGTTGATGAGTGGACAGAAGGGAATGAGTGGATGACAGACACTGTGTAAGTGTGGGTGACGGAGGTTTGGGAGGTCCTAGCTGATGGGTGGGTGGCAGGGGATGGGTGGATGGCAGGGGATGGGTGGATGACAGGGGATAGGTGGATGGGTGTGGTTACTGGATGAGGCTGAGCTACTAAACACACCCTCATCCCCTGACGTCAGCAAATCCGTGTCTAGTTTTCCCCGTTGCTCCCTTCAAAAAAAGAAACCCGACAGCTCTGTCATCCGTGTTTTTACAGTCGTATTTCAGTGGTGTCAAAGAATATAAAGGTGAAAATCAAGAAGAGAAAACAGCAATGATTTTTTATTGCTACCAGGTACCTTTTCTGAAGAGGTCTGTGTGTAGGTTTAATTACTATGCAACTTTAAAAAGTCGACTCTGACATTCGAGCTTTCAAAATTAATTCAAGATGTCGTAGGAAATTAAACTGAATATCTTGAGGGAAAATCGTCTCCATTACTCTAATAAATAAGTATATAAATAAATAAATTCCGAACTCAAAAATGAATAATTTTAAAGTCATATGTACGATGATAAGGAAAAATTATAATAAAACTCAAGAATAAACTACAAAAACAATAACTTTGATATCTAATGCTTCAATTTATTTCTTATGAGGCCAAAGTGCATAAAACTTGAGTGCTCTTATTCCAGATGTTTCAACATAATCTGTAAAATGCCACAGTAGGTAAATGAAAGTAAAAGATGTGAGAGACAAGAAATGACATCCAATGTTTGAACATCGTTTAAATTAGGCCAACGTACATGAATTAAACGAAAAACCATATTGATTTTCCTTTATTATGGAAAAAATTCTGAATATACGTTGTTTCAGTTTTTTTTTTCTAGTGACACCATGCATAATAAACCTGACAGAATAATATAAGTAGACCAAATAATAAATCTCCAAACTTTGACATTGGTGGTTTTAAAATTATCCCGCAAACTAAAGACTAAGTAAGTTAAATCTAAGTGATGATTAACTCCTTAAGCCCCGGGAGGTCACTTACTCTAATAATTTTACTCTCGCTGCTGCCAGATGATTTCATTCATCTTAAAGTAGCCTCTAGTACTGAAGGGATTAATGTTGGAAGTGTAGGCTTAATCTAACCCCTTCAGTTTCCCCAGGCTAAATAAAATCGCCCGGAGGTAGTAAAAAATGAACCTTAAAACATATCATTATCGTGTATGTCTAAAGAAATTGAGAACGTTAAGACCTGGGAATTTCATTATTTTTCCTGCGACCTTAAAATATACAAATCGATGAAAAAACTATGAATGAAACAACTCGTTTTCAATTTACCCTCACCCTATAATCTATAATGAATGAGATTATAATATTTTCCCTATGAAGGCAGAGCAACCAATTAAAAGAGAGCAAAACGAAAATACAAATTGCTACAATAATGAGTTTGAGTTTGTAATGACGAACGAAGCAAAAAGGAGAACAAACCAGTGAACTCTGACATCTGTGGTTTCTTCTTTCCCACGATACCTCAGTGTGTACAGCAATCAGCAGTAAACATGAAGACTCATAACATTCGTTGTTTTAAATGAAATAGGAGAACTTTGACGTCTGAGATATTAATAGTTTTCTACGATAATGCCGTCATCATCGTGGCTATCATTATCGTCGTCGTCATCACTATCTTAATTATCGTCATCATCTCTATCCTCATAATCCTCATCATCTTCATTGTCATCATCCTCTTAATCACCATCATCATCATCGTCATCATCATCATCATCATCATCCCAACCCGACTTCCCGCCTGAAAGCTGGACTGAGGTAAGATGCAGTAACAAAGAAATAAGTAATATAAATGAGAACGAACTATCAAAGTGCATGCCCAGCGAAAAAGAGTCACAGTCATTCACACATCATTCAATCTTTCACAGTCCTGGTCCCACCTCATAAGCAAAATCATGTGCGTATATAATTTTTTATTTTCTTTACAGGTACATGTCACATACACCTGAGTCATTGAGTAGACTACCAGTTAAAAAGAGGTCTGAAATCCTTGTCATTCACCTCTCCGTACTTCATTCACTCATTCCTTGCCAAAATATGCAGAGTCAACTGAAAATCATGAAGAAGAAAAGCGACTCTCTATGGAACACAAATAAATAAGTGATAAAAGACATCAATAACATCTGTAGCTTTAAAATTTTTTCCTCCTGACGCCGAAGTGACATAAAAAAAAAAAAAACAATCGAACAAGGTAGGAATCTTAATTGTTGCAGTAATATATGTAGTCAATTAACCCTTTCATTCCGGTGACGTGTTTTATTGATTGACTCTCCCTGCTCAAAGTTTGGAAAAAGTTCTTGTAGTGAAGGGATAATCGAAGGCCACTTTTTACATTTATTTATTTTTTTTCTTTTTTCACACCGATCGGAGTTTGAGCGGTCGGATTTTCCCTATTTTATTCTCCAGATCAAAAAAGTTTTAGTTAAATGTATTAGTGTGGAGACAGAGACACAGAAAAAATGTGTAATTAAACTGAAGGGGTTAATAAATATGTACACCTTAAAATTCCCCTCCCCCCTCCACACTAACTAAATTAAAGGTGACATGGCGGGAAAATATAGACCAGGTAGTGTCCCAAATTAACCCGAACACCTGACACCCACGGCCTGAACATTTTCCTCCCCCATGATGGCACAGTAAGTAAAATAAAATTAACACAAATGAACATCGTGAGTGGAGGACCAGCGAGAGAGAAATGATGTCAGGAGCGGCGGGAAGTGGTGTGATATTTTAGTGGTTGCGAGGGTGGCGGTGATGACTGGGCGTGGTGATGAGGGCCTGGATGGAACGATGGTTGATGGCCGTATTACTGGGAACGGTGGTTGTGATTGTGGTGGTGAGTAAGGATTGTGGTGATGATAGTGATAGTGAGTGAGGATTGTGACGATGACAGTTATGGTGAGGATTGTGGTGGTGATGGGGAGGGGAATGGTGATGATGGAGATGTAAGTTGTATAAAATAGTGATGACTGTGGTGATAATGACGATAGTGATGCTGGCAGTGGTGATCATGATGGTAGAAAATGATGATGATGGTGATGATGATGATGATGATGATGATGATGATGATAATGAAGAATAGAATTTAACCATAATATATCTTTCCTTTAGCCTCTCAGTATATCTTATCCTCGCTCTTTTCATATATATAAAAAAGGTACATTTCCAGCGTACCTTTCCCACGTCATTCCAATAGGTAAACATGATTTTCAAAAACTCTTATCGCCTCACTACATCCCCTTTAAATTTCTCATATCCATTTCAACCTTTTCTTCCATTTCTTCCTCATTCCTTGTCCGTCCAAGCTCCTTTTTCACATCTTTTCTAATACTTTTATTTTTTTCCCAATCCATTTATGATCTTGACACTTTCATCCATTCTCCAACTTCTTTTAATTACATCTGATACTTTTAAAAACCATCTGACATCCCTTTTCATGAACTATTCACATCTATATTTATTCACTTTTACATAAACATCTTTCCCATGACCCTTCACACATTTTAGAGAATCAAATACCCTTTATCACATTTCCACACCAGTTTTTCACAACCCTTTTTAACCTCGTTTTTACTATTTCACAATGCCCTCTTCATCCCCCCCCCTCTCTCTTTCTCTCTCACACACACACATACACACATACACACACACACACACACACACACACACACTCGCTTTATGATGTTCGACACCTTATCCACTTAATTCCCAAACTCCTTTCCACTTTTTACCATATATTTTTAAATTTCTTTTTCGTCTTTTTCATTTCCTATTCCACAATGCCCTCTTCATTTCACCCCCATCTTCCCACAGTCTCTTCGTCCTCAGAGTTTTTTTTTTTTTAACTCTTCTATTTTAACAAGTCACTTCTTTCTCCTATATTTTTCTCGTATTATTCCCTGACCCCTCCATCCCCCTCCTCATATTTCTTCCCCCCCCCCTCTCTCTTTCTTTCCCGCCCTCTCTTGCCTCTTTCCTCGCGTGACGGAGAGGTGGAGGAGGAGGAGGAAGAGAGAGGGAATGGGAGGTAGGAAATGAAGTGAGAGGAAGAAGAGAGGGAAGGAGAAGAGAGGAAAGAAGGAGAGGTGTCGGTTTAAGATGAAGTGGAAGAAGGAGGGATGGGAAGAGAGAAGGGAGGATTGTAAGGAAAGGATATGGAGAGAGTGTCAGAAGGGGGAGTGAGAGATGAAGTAAGAGGGGAAGAAGAACGAAGTGGAAGAGAAGGAATGGGAGAAAAGAAGGAGGGGACTGGAAGGAAATGAAGCGAAGGAGGGAAAGCAAGGAACGAGGTAAGGAGAGAGGTGAAGGGAATTGGAGAGATGAGGAGGGAAGGGAAAGAGAGATGGGAAGGGAAATGATAAGCGAATAAGGAAAGGGAAGGGTCAGAGGAGTGTGAAAGAGAGGAGGGGGAGGAAAAGATGAGGGAAGATGGAGAAGGAAGGGGAGAAAGTTGGTTGCAAAGAACGAAGAATGAAAAGGAGGGGAAGATGGGGATGGGGAGAGATGAAGGAAGAGATGACGATGGGGGAATGGGGAGAAGGGGAAGGAGAAAGAAATGTCGTGGATGGGTGGGGGTGAGGAAGCCAGGAAACCGTAAGGGGAAGAGGAAGGGGGAAGGAGGAAACGTGGATGAGAGAGGGGAAAGGCTTGAGTGAGAAAGGGAGGAGGGGAGAAAGGCATCCGTGAGAGAGGGAAAGGGAGAGGAGGGAGAGGGAAACGAGGTGAGAGAATGAGGTGAAGTGACGGAAGAGGGAGGGGGGGGGGGTAGCGTGGGAGACAACTGGCCTGGTCTGACATCCACCTTGTTTGAGAGCTGTGATAACACCTCTTTTTCGACTTTCCCCTCTCTCTCTTTCCTTGACTCTCTTTCCTCCTCCTCCTCCTCCTCCTCCTCCCTCTTTTTGACTTTTTCTTCTCCATCTTCTTTACTCTTCCTCAATTTATCTTCCTCTATTCACTCTTCCTCTCTCTTCTTCATTCTTTTGTTCATCCTCCCTCCTCTTGACTCTTCCTTTTATTTCCTCTTCTCGATTCTTCCTTCCTTTCTTTTCCTCTTCTTGACCATTCCCGTCCTCCTCTTCCTCTTCTTCACTCTTCTTCAGATCCTTTTTATCTTCTTCCCTCTTCCTCTTTTCCTCTTATACTTCAGTCTGTCTGTCTGTCTGTCTCTCCTATATAGACAGATAGACCGACAGATAGGCTGACAGAGAATGAGACAGACAAACAGACAGATATGGTGAAAATGACTTATGCAGACAGACAGGCAGAAATACATAAAGAGACAAACAAACAGACAGAAAGACACAAACTCTCCCTTTCCTCCTCCTCTCTTCTTTCCTTCCTCCTCACTTTCCATGCCTTCCTGTTTCTTCTTCCTCTGTTTTTCTCCACCTCTTCTCTTTCTTCCTCCTCTCTTTCTCCTCCTCCTCTGTCTCCATTTTTCCCTCCCTATTAATTTTTCTTGACTCCTTTACCTCTCCCCATTTTCTTTCCTTATTCATGCATTTTCTTCCATATTTTACCCCAAACTTTTTTATTCTCTCCTAAAAATTCTCTCTTTCTTTTACCTCTATTTTTCTCCCTCCTTCCCCTTTGTTCTTCCTGTTTCCTTTATTCCCTTTATTTCTCACTTCTTGTTTTTCTTCTTCATGGCCTCCCTTTCATCATCCATCTGCTCTCTCTCTCTCTCTCTCTCTCTCTCTCTCTCTCTCTCTCTCTCCCGTTCTCCATCCGTGACTTGCGCCTCCCCTACGACCTCTCTTCCCTCTCCATATCATTTTCCAAGATGAGAAAAAAACTGAAAGAGAAAAAGAAATGTAATGGGAAAAGCGAAACTTGCAGACGGTGATGATAGGAGACAATGAGCATGATTAGGGAGTCGGTGAGGAAGATCTTGAAAGGAAAGAAGAGGACGGTAAGAAAGAAAAGAAGAAAGTATGAAAGGAAAGAAGAAGAAAGTAAGATGGGAAAGAAGAAAGTATGAGAGTAAACGGAAAGGAGAAGAAAGTAAGATTGGAAAGGAGAAGAAAGTATGAAAGGACAGAAAGAAGTATGAAAGGAAAGGAGAAGAAATTATCAAAGGAATGAAAAAAATATGAAAGGAAAGGAGAAAGTATGAAATGAAAGAAGAAAGTATGAAAGGAAAGAAGAAAGTTTGAAAGGAAAGGAGAAGAAAGTATGAAAGGAAAGAAGAAAGTATCAAAGGAAAGAAGAAAGTATGCAAGGAAAGAAGAAAGTAAGATGGGGAAGGAGAAGAAAGTATGAAAGGAAAGAAGAAAGTATGAAATGAAAGGAGAAGAAAATATGAAAGGAAAGAAAAAAGTATTAAAGGAAAGAAAGTATGAAAGGAAAAGAGAAGAAAGTATGAAAGGAAAGGAGAAGAAAATATGAAAGGAAAGGAGAAGAAAGTATGAAAGGAAAGACGTAAGTGTGAAAGGAAAGGAGAAGAAAGTATGAAAGAAAAGAAGAAAGTATGAAAGGAAAGAAGACGAAATTATGAAAGGAAAGAAGTAGAAAGTATGAAAGGAAAGAAGAAAGTAAGAAAAGCAAGAAGATTTTCTGGTATTATTATCATTATTACTATCATCGTTAAGAATCATCATCGTCATCGTCAATATCGTTATCTTCATCACTGCCATCTTTTTTATAATAATCACCACCATCGTTACCATCTTTTATTATCATCGTCATGTTTATTGTTAATGTCATGGTCATTGTCGTTATCATTACTATAACCACAACTATCACCATTAATATTTATTTTCATCATCACCAAAACAACGAGAAGAATCTCTATCACAGCCATCATTATCATCTTCATCATCATCATCATCAGCAGCAGCAGCAGCAAAACAACCATCATTGACAAGAATCTCAATCACAGCTATCATCACCGTCGTCGTCATCATCATCATCATCATCATCATCAGCAGCAGCAGCAGCAGCAGCAGCAGCAGCAACAGCAAAACAACTATCATCTACATGAATCACAATCACAGCTCTCATCATCATTAGCAGCAGCAGTAGCAGCAGCAAAACAACCATCACCGACAAGTATCACAAGCACAGTCATCATCATCATCATCATCATTATCATCAATCACTGCCATCATCACGAAAAACAACAGATGGGGGGATAAGAACTCTTTCATTTCTTCCAGGACAAGAATATGAGGGGAAGAGATGCCTCATCCCCCACCCCCTCCCCATCTCTATCTCTGCACAGGAGCTACGATGCTGTTTGCAAAGGTGATCTGCTTAAACGTGACACACACACACACACACACACACACACACACACACACACACACACACACACACACACACACACACACTATGATGATCCAACGTATGAAAAAGAGGAAAGAAGAATGAAGAATAAAATGGAAATAACGAAGATGATCTCAGAAGATGAAAAGAAAATTATTAACAAGGAAAGCAAGAAAAAAAAGGAAGGTTGGAATTAGGCAAGACAAAAAAAAAAAAAAAAAAGAAAGAAAGAAAAGAAATGAAAGAAAGAAAACGAACTCCCACTTGTGCTGACTCACTGGTGTCTCACCTTAGCCCTTCATCACTTCCTTATGATGACGTATATTTTAATCATGACACCCCAAGACGAGAGAGAGAGAGAGAGAGAGAGAGAGAGAGAGAAGCAGGTAAAAGTAATGTCTATTAAACAATATCCTGTTTAAAATATTTTGTATATATTATTTTTGCTTCCATTAGTCGACTTCATTAACTTGGGCAATCTCCTCGTACTTAAGAGTTAGAAGTAATGTCACTTCAGTCCATTAAGATGACATCTTCTAAAGTACATTCTTGCTACTGTTTGACAGTTTTCTCTAGCCTTGGTGAGAGGTCGTGTATTGAAAGGATTATAGATCTGAGGTGTTGTCTAGTATCCCTCTTCCTCCCTCTACAGTTACCTCTTCCCCTCTTCAACACCTTCTCCCATATCTCCATCTCCCCCTTCCCATCACATCCTCCCCATCCCTCTCCTCCAACTCCTTTCACATCTTCAAACTACCCTTTACTCTCATGCATTCGTATCCCCATTCCTCTCTTACCCTCTCACACTCACCCCACGCTCTCCTTTAATCTCTCACAGCATCATCCCACCTTACTTCTCATATTTCCTGCTCTCCTATTCCCCGATCAACTCTCTTACATCCCCACCTCACACCCCTAATCACTTCATCTCACAAATTCCTACCCTCCCCTTCCCTGCTTTCATTTCTCTCACTTCCTTACACCCTTCAGAGTAGCCCCCTTGATCCAGGTAGCCCCGTAGCCCTCGTGTCAGGCTCAGTTACGCTCCTATGTAGTACAGCCACTAGCCTGTTCACACCAACACTCAACTTTTTTTTTTCTTTGGACTATCGACCATTAGGGTCATTAAGGTCATATATACTGTATATGTACACACACACACACACACACACACACACACACACACACACACATTATATATATATTGTTACATAGCCTATGATTTCATCATCCTTTGTGTAATTTTAACGCACAGTATGCTGCATGTTTGATCACGAGCGTGTTCTGCCTCAGTCCCCCCCTTCTACCGTTATAGTAGAGTAAGTCGTCCTTTCTGTTGTTCAGAGCAGGATTTTCAACTCTTTGTCCCCATGGCTTCATTTGCGCGTCCTTCTTACAAGTTGTATCAAGCTCTGCCGGCCCCTATATAATGAGCTCAGTCTCTACATTGATTGCCACTTAGATCTACTCCTCATTTTGTTCACATCTCTGTCCTCCCCTGTACAGTTAATTGTTGTGAGTGCTCAGGAAGTCTCCAACCATCTAGCAGCTGTGTAATTTGAGTATAACTGTTGTTGCTTTTTTCCTTGTACTGTGTAGCATAAGGTTGATTCGTAGGCCTAGTGAGGTTTTTTGTAATTTATGTAGGATTCATTTTGTCAGCCAGTTTTAATATTATTTTGTGTCTGTAATAATTCATCTTGCATTAACTGAGCATTACCCAGTGTATTTTCATTTTATCAGGGCTGACTTAGGTAAATTTACTCTTGCTAATTTCATGTTAATAGAGGCTATTGCAGTTAACCATATATTTAACCTGTTTTTGCCATTACATTATCCTTATGAGTCCTGAATGTTTTGTTGTTAGTTTGAGCATTAAACTTTAACTTGTAATTTTACCTAACTCTTTTGTTTTGAACCTGGAACTTTACGGGACAGTAGTGATTTTTAGTATTCTCACTTAAAGTGTACATTATCTTTCTCTGTACCGTAACATAAATTTGGCGACCTCTCATCAGGATATTCAGGATATTATCATAAGGATATTGCTTGATATTTTGTGACTGTGATTTATTCATGATGTCTACTATTACTACACTTGATGAAGCCAAAGATTTTTTGTCAAATGTGCAAACAGTGTGTGATGTAGAGAACAGAACAAAGAATGAACTTAAGCTTGTTGCTCAACAATTGGGAATTGCTGTTCCCTCTCATCATTCTAAAGATCAAATTGTTGACATGATTAATGAAAGCTTGTTTAATGTAACTCCTCGAAATGAGCAAACGCAGATTGAATTAGCTAAGTTACAGCTAGCCCTGCAGGAGGCTCGTGCTAAGGAGGCTGAATTTCAGGCAAAAGCTCGTATTCAAGAAGCTGAGTTTCAGGCAAATGCTAAGGAGGCTGAGTTTCAGGCTCGTGCTAAGGAGGCTGAGTTTCAGGCACAAGTTGAACTAGCTAGGATTCAGGCAGACCATGAGTATCGCATGAAACAAGGTGGAACTGGATCATCTAGCTCTGATGATTTTGATGTGGCTAAAAATGTTAAACTTGTCCCTCCTTTTAATGAATCTGATTTAACCAAGTATTTTCAGTTGTTTGAGAGGGTAGCTACAGGTTTTAATTGGCCCAAAGAGTATTGGCCAGTACTCCTTCAAACTGTTCTCACCGGTAAAGCTCAAGTAACTTATGCATCTTTGCCTCAGGATCAATCTGATAATTATGATGTAGTTAAGAGCTTGATTCTTAATGCCTATGAGCTTGTTCCTGAAGCTTATAGAGTAAAATTTAGGACAACTTATAAGCAAGATAAGCAATCCCATGTTGAGTATGCAAAAATCAAAGAAGATCTGTTAGAGCAGTGGTTAAATTCTAAGAATGTGGATTCTGATTTTGGTAAATTTAAGCAGATGATTTTGCTGGAGAACTTCAAGAGGTGTATTTATAAAGATGTAAGCCTATATCTTGATGAGAAAAGAATAGATAATTTGTCTGATGCTGCAGTTTTAGCTGATGAATATGTTCTCACTCACAAGAGATATTCTAAAGAAAAAGGGAGAGCTGAGAGTAAGTACGTTGCCTCTACTCAGAGTACAGGTAACAGGAAAGAGAATAAAGATGATGTTTCTCAGGAAGTAAATGCCAGCTTCACCTCTAGATTTCAGAAAAGTAAATGTACTTATTGTAGTAAACTTGGTCATACTACGGAGAAATGTTTCAGGAGACAGCGTGATGTGAACAAAAAGGAGTCTTTAAATATTCAGTCAATTGGTCTAGTGTCCACTCTTGAGAGTTACCAGAAATCTTTAACTGAGTTAACTGAACCTGCTTTGAGGGGTAACTTAAATTCTCATGATGGAGCTCCTCTTTTGAGCAGTAACGTGGGTGACACTCTCAAGAGTTCATGTGCTAATTTCCTGTCTGATGGTTTTGTCAGTCCTCTGGACAGTAATGACAGGAAATCAGTTAAAATATATCGTGACACAGGTGCTTGCCAATCCCTTATGCTGACCAGTGTTCTAGGCTCTAATGTTAATTCCTCTGATGAAACTGTAATCTTACAAGGTGTAGGGAATAATTACTTCTCTGTCCCTCTGTGCAGAGTGAATTTAGAGTCTGGTTTTGTTAATGGTTCCGTTATGGTTGGGTTGGTTGAGACACTCCCAATGTCAGGTGTAACTTTCTTACTTGGAAATGATATTGGTGGAAGTCAAATGTGTCCAGCTCCTCAGTTGTCTAGTGAGCCAGTGGCTGCGGCCCAGGATTGTGATGTCCCTGATGTGTTCCCTGCATGTGCTGTCACTAGGGCTAAGTCTAAAGTTACTGGTGATTTAGAGGATAATGATGATGATGATGTTATCCTAGCTGACACTTTTCTTGCTAATTTGGACCACTCACCAGATGAGGCAGTACCCCGTAGTGTTGATAATTTGTCTCGTCAAGAGTTGGTTGAGTTGCAGGTTGCTGACCCTGAGTTGAAAGGTCTAGCAAACTCTGCTTGCAGTGAAGAAGAGTCAGCCGGTGCTTCTACTTGTTATTATATAAAGTCAGGAGTACTTATGAGGAAGTGGAGACCCCCAACAGCATCAGCCGACTGTGAATGGGAGGTTGTACATCAAGTTGTCATCCCTCGTGTTTGTAGGCAGGATATCATTAGAGTGGCTCATGATTCCAGTTTGGCAGGACACCTTGGAGTGAGGAAGACCGTGGCACGCATTTTGAAACACTTCTACTGGCCAGGTATCTTCAGGGATGTTTCCTGATATTGTAAGTCTTGTCACACCTGTCAAGTTGTGGGGAAGTGTAATCAGACCGAAAAGGTTGCACCTCTAGTTCCCATTCCTCCTTTTGAGGCGCCATTCACCCGTGTGTTGGTGGATATTGTGGGCCCTCTTCCTAAGACTTCTTCAGGATTTTCTTATGTGTTGACCCTGATTGATATGGCTACT
This sequence comes from Coenobita brevimanus, assembly GCF_032717465.1. Lineage (NCBI taxonomy): Eukaryota > Metazoa > Arthropoda > Malacostraca > Decapoda > Coenobitidae > Coenobita > Coenobita brevimanus. The sequence goes on along the minus strand of NC_136977.1, from coordinate 47,537,758 downwards.
CGTTATCCTGAAGCCATTCCACTTAGAAATATCTCAGCAAAGAACGTCGTTAAGGAAATGCTAGGGTTCTTCACAAAGTTTGGTCTGCCCAAGGAGGTACAGTCAGACCAGGGAAGTAATTTCATGTCAAATGTTTTCAAGCAGTCTCTGAAAGAGTTGGGCATCACCCAGATCACGTCTTCAGCTTACCATCCCCAGACCCAAGGAGCGTTGGAGAGATATCATCAAACACTCAAATCGATGCTCAAGAAATACTGTTTGGAACATCAGAAAGACTGGGATAAAGGTCTTCCATTCGTTGTGTTTGCGGCAAGAGAAGCTCCAAATGAATCACTGGGCTTCTCACCTTTTGAACTACTGTTTGGCCATGAAGTAAGAGGACCCCTTAAGCTACTCAAGGAATGCTGGCTGTTGGAGGAAGATGACGTCAACCTGCTGGAGTATGTGATGAAGTTCAAAGAACGGCTGTCCACTGCTTTACAGCTGGCGAGAGAGAATTTAGGAGCTGCTCAGGAGAAGATGAAAACTTGGTATGATAAGAAGTCCAGGTTACGCCACTTTCAGCCAGGAGATCAGGTTTTGATTCTGCTACCAGTTCATGGGCAACCTCTTCAAGCCAAGTTTAGTGGCCCTTATTTCGTGGAGAAGAAACTCAGTGATGTCAACTATGTCATCGCCACACCAGATCGTAGAAAGAGCAAGCAACTATGTCAC
>NC_136977.1:47369544-47529544 GCF_032717465.1 Coenobita brevimanus | reverse complement strand
ACACACACACACACACACACACACACACACACACACAGCAGGGGGCCATCACTATTAAGAAAGTGCGTTTTTTTTATATCGGTTTTCTTACAATCTCCAAGCCCCTCCTAACCTCACCTCCTGGCTGTTTTGTGTAGGTTTTATACTGTCTGTTCCTTCCAGCTCTTTATACTCCCTCTCCCTCAATCCCCAGCCTCATCTATCCCCCGCCACATTTCTGTTTTGCACTGCCGAGTTTTATATCATCCCCCACCCAAACCCCCAACCCATCCCCCAACTCCTTCTACTCCCCCATTTCTTTTATAGAGTGTAGGATTTTATACTGCCCCACCCTTAGCCCCCACCCCTACTTCCAAACCCCCTCCCCTCCCCCTCCACTTCCTATGATCGATCCTCCACCCGATTAACATAACTGCCCCAGGACCAAACTCCACCTTCCTCCCTCCCTCCTTTTTTTTTTTTTTTTTTGGCTTCTGGGGACTGCTAGGATTTCACTCAGCTTAAAAAAAAAAAAAAGCTGATGTTATCGTAAATATCGTAAATAGAATATTTAAAGAGTTACCTGAGATCCTTTTTAAACCCCCAGACTGCCACAATGTCTTCTAGGTGTAGCAGGTAAAAGGTAAACTTATATAATCATGAATGTCGCGTTACCTGACACGAAAACATCAGAACATACGTCTTCGATGACACTAACGCGCGGAAAGGATGAAGGTGACTGTCCTTTTTCAATTGAAACGAATGAATAATGCAAGAGATATAGAAGGGTACGTAACAATGCAAAAGATTCATGACTGAGTTTTAAGCTGGAGATGACTGCGTAATTCCACATCTGCAACAAGTAATACTGCAAGGGATTTTGCACCAATAACCAAGACAGCAATAATTTTCTGATCATTCACACACACACACACACACACACACACACAACAACCCCCTCAAACACAGAAAAACCTCCACAGTAACGCCTTCAATGACAAATACCGGTGCCGTGTCTTGTGTCAACCCCGTTGCCATTTTCAACATTCATCGTAAAATAATTGCAACTCGTGGAAGTAAGCAAATGTGCGATTCAACAGCAGTGTCACTAATGGACAGCCTTGTATAATCTGCATTTACTGAAGACCCAATGAGGCGGGGTTAAAAGCTGAGATTATACTCCTCTGGGAGTTTTATTTGTCTGTTTTGATTGCTGAGTTTATGCTTTTCTTTCATTGTTTTCTTGCCTTTGTTACGAGCGTCCTAACAATTTATCTACCCAACTATCTATCTATCTATTTATCCATCTATCTATATACCGATATTATTTGCCTTCGTTTTGAGTGTCCTAACTAGCTATCTATCCATCTATCTATCTTTATAAATGAGAGAGAGAGAGAGAGAGAGAGAGAGAGAGAGAGAGAGAGAGAGAGAGAGGAATGCTAGGAGAGTGGGACATTCACAAGAAAAGAGAAAGGGGAAAAACTTGTCGATGAAAAAGTGTAAAAAAAAAAAAATGACTGAGTGATGGTGGTGGTGACGTTGGCTGTGGCAGTGGTGTTGATGGTGACGATGACAGTGATGGTGATCGTGAAGGGGATGGCAATAGTGGTGGTGATACAGTGCTTGGAACGAGTGATGGTAATACTGATGGTGAAGATTTTGAAGGAGATGGTGGTTATGGCTGTACAAAGTTTGAGAGGGGTGATGGTGTTGATAATGATGGTCATAATAAATGGTGTTACTGGTGGTGATGGTGATAGTGATGTTGGTGCTGGTGATGGAAATACTGAAAGTGGTAATTAGTGTGATTACTGGATAGTAATTGCAATAGCGATGGTGACGATGGCGACGGTGGTAATGATGACGGTCGTGGTGATGACAGAAATGATGGAAATGCTACTAATAGTGATGGTGATTATGGTGGTGATGGTGCGAGGGGTTGATGAGGGAGATAAGAGTGGTGGTGATGGTGCGAGGCGTGGAAGAGGGAGGCAAGAGTGAGCACTGGCATGTACCCCAGATATCCAGCCAGGCAGCTACTACTACTATGTTCCAAGTATTCGGCAAATGGGTTATGAAAATCGTCCTGGATAATTGATATTTTGATGTGATTGATGGCGATGGGGGAGGGGAAGGAGGGGGAGGGGAGAGGCAGAGGAGGGGAGGGGTGAGGTATGGAGGCAGAGGAGGGTGAACGGAGATACAGAGGAGGGGAAGGGGATGGGGAGGTGTGGAGGGGGTGTGAGTTGGAAAGAGACAGAGAGTGGGAAGGGGAATGAGGTGGAGGGGATGGGGGAAATTCGGAAGAGACGGAGTGATGGGGGAGGTGAAGAGAGGGACGGTACGTTTTGGGGAGGGGGGTGATGTAGGAAGGGACGAAGGGGTGTGGGGAGAGAAGGGGGATTTCGGTGTAGAAGAGAGAATGGTTGCGGAGAGAGAGAGAGAGAGAGACAGAGTAGTCTCTCTCTCTCTCTCTCTCTCTCTCATCTACTTGTCCAAAACACTTCTTTTTTATTTACCTCGAGTTTTTTTTTTATCGCTCTGGCTATCGACTTATCACTCGCTTCCAATTATCACCCATTTTCCTTCTCCATCTCTCTATCTATCGACGGAACATCCACTCTTTATCTATCGGCCGGATCTACCCTCTAACCTATCACCAGGATTTCGCTTATCTATTTAACTGTCTGGTAGTATGTCTTCTTATCAGCTGTCTCTCTCTTTATCTCTCTACCTGTCTCTCTGTGCCTGTCTTTTTTTCTTATCTCTCTACCTGTCTCTCTGTCTGTGCCTATCTTGCTATCTGTCCTCTCTCCACTTATATAATTCCTGTCTATGTATCTATCTATCTGTGTCTATTTATCGATCTATCAAAGCTCACATCTTATCAGCTATCTATCATTCTTGTTTTCCTTTAATTTATTGATTGGACATTCCGTCACTTAGTATGTCAGCCGGATATCTCGTGTGGAGGAGGAGGAGGATTAGGAGGAACAGGAGGAGGAGGAGAAGGAGGAGGAGGAAGAGGAGGAGGAAGAGGAGAAGGAGGAGGAGGAGGAGGAGGAGGAGGAGGAGGAGGAGGAGTAATAATAATAATAATAATAATAATAATAATAACAATAATAGTAATAATAATAATAATAATAACAACAATAATAATAATAATAATAATATTATTATTATTATTATTATTATTATTATTATTTGTAGTAGTGTTATAAGTAGTAGCAGCAGCAGCAGTAGTAGTAGCAGTAATAGTAATAGTAGTAGTAGTAGTGGCAGTAGTAGTAGTAGTAATTATTATAATTTTCACCACTCTCATTACCTTTTTAACTCTTTCATCGATGGAAGGACACAGATGTTTGCATATTAACTATCAGGCCATTTCCTCAGGCTTAGAGATATCCCAGTAGCAAAGGGGTGAGAGGTAAGGGAGGAAGGAGGCGGCAGGGGGATGAGGAAACTGTGGGAGCAGGGAGGAGGAGGAGGGGGAAAATTTTCGATAACAAACTGACAGCTGACAGGCAGATGGAAAAGCAATAAATTTTAGGAGAATTATTAAAATACAAATATATTATACATAGATGGTTATGGATAAGCTTGTAAGGTGGAGTCAGGATTTCCGGGGCTTGAAGTAGGAGTGAGTGACTGCCTGGCCCATTTCACTGAACCATTTCACTGCGCATGCATTTGGTATAAAGAATCTGTTTTAATCTGAGCAAGGTCCCTACTCCTTCCAGTTCAGTTAATCGACTGTAATTCCCTCTTTCGTCTTTCTTTTCCTAGAGTCTACCTTACGTTGATGATGATGATGATGATGATGATAACTTGGGATAGCGCACATAACTAGCCTGATAATATACCTAATGGTTTGTTTTACAGTTATCATGTTTCCCTCGCAGATACCCCCACATTTAAAGTCCGACTCATTTCCTTCTATTAAGACGTGTTTGATGACAGAGACATAAGAGAAAATAAGGAGAATGTTTGTGTATTTTCACTGAATTTCGATGAGAGAGAGAGAGAGAGGGAGAGAGACGAACAGCACAACAGGTCTCATCGCTCTTTCATTCTAAGGCTACTCTGATCTCAAACTGACAGCTGACAGACAGACAAAAATGAAAGAAATATCAAGAGAATGGGAATAGGGAGAGAGCACCAGGCTAGCATACACCATCCTAACTGTTTGCTGGAGAGGGTAACTTCATATTAATACCGATTTTAAGATTGCAAGCGACCTTTTAAAATAGTAGTAGTAGAAGTAGTCGTCGAATAGTTGTCATGGTAGTGGTAGTGGTAGTAAAATAGTTGTAGTTGTAGGATCAGTAATAGCAATAGAAGTCGTCGTGTAGTAGTCATAGTAATGGTAGAAGTAAAGTGGTCGTAGTAACAGTAGTAGTAATAATAGTAGTAATAATAGTAGTAGTAGTAGTAGTAGTAGTAGTAGTAGTAGTAGTAGTAGTAGTAGTCGTCGTCCAGTAATAGCCACAGTAGTGGTAGTAGTAATAGTGGTGGTGGTGGTGGTGGTAGTAGTAGTAGTAGTAGTAGTAGTAGTAGTAGTAGTAGTAGCAGTAAAAGTAGTAGTTGTAGTAGCAGTAGTAGTGGCAGTAGTACCGTAATACTACTACTACTACTACTACTACTACTAACAATAATAATAATATAAAAAGTGTGCTAAAAGGACAAGTCAAATAAAGATATCGTTAAAGAGGCTACTGAAGACTTACCAATAAGGACTTGCATAAACATCAATGAAGGAAAAGTCTGCCTCACTTCTATTTAAAACCGAGGAATAAAGCGACGAAAATATAAAAATAATAATAAAAATCCGTTCTTAGTGAGGCAATTAACCCAGTTCGGTAACACCGTAATTTTTTCTTGACCAGGCTGACTATCGTATTAAGAATATTTTTTTTCTTAACCCTTTTACAATAAGGGGGTGTCATACGCTGAAAAATTGTATGGAAATAAGAAAATTAAAATCACTGTACTGATGAAGTTGATAAGGGATTGTTTATAATGGTGACACATATAAATTCATCCATTATAATTCTATCTCAGCTCCATCTATAATTTGAGGAAAATTATTGACAGACAGAACGGACATAAAATTATCAAAGAAAAATGCATACAAATAAATAAATAACTAAATGAATGAATAAATAGGTTTAATGGGAGGGAACCAAGCCAATCCGATGTTCACTAACCACCTTGATTAATCGTACAAATACTGATGGTAACGGAGTCTGTTTACAACCCAATTACTGAGCAACCATCTGGGAGTAGCATGAAAAAATAAAAAGAATAAAAGAATCGCCGTCCTGAAGGAGTTAATGGCGAATGGTTTTAATGTGTGTGTGTGTGTGTGTGTGTGTGTGTGTGTGTGTGTGTGTGTGTGTGTGTAATATATTAGTTCTGGATCAATTTTGTAAATAATCTAGAAAAGTTCAATGACACACACACACACACACACACACACACACACACACACACACACACACATAAACGAAAGCTGCGTTTAACATGAGCGCAGGAATCCCGTCCGCTATCGTCCTAATCACTCCGGTGGGCATTCAGATTACCTTATTACTGCTCAGGTAAGTGCCCCTCATTAATACCACCCTAATTACTTATTACGAGTCACTCCCTCGAACGCTTGGACTCACAAATCAGTCATTATTAAGAGTCCAAATTAAGGGCTTAACCCCTTCACTCCCATGACTCATTATTTTTGTTATCAGACGATTTTATTCAGCTTGAGAGAGACTTTTCCACCTAGGGGGTTAAACAAAACCTTCACCAACCCCTCCAGTAAAAGTGACCTCCCCTAAGATGACTAAAATCGTCTGGAAGTAGCAAGGGAATGTCAGGTGATTCAATGGCACCATCTGTCTGAGTACGTCTGATTTCTTGTTACCAGCTCCAGACGATTTTCTTAAAGTCAGGAGAGAGACTGTGAACACGAGAAATTAGATGCAGCCTTTACTAACCCATTCATTTTTAGGGACTCTACTGTGCTAAATAGAACTGTACGAAAATAGCAGGAAGCTACTAAAATACGACGTCAGATTCAAGCAGATATTTTGCCCATCACTCGTGGTTCTCGGATTACCAGTTCGATTAAAAAAAAAAAAAAAAAATCTAGTAAAAACGATTGCCTTCAAACCAGCGGCCATAAACTAACTCATATGCATAATCATTAAATCCACCTTCTCCTTGATTAAATAATAACTAGTGTAGGATCTCTGCATTACTATTATTTCTCTTTTATTTTATCTATTTTCTTTTTTTTTTGTATCTGCTATATGTGTCTAGTTTTTTCCTCTCTCTCATTATGCTAACTCTGTCCGATTACATCTATCACTGAAAGTGGGAAGGAGGTTACTTCTTCTTGTTCTTCTTCGTCTTCTTTTCTTCTCATTCTTCTTCTTCCTATTCTTCTTCTTCTTCTTCTTCATCTTCTTGTTCTGCTTCTTCCTCCTCCTCCTCTTCTTCTTCTTCTTCTTCTTCTTCACAACCCCACCAGTCTCACACACTCAAACGTAGTCAACTTTTTACTTTCAATTCACTCCATATGAATGACTAACTTCCATGCATTTCTCTTTAGACTGCATGACCTTTTCTCAATTATTTAACATTCTCTATTAAGCAACTCATAGTTCATTCAACGGAAGGAGGAATTTTGCCTCATTTTATTTTCTATATACAGAGGAGGATGCTCGGATTTTAGCAGTGAAGGGTTTATTAAGGTCTATATTTAACCTCTCCCGATCGAGAAGTCTCCCCTAATCTAAGCAACATGGTATGGATAATGACCGGAAGAAATTAGAAAAAAAAATAGCGTCCAGACAGGCGTTAATTATCGAGACATCTAGCACAATATGACACACAAGAGAGCATAAAGAACCCCAGTGTAGAAATACCCACACGCAGAAATAAATTGTAAGGCACAGGGATGGGTGAACTTTCTAAACCCACAAGATACTTTTATTTATTTATTTTTTTTTTTTAATGCAATGGTCAGTAGAGATTTCGGGTCTGGCGCTTGCACTCCTATTGGCTGTCTATAAACCTCATTATATTAATCTATTCCGTGTCAACAAAATCACTTGGTATACATTAATTTTATCTGTCTGACTAATTACTTATGTTGCATTTTGTGAGAGGTGACCAAGACAAAGATCCTCCAGGCATTTGTATCCCTATTAGTAATAAATCTTTCTCTCTGGACTCATCTCCCTTTCTTTCCTGTATTTCCCATTTCGTTCTCAGCTACTTATTTTGCTAACTACAGTCTCGCACATCGTTCTCCATGTGCACGGCACCACATCACAGCAGCTCGCCCTTGACCTACCTCTTTTAACCTCACACTTTACGCCCCATCTCTCACACACTCCTCCACTGTCTCGTCCTCTGTTCACCTCTACTTTCTTTCCTAACACCCCTTCCCCCACACACATCTCCCCCCCCCCCTCCTAACACCTGCAAATTCCCCTCTCTAACAAACTGACGATCACGTACCTCCTCCCACTCACTTACGTACACTCCACCCACTCACTTACATACACACCACCAACTCACTCACGCACACCCCACCCACTCATTCACGTACACTCCACCCACTCACTTACGTGCACCCACCCACCCACTCGCGTACCCCCCACCCACTTAATATGCACAGCCAACAGCAACAGCCAGACAGCACATGTGCGCACCTTCATTGGATAATTATGTGCTTGGCTGTGACTGAATATAAACTGTTCAACATCGACCGACGACATGAGGGGAAAAAAATAGAGAGAAAAAGAAAAGAGGGGTAATGGATTGTCTGTGGGATCAGTGACTGAAGGAGAAGGACGAAGCATTCAGAATGGAAAGGATTTTGCAATTCTGATGAGAGAGAGAGAGAGAGAGTGAGTGTGTGTGTGTGTGTGTGTGTGTGTGTGTGTGTTTGGGAGTTGAAGATGAGGTAGGTGGAGAATCAGGTTGAAAGGAAATTAGAGGAGAAAAATAAAAGCCTTTCATAGTCAAGAACTCACAAGTGGTTTTGCAATTCTGATATGTGCGGGAGGGAGGAAGAGCAGGTGGGAAAGGAAGGGGGAGAGGGAGAGGGATGGTGAAGAGGGAGAGGGAGAGTAAAGAAGAAAGAGGGAGGGGATTGAGGGAGAGAGGAAGAGGGAGGGATGGTCAGAGGCAAGGTAGGGTCAAAGGCCATACCAATTAATGACGCTAAGCATCTTTATCATAGCAATGGAATTCAGTTTCCAGCCTGTAAATCCATGTCACTGATGTCTATTGACGGTTTGCCAACGTTCGAGAGGCTATTCCTAATCCAAATGAAGTCATCCTGTGGTAAGCAGAATTCGTCCATCAGTCCGTCGTCATATCCTGTACTGCTCTATAAAGAAAGCTGAAAACCAGGACTAGGGTATTCAGGCTAGACATTTTAGGTGAGGGTGACCTGTTACTTGCCCCCAAGTGGCAATATGTGAAGCAATAAACCTCAACGACCCCTTGGACACGACACAGTAAGTCACAACCAGTTGGAGAGAATAAACACTAGACCACATGCATCCATTTATTGCATATGTGGTTACCAGCCAAGGCATCCAATGGTTTCTGGTTTCACTTTAATTGTTGAGTACTCGCTTAACACTACATCAGGTGCGTGGATGGTGCGTCACAATAAATTATAAACAAAATGAAGTCGCCTGCAGCGACATTTCCCAAAAATACTAGGGCTTGTATTGAACAGTCATCACCACCATCATCATCATCATCATCATCATCATAAAAACACTAAGTACCACCAAGTCATGGGATAAACGCACACTATACGTAGACAAATGACGATTTCCAGGCGTAAGTTTTATTTATTTAAGATATTTATTTAAAGATCCTAAAGAGGAATGTTATCAATGCCTTGAGGAAAATGGGCGAGTTTTAAGAGAACGTGTAACTTTCAGTTAAGGTTTACGAGAGTTTTAGGACTTTTTATAGAGGTGAAGGAAGAGTTTAAAAAGAAGGGGTGACTGTACAATATAGGTTTAGGAGAGTTCAAGGATTCTTTTTTTTTTTCTTTTTAATTCGGGGAGGGGGGGGGGAGATGCTTTCGGTGGTGGTGGGTGTAACAGCGGCAACATGAAGAAATCCCAGGACTGAACACTGGCTGGCTTTATACCTCCTACTCTGGTTCTCGTAAAGATAAGCGACTTGTGGCTGACAGGGACAGGAGGGTCGTGGTGGTGTGGTGAGGGATGGAGGAGGGTGTGTGTGGTGGAAATAGGTGGAAGGAGTGGAGAAAAGAGTGTTGGTTTTGTAATGTGTTGATGGTGATGATAGGGGTGGTGGTGATGGAGTGGTGGTGATGATGAGTGTGGTGGTGATGGTAGAGGTGTGTGAAATAAGGTGCGCGGTGATGAAAGTGTCTGAACTGTGGTGGATAATAGAGAAGATGATATGTAAGGTGGTGATGTGGGTTAGAGAAGCAGGAGGGAGTCGAGTGGTGATGAAGTGGGAATGACGATGGTGCGAACAAGGCATGAAGTGTTGCGTGATGGGTGGTGTCCGCAATGTGTAAAATGGTGATGAGATGTTTGGAGAATGTGCTCTAGTGGATGGTGATGAGACTTGGAGGAGTGTGTAGGAGTTGCAAGTTGAGGTGATGGTGTGGTGATGATGTTGGTGGTACTGACGATGATGCATGGTTCGCTGAGTGGTGAGGGTGTCTTCGTTTTAGTGGGTGATAAAGTTATGAATTTGGTTATGCGTAAAGTTTGGTTCGTGATGATGGTGTTTGGCTGATGTCCTTCTACTTTGTTCATCCGTTCAGTACAGCGATGCAATTTATATCTCCACACAATAAGTTAATGGTGATATTGCTACTGAAAATGGTGCTCTGACGGTGCTATGATGGTGCTAAGACAGTCACCATGCGTAAGTTTGCTAGTTGTTAAAATGAAGGTGATATCTTGGTGACTGTGTGTTCATAATGGGGGTTTTAATAAGAAGTGGGACGTTTGGGAGTACTTAACATGGAAAAATGTACTTGTTCATGGGAGGAGGCAGAGGAGGAGGAGGAGGCGGAGGAGGACGAGGAGGATACGCCAATGAAGATTGCCGGAGGAGCAACTGGACAAGCAGAGACTGAGTTAAGTGACAAAAATACGACAGGGGAGGAGATAACGGGGAGTGGGTGGAGTGAAAGAGTGGGTGGATGGAGTGAAAGAATGTGTGGGGAAGGTGTGTGGAGTGAAAGAGTGGGTGGAGTACAAGAGTGGGGGAAGAGAGGAGAGAGGGTGACGTGAAAAAGACTGAGAGAAGGGGGAAAGGGAAAGAGGAGAGGGGAGGAAAGAGGTGAGGGTGTGAGAGGAGGGAGAGTGGAGGGGAGTGAAAAGGGCCAGAAAGTGGATGGAAATGAAAAGGGGGGAGGGGAAGAGGGGAGGAAAGGCAGGGGGGGCCAGAAGGTGAGAGAAGAGGAGAAAAGTGAGTGGGAGGTGAGAGAGAGAGAGAGAGAGAGAGAGAGAGGGTGAAGAGAGAAAGGGCCAGTGGGGGTACTTGAGGAGGAAAGAGAGGGAACGGATAGGGGAAGAGGGGGGAGTGATTTATGAGCTTTGTGGTGGACTGTGCAAGTTACGTTTTCAGATAGATAGATAGATAGATAGATAGATAGATAGATAGAGAGAGAGAGAGAGAGAGAGAGAGAGAGAGAGAGAGAGAGAGAGAGTGTGGCGACCTTATAATCTATACTAGAATGAGTGACCGTATAAGACTGAGTAACAATGTGTGTGTGTGTGTGTGTGTGTGTGTGTGTGTGTGTGTGTGTGTGTGTGTGTGTGTGTGTGTGTGTGTGTGTGTGTGTGTGTGTGTGTGTGTGTGTGTGTGTGTGTGTGTGTGTGTGTGTGTGTGTGTGTGTGTGTGTGTGTGTGTGTGTGTGTGTGCGGAGAATTGCTTTAAGTTCCATATATCACTATGCTTCTATGTAGGAATGTGTGTACAATAGGTCTCGATGCCTATATAATGTCAGACGATTATGTTCAGATGAGGAGAGATCTAAAAGGAAGGTTTAGGCAGCTTCCTTTTACCTCGTCGAAAAGATTATGATTTGTTAATTTTGTTCTTGTTATCATCAGACGACTTTATTTAGATTAGGATAGAGCCATCGAAGAGGGAGGGGAAGGCCAAGGATGAGATGGAGGGATGGAGTGGAGAGGTATATAAGAGAGGGGGGTGTGAATTGGGAGCAGGGCAGTGAAATGGTGGAGGACAGGGTGACGTGGAGGCGATTTGTTTGTGGCCACCCCGTATAAGGGATTAAGGCGTCTGGCAATAGACAGATAGATAGATTATTATTATTATTATTATTAATATTAATATTATTATTATTAATCCACGTACAGGGGAACTGATAACTGCTCATATACCTACCTTTCGTCGTCATCTTCATCATCACTATCATCATCATCATCAACCCACCTTTAAAGAGAGTGAAGGAGGATGCGGAAACAAGGAAGAGAAAGTACAAAATCCGGAGAACTAGAAACAGCATCAACAAATTTCACACTCCCTTTAACATCCATCCCAGTCACCTATCATCATCCCCCCCATCAACTTCACTACACCCCCCCACTCCCCCCACCTCACCACACCCACCCCAGACAGCGCCCATCCACATCACTATCATCATCATTACATTCACCTTTACCATCATCACTACCATCATCATTACATTCACCCTTACCATCACCACCATGCACCAGCACCATTTAACTTCATTATCACCACATCCATCACCATACCACCATATTACTTGCCTCGTCACTACAACGATCACCTCATTCGACATTATCGTCATCTTTACTTCCATCTCAATCACCACACACCATCACCATTACTACATTTATTATCACCTGTAACTCCACATACAACATTGGGTGGTAACCATATAACCAAATAACGGGGTGGTGTGGTGCCTAATATGGTGCTCCTGTTAACTGAGTGGAAAGACGCAAATGTTGTGTCCATCCAGGAACCAAAACTCCACACTGGAGAACCTGCAGGAGCGATTGCATGCCTCCGATTGATGGGACTGTTCGGCCAGACAGACCAGGGTTACTCTTCTACTACTACTACTACTACTACTACTACTACTGCTACTACGACCGGTACTAATGCTGCTGCTGCTGGTACTACTGTTGCTGCTTCTGCTACCACTACTACCAGCACTACTACTACCACTACTACTATTACCACTGCTACTACGACTACTACTACTACTACTACGACTACGACTACTACTACTTCTACCATATGCATCATCAAAACAATACCCATTATCATCATCACTCATAATCCCCATCACATTGCCACATTACCCATTATCACCAAATAACCATCACTATTACCACTACCATTCACCACATCCATACTTATCACCCCCCCCCATCACCATTAACACCACCACCACCGCCACATCCATCACTATCACCGCTACCATTAACCACACCTATCACTATTACCACTACCATTAACCACATCCATCACTATTACCACTACCATGCACAACATCCATCACTATTACCACTACCATTCACCACATCCATCACTATTACTACTACCATGCACAACATCCATCACTATCACCACTACCATTCACTACATCCATCACCATCATCACTACAACATGCCAACCTTTCAGTATCTCGTAACAACTCTCATCATTAACTCGAAAATAACAGCAGCAACCACTTCCTCTCACTCTATCTCTTTAGCTCTAAGATTGCCACACGCTTCGATCAATCTCTCTCTCTCTCTCTCTCTCTCTCTGGTCCTTTTCTTCCACCGTCCTCTCCCTACAACTCTCCCTTCTCTTCTGCACAAATCTCTCTCTTCTCACTCTCTCCTCCCCACCTCCCCATCACCACCTCCTCACCCTCCTCCCCATAATAATCATAAACGCAACTGGACCGGAGTTATCCTTGTCACTCTCCTCTCCGACTCCATTACGCCTTTAAGAGGTACAAGACAGGGGCCAAAGGTAAGTGAATCCCGCTGTTGTTCACCCAGAGACGACGACCCGTAACCTCGTGGGTTTAGAAGGCTCCCTCGCATCCCTTCCTTGTCTCTTAATTTCAGGTTATCCACGTGCTGAAATTGGATTTAGGATGTAGATACAAAACACACACACACACACACACACACACACACACACACACACACACACACATTCCCATATAATTCCTAACATCCAAACTCTTAGCAGCACAGTGGAATCTAGGCCTAGGAATAGTGAAGATAACTTGATCACATGTAGAATCAAACAAGTAAGGATGAAATGTTCTTATCGACTGAGCTGGTTGTTGTTGTTGTTGTTGTTGTTGTTGTCCAGGGCTCATCTGACATGTGAACCCGGTGGACTTCAGGCTGGTCGCCATTCTCCAGCAGTCCACCATCCTTTTCTCGAGGGATGGTGAGGGAGCTGAGGGAGGTACGAATTTATACTATTGTAGCTGGACAGTAGAGTCGCCAGGTTATATCATTGCTACCACATGAAAGCATCCCTCTCCAGCACCTAGCAGCTTGTACGAATAAAATATAAATACATACTTACCCCTTCACGACAATGACGTATTTCGTTTATTTTTTTGCTAAATGAAGCCAAAATCATTCAACCAAAGAATGTTCTCGTATTGAAGTTGTCAGTCAAGGCCAAATCCACTGAAACTCCTCCAGTTCGTACAGGCTAGTACGCTGAATAAACTTTCTGGACGTAACTGGATAAAATAAACAATACACCCAATAACCGAAGGGATTAAAGTGCTTTGTGCAGGAATGGCGACTGGTCAGGAGGAAATGCCAGGAGCTGAGGGACGATTGTATAACCAGGCAGCAACACCGCCCGGCTATATTGATGCCACCACCAGAAACCGTCCCTCCGGAATGGGATGTATAGAGCTACGATTAGGGAGCCTCCTAGATAACAAAAACACAAACCACTGTAATATATCAATACCGGAATAAACAATAAACAAAAGAGTAATAACGAATCACAAACTAAAGAAACTGGAGAAAAGTAAAAAAAAAAAAAAAAAAAAATCTTCAAAATCCGAGGAGAACACAGGGCTGGGGTGCCACGGGTCAGGCCACTTCTGGGTGCAGGTCGTGTGGGGGTACGTGTGTCGGGCCGTGTTCGTCATTTGTTACACCGTGTTCCGTACTGCGCCGACACGGAACACGGCGCAGGCTCGAATGCCCGCACCTTGACTTCAGCATGCAAGGTCAGGTGCTTCAGAAAAAGAAAAAAAGTATAAGTGGTCTTGTAAGACCTGGCAGTGTCTCATTAGATGCTGGTACTTAAAATAACAAAATACAGTAGAGTTGTGAAGAAGTTGTAGAGCAGTTCGTCAGATATTATAGGGAATATACCTGGCTACCGACCACCATTTTAATCACTCAAAAGGGACACTTGCCCTATTAAAAGCTAAAAAAAAAAAAAAAAAAAGAATCTAGTTAATTCTGACTAAACTAGGACACCACTTCTAGTACTTATTTATAGCTAAAGCCTTTTTCTTTGTTTTTTCTCAGCTGAACGAAAAATGAGAAAGAGAGAGAGAGAGAGAGAGAGAGAGAGAGAGAGAGAGAGAGAGAGAGAGAGAGAGAGAGAGAGAAAATATTGTCCAAGAGGTGCCTTAGATAACCTCTTTCATAATTCAGTGCCTCATTCAAAGCAGTTCCAAGAAAAACACATGAACAACTTTTTTTCTTTACGTCTCTCTACATCAACCTGACTACTCCTCAAGCGTGAGGTCAAGAAGAATGTGGCAAAGCGATATTGTCTTCTGTTCTAGTACCAGGTGCCTAATTCCAGACTTCATTCATGGCTGGCCGATGCAAAATTTTAGATCTAGAAAAAAGATTACATTATAACAAACAGCCTTACAAAATCTTGCCTTATAACCACGGCAATCCATTTTTTTTTTTTTTTAGAGCAAAATAATTGTGTATTTTCGGTTCTCACTCACTTCCCCAGCCATCTTCTCTGTTCAGTTTGATACTGAAAACACTTAAAAAACATTTCTATTTAACCTTGTCATCATCAGTTGCCACTTAAGTATCCCATTCCTGCTGCTTTCAGACGCTTTTATACAGCTAAGTGTCCAATGATCATTCAGGAGGTTAAAATACTCGCTGATTATGTAGTTAACTGTTCAGTGATCATCCGAGGGGCTAAGATGGTTGCTAATCTGTGTGTGGAGTGGTGTCGGCGTGTGCTCCGGCTTTTTGCACCCGAGTAATGATCCATTGAAGCCCTTGTTGGTCTGGGACGTGCAAGTTATGGGCCTTATGTGCTTTTGAGCCCTTGTGCCTGGCCCGCTAATGGTGGCTACGGAGGTGTGTGTGTGTGTGCTGGGGTCATGCTTCACTTCTCTGATGGTGACTGTGTTCATACGTTACAGAGTGAAGGATGGAGGGGAGCGAGAAAAGATAAGAGAAACAGATGAATCAGGGCAGTGTGCAGCCTGTGAAATAAACTTGATTAAGATGATATAAGTGTGTGTCAATTTTTCCTCTGTTTGTGTACGTGTGCGCATGAGTAAAAAAAAAGTGAAATGAACACAGGAAAGATTTTAAAATTGGGAAAAAAATGTCTGAGGTAGCAAAAAAAAAAAATGTAAATAAGAAGATATTATAAATATACTGGCATGTCTCTCAATATTTTGTGCTGACGTGTGGAAGCGTTCACAAGTGGAAAGGAAAAGGAGCACGACAGCCTGAAGAAGAGAGAGGAAAAAACATGAAAGTGGCAAAAAGAGGGTGTTATATATTCATACATTCTTGTCAGTCTCTCTTTATGTGTGCGCATGCGTGAAAAAGTGAAAAGAAAATATGCGGAATCCAAAAAAATAAAAAAGAAAGAAAGGAAGCGAGAACAATCCTTAAATATGTAAAGATCCTATGAATATCTGCATGTTTGTTTTCATTGTGCCATGCATAAATATGTGAAGAAAGAAGACAAAAATATAAAAGGAATGAGAAAAATACCTGAATGTGTGAAGAATAAAAGAAAAAACGGGCGTTATTAATATATATATATATATATATATATATATATATATATATATATATATTTTTGTTAGCTTGCACGCAGGGAATAACAATCATCATCATCAATATTATCATCATCATCTGTCATAAAGAGTAGGACCGGGAGCAGGAAAATTAAGGCTGCAATCATTAAGTCCTTCGAAATTTTTAGCTCTATTTCACAAACTAAGAATAAGAAACAAAAATATAATGACCGAGAAGAAGAAAAAAAAAAAGGAGGGGCGGGGAATAAGCACGGAAGAGAAAGACGAAATTCTAGCAAAAGGTAAGCAAATAATGAGAAGGAAAGGAAGACAGAAAACAAGGGAAAAAAATGCAAAGTAATACGATGGCAGAATAATAGATTATGTGGGTAAAAGGTTAAAAAAAAAAAAAAGAAGCATGGAAAGGAAAAGGAGAGAGTGTATTAAATTAAACTGGGGTTAGAAGAAAGGCGAATATGAAGAGGAAAGAAAGTATATCACGGCTGGGAAAGGAAGATATATTATGAGAAAGAAGTAAGAATATAAAGACTGGGAAGAAAGTAAGGCAGAGAATGGACGGGAAGACAGATAAATGACGTTGAGAGAGAGAGAGAGAGAGAGAGAGAGAGAGAGAGAGAGAGAGAGAGAGAGAGAGAGCACCATACCCCTTTTTGACCCTGATCTTTGACTTTCTTCACTCATTGGTTGATTTCTTGTTCTTCAAATGGTCCCTCATCATTATTCAAAATTCTGTACCGTTTCATCCAGTAGTTTTTCCATAATGTTACTAAAAGTCATACAAACAGACAGACAGACAAATGGTATAAAAATAAATAAATAAATAAAGCTCCCTGGCAGAGGCACTGAGAGAGGTGATAAAGAATAGCAGAGATCATTTTGTTTTCTTTTGCATGTGCAAGTAACTCAGCGAACAAGAGAGGGAGGAAAAGAAAATAGAATTGAAATATAAAACAGACCATGAACATTAGAAAAGGTACAGATTAAAATGATAAAATATTTCCTTGTGTGTGTGCATGTGAAAGGAAGGTATGAGGAAAATACGAAGGAAAAATAATAATAAGAAAAAAAAAGACAAGGCAGACTCTGAACGTGTAAGGAAGGCGCAAGGAAACAGATAACATATATTTGTGTCACTTTCATTTTTCAGCTCGTGAGTGAAAATGCAGAGACAAAAAAAAGAAAAAAAAATAGAAAGGAAAAAGAAGATAGATAATTAAAGTGTGAGAAGGTTAAAAAAAAAAAAATGTATTCGAAGTGTTAACTGTACTTCTGTGTCTATGCCATACAGAGGAAAAATTGAGAAAGCTAAGGTAATGAAGAACGGAGAGAAGACATACATGACGTGTGAAGGAGGTACAAGAAACCAGACAGAGTATTTTTTGGTATCATTTCTGCTCTCTATTGGTGTTCGTGGGTCTAGGGATGAGAAAGGGGAAAAAATATGGAGAATTAAGGAACGTGTGAAAAATGAGACAGGAAACCGAATATTACAATTGTATTTTTGTGTGTGTGTGTGTGTTGGTTTTCCAAGTTGGAAAAAAGTAGAATAGGGGAAAATATTGAAAAAAAAAAAAAAAAAGAGAGGAGACAACAAGAAGTAGGATGAAATGCAAAAAGCCAGAAAATACACATTCTTTATTTCTTTTTTTTCTGTCATTCATAAGAAAATGCCAAAATTGAAAAAAAAAGAAAAAGAAAATGATGATGAAAACATAAAGATGAAACGAAGCCATACCATGAATATGGAGAAATATCTATCATTTTCATTTTTGCTTGTATTTCTATAATAAAGTTAAAAGGGATGTAGATAAAAATTGAGGAAAAATAATAAAGGAAGAGAAGAGAGGGGAAGACAGAGCATGATCACTTGAAGAAGGCAGACGAAGACATATACCGGAAACGCTATTTACATATTAACTTATTTTTTATTTATTTTGGTTGTGTTTGTGACTTTGTGTGTCGATGTTTGAGTAAAGAAATTGTTGATAAGGAAAAATAAAAGTAAGAAGAAGAGTGGCGAGAACAGTCTATGAACGTGTGAAGATGCCACAAGAAATTGGACAATAAGCAGATGAAAATAAAATAAAATAAAAGGAGACAAGAAAATACACATGAAAATATAAGAACAGGAAGACACAGCATGGTGTGAATCAGGTGCAAGAACCCAGATAATACTCAAGTGTAATCAGCCCCAGACATCCTCCAAGAGTCTATTAACTTTTAGGGTGCGACCACAAAAAAAAAAAAAAAAAAAAAAAAAAGTTTCCCCTAGTAAAGAAATTCCGAAGTTGCCCCTGGAGCGACCTGAGATGACCAATTTTCCTTGGTTAATATTTTGCGTGTCAGCTTGATTGGAGATATTAACATTCATAGGGATGATGATGATGATGAGGAGGAGGAGAAGGAGGAGGAGAAGGAGGCAGAAGATTATGATGATGCTGGTGATTCCTAGTAGTAACAGCAGCAGTAGTAGTTATAATTATAGTGACAGCAGCAGCAGTAGTAACAGAAGTAGTTGTAGCAATAATAATAACAGCAGTAGAAGGACCACTATTAACAATGTCAACAATAAAAACACCATTACAATTACCATACACATTATCTCCATTATCACCAGTAGCCTACCATTAAGAACCGCGGCGTCCCGTCGACGTACTTCCACGTCCTCACGTTATGTCACTGCCAATCCCGTTGACGTACTTCAACGTCCTGCAATTGCAAGGTTCATAATTTCCACAATTTTCAAAATTCGCGTGAGATTTTCGATTCGCCCACGTACCCAAGCCTCCCCTACCTGCCCCCAGGTGGGCAGCGTCCTAGACCCCGCGTGACCTGCGCTCGCCCTTGTCTCGGTCACTCACCGGTTAGCAGTGACCCAGGTCAGACATGGCGAGTAAAGGTCTCTCAGACGACGAAATACAATCTGCCCTGGATGCCTTCACTGGAGATAGTGATTCTCCACTTGATGATGATGTGGTGGATCGAGATTATGTGCAGCCTGAGGAGGAAATAACAAGCAGTGATGAGGAGGTCCCTTCGCCCCGGAAAAAGCGGTATGTCACGTATCGTAAGGCAAGGGAAGGCCAGCCTGCACCCAAAACACCTGCATGGACCTCTCTCCATCCCCTGGAGAGAGATTCTGATGAGGACGAGGATGAGGACGATGACGATGACGGCGGCTTAGGACGTGATGTTGCCTCGTGGTTGGGGAAGGAAAAAATCTCACCCCGAGGATCAGAAGGTGGGGCAAGACGGCAAATAAAGTATGGCCTAGTGTTTTGTCTGGGGAAGGCGAAAGTGGTGTGGTGGGAGTGCGGGGTGAAAGGGAAGTGGTGTGAGGGAGGCAGCACGAGCACGTGGTGCACGTAGGCCTAGGGGAGAGGATGTGGAGCCACTCCCCAGCACGTCTTTCACCATACAATATCCCCAAACTTCCTCCACACAGCCCCAGGATGTGGGGAAAAGAAAGAAAGGGAAGGGAAAGGGTAAAGGAAAAGGGAGAGGGAAGAGAAGTGCGAGTGATGAAAGGCGCCGCTCTCCACCTCCCCCACCATCACCAATGTTGCGTTGTGCCTTCAGCCATGTTTCAGAGAGTACCATAACTTCCTACACTACTGAAACTGTGTGGGATGGCGATATGACGCTCAGTATAATGGTAAGGCCAGTCAGTATGTGCCAAGTCTTATATAAACTTGAAACGGGTGTAATGTTTGCAGGAAAGTAATGTATAAGTTGAGAAATAGTGTAAGTTGAACGAAGTGATATGAAAACTACACCCACTGTATAAATCTGCGAAAATATGATGCTCAGTATAACACTCTGGTCAGTAAATATGTGATAGCAAGAATATAAAGTGGAAACGGGTGTAATGTTAGCATGAATAAAACGTATAAGTTGAAAAATAGTGTAAGTTGTAATAATTGATGTCATGAGTACACCCACTGTGTAAATCTGCGAAAATATGACGCTCAGTATAACACTCTGGTCAGTAAATATGTGATAGCAAGAATATAAAGTGGAAACGGGTGTAATGTTAGCATGAATAAAATGTATAAGTTGAACAATAGTGTAAGTTGTAATAATTGATGTCACGAGTACACCCACATTCTGGGTGTACTCGTGAAATTATCTCAAAACAGTTCTATAAAGTTGAAAAGTGTATAATGTTATTAGAAAAGTATTATGTAAGTAGAAAAAACACAATACGAGTTGAAACAACAGTCACAGCGAGTTCACTCACTACGTAAATAAGGGCTAACATTACGCTAAATGTTATCAAAAGGCCTGTGAATACGTAAAAACAGTTCAATAAAATGTAAAATGGTATAATGTTATTGTAGAAGTATTATGTAAGTAAAAAAAATGATATGTATCATGATTTTCGAATGTTAGCGATTCATCGTGACCAAGTTGACCGATTTTGCTCGTTTCGCATGATGGTATAATGCTTATTTCTACTCTATTTTTGTATAAAATCCAATATACTCTTTTATCACATGTTTTTATGTTTGTAATAAATACATATCTACTTACTTTCATTGGTTTCCCAGACTTATAATACCATAGAAAACGTTAGAGGCTCAGACTGCCTACCGAGAAAACGGGGCCAGGTGGGACCAAGGCATACCTGGTTAGGGTAATTATGGACCCCGGGGAACAATTTCTTTGCCACTGACCATTGTTTCTGACCAAAAGCGAAAGTTTTAGCAAAAAAAAAAAGGGTCGAAAAATGGTCGGGATTGGGGGGTACCAGTGGTGAAAAAGTGGTCGGGACGGGGCGGGTTAACACCATTACATCCTACACCTCCCCTCGAAACCATATCAAGCTTAATGACCCTCCAACAATAAATATGCCCAATTTAATGACTAATTATAAGGTGTAAAGAGGTGTTCCTAAGCAATCAGATACTAGACAATGCACTGTTATTAGCTCATATTCCAAATGGCTCCTCGGTCGTTAAGCAAGGGTGGTTTGAAGTAATTTAGTTAGAGCAGTTAAGATGGGGGTATATGATGGTTTTTTACGAGTTTGTGATAGAGTTGAATAAAAACTAGAATGACTAGTTTACGTGTCTGATTGTTTGAGAGAGAGAGAGAGAGAGAGAGAGAGAGAGAGAGAGAGAGAGAGAGAGAGAGAGAGAGAGAGAGAGAGAATCTTCCTTAAATTAACACCTCAACCAGCACCACCACCACCACCATCATCAATCGCTAGTTCCAACACCACATCAGCATCACACATAAACCACACCAAACCAAGCCTTCAGCACAGCCAGCATCACAGCAAAACCACATTACCACACACCACATCACCACACCTAACTACACAACCACACCATTGACACCAAACCACACCATCATCACCAACACGCACCAAACCATATTATTGCAGTCCACACCTCAAAAACACACCAGCACCACCACAGCACACCAAAAGTTGACCACACCACACCACACCACCACACCATATCACCCCATCAAACCATAATCAATAGCCTACACTACATAAAACACCTCACCACACCGCACCAACAACACTAACTACACACCTCACCACACTACCACACCACCACCACACCACATCACACCACACCAACCCGGCAGTTACCAATGACACAGGCAGGTAGGAACACGAACACCTGGGTATCCGGAAAAACACACCTTCCCGCGTAACGTGAAACCGCGAAAGTTAAAAAAAAAAAAAAAAAAAAAAAAAAAGTTGGCCAAAGTGAAATTACGATGGTGATTTTAGAGTTAGGGAGCTGGGAGAGGGGAAGGGGGGAAGGGGAAGGGAGGAGAAAGGAAGGGAGGAAAGGAGGAGAGGAGGGTGAACATAAAAATTTTAGAAAAACAGACAGAAGAGAATGAGGAGGAGCACAGCATTAATTACAGAGAGAGAGAGAGAGAGAGAGAGAGAGAGAGAGAGAGAGAGGAGCTGGAGGTGCTTATTTAGGTTACCATTCGTCTTGCTTAAAAAAAAAAAAAAAAAGATATTCGTCCTCCCTGAACTCCACACCTCTTAATTCATTCTCCCAGGGCACTTTTTTAATATGTTTGTCTCATATATATATATATATATATATATATATACATACAGTATATATATATATATGTATATATTTCAGTTGAGGATTTAAGTTTTAGCATTTTCATTTAACCCGGAGACATTTATCTGTTCTTAGTGTAAACACCTCATGGATTCCCCCCCCCCCCCAGCTTAGGACAGTGCTTTAACCCTCCTCAGGTAGAGGTCGGTCCGTGTTGCATAGTAGGTAGACGTGGGTCTCTCAGACCCCAAAATATAAAAATTTGGGGAAAATGTTTATGTTTCGTTTATTCTAATACAGAAAACAGAGTAACATATTTAATGCTTCCGCAACACAAACATGTAAAAAAAATGAACTGTTCTTGTCTTTTTATATTTGTAACAAATTTTTGAAAAAAAAAATGTAGAAAAAACAGTAAATAAATTTTGACCCTCTATAAGGAAAAAAAAACAAACTGAATGGTTGCTTGAGTGGTGTCATAGCATGGTATGGGATGGTGCTTCATGGTGTGAAGAGAGGATGCCAGACTCTGCAATTTTATCTGCAATCAGGGAGAACAAACCCCCCCCACACCTCAGGTAGACATGGGTCTCACAGACCCGTAACATATAAAACCACCCTTATACTGGGAAAAAGGAGAGACAGCTTGAAGTAACTCCCTCACCCCTTGCATGGATACACAAAGTTAGGAAGCTACTGAGAAGGACAGGGCTCCCGGGTATTTAGAAGTTAGTGAACTAGACAATGGGACAAGGGGGGGTGGGTCTCACAGACCCACATCTACCTGAGCAGGGATGGATTAGATCCGGAATTAGTAATCATAATATACATAAAAACGAAAGATGTATTAGTAAAAAAAAAGGGTGACATCGGTAAAATTAAGATTTAAAAATGACACCTGGATGCAAGGGTTAATTCATTTACCTGTAGACTTTTTTTTTTTTTGCTTGATTCCTGGTTTCTCATAACTATTTTTATTTCGTTTAGGACAGACTTCACAAACTGAAGGATTAAACGTGGCCTTTCCTTTGTATAAAATCAACTGACAAGAATAAAAAGGAAGAAGAAGAAGAAGAAGAAGAAGAGGCTGAAGAAGAAGAATTCGTCCCCAGTGAACTCTGAAGGTCTTAATCTGGGTAACACGTTCGCCAGGGGAGGGTAATCGGGTACTTGCTAGCATGTAACTGGGAACTTTCTCCTTTATTATAATTTCACTTTTATCATTTTTGGGATCAGGCCTCTTCTGCTCTTGCGTACACTGTTACAAAGAATGTTTTTCGCCTTTCGCCTTTCATCAGGGAAGTATCTACTAAGCTGAAAATTTCTTTGCGCTTACCCTGAATAGAGTGAGAAAATAAAAGAGACGTTAAGAAATAATGGAATTTAAAAAGGGAACGAAATATAAAAAAGACGTCATCACAACGAACCAATTATTGCAGTGCCACCTTAAAATGTCCTCAACTGCTCCAGAGAAAAGCAGGAGAGGACTCTATCACTGACAACAATGCCCGGAGAACTAGTGCCAGCAGGTGATGTGACAGGCTGCTCCTGTGGTAGGGGGCTGAATCAATGGATCTATGGAGCAGACGGGAGGCCTTGGTTGTGAACAGGAGGCCTGATTCGTTCTGCCTGTCACAGTTCCTTCCCCACTTTAAAAAGAGGCCGTAGTCGAGAGTTGCAAGTTCATGGTGACACCTTTTGTACACCTGGCAGTTTACCTCTATCAAATGAATTAGTGCTGTGAAGAGAAGGGGTAGACTGAGATGGTTTGGGCATGTGGAGAGGATGTAGGACAACTGGGTGCAGAGGTGAGAGGTGTGAATGTTGAGGGTACAGTTAAGAGTGACAGAGCGAGGAAAAAAAAAAAAAACTTGGGACAAGGTCAAACAGGTGACCTCAGGGATAATAGACTGAACAGAAAGGCGGTTTGAGATCACGCAGGGTGGACAGCCGCCATTAGATGACCAAGACCGACGCATGCAAGCATGCTGGAGCCTTTGTAAATGAACGAAACAAAGCTAAAGGACAATAATTTAGGGCAAGTATTCCATAGTTTGGGGTTGCCCATCTTGGAAGTTCACCTTCCAATTCTCCTTCAGTGGGTCATCGTGATACATTACGCAACAATGTAATGTCAGGCGAGGGTACAGCTGCCCTCTGATGGTTAACAAACTACTGTGGAAAAAACAGTACTTTATATCTCATTCACCAATAGAGTGGTCTTTTAAAAAGCTTCAGCCAGATGATTTTCTTGCTACCACCAGACGATGTTTTGATCACTTTTTCTTTTTTTTTCCTTTCCTTTTTTTTTTCCCTTTTTTTTTTGTTTTTTTGCTTCCATCAAATGTTTTCTTCTTTTCTTGCTACCCCGAATAGGCTTTCTGCTCCTATCAGACATTTTTTGCTTTTAAACTTTTTCGCTGTCAGACACTACTACCCAGATATCCCCCCCCCCTTTTATTTTTTGTCGTACTCTTATACAGTATTTTCTTTTGTATAAAAATATACACCACAAACTTACGAGTATATTGCATTCCAATAAGACACCAAGAAGTCCATTGTTAAATTGCAACTTGCTTGATCAGCTTAATATTGTATGGATTTAGACAACAAAACTTTTGCGAGATTCCTATACTATTTTGAATGTGATCAAACACTCCAAATGTTTCGTCTGTGGTACTTTTTTTTTTTTTTTTGCGTTACTTCAATCGGCTACTATACATAAAACGATATACATGTTTAATTCACGATAAATGCAGATCTGTTAATTCACAATCTGAATTTATGTTAATGAAAAGCAATGAATTAACATGAAATTACAAAAAAAATGAATAAATAAATAAAGCCATTGTATCTTAGAGCACACTGATTTTTTGCTTTAAATGACAAACATCGGAAGTAACCGTGAATGTCACTACAATCATAAACCATGAAGCTGAAATCGAATATATCAGAATTTCAAGTGCTCGTATTTATAATCGTATCCAAGGAATTATTATGTGATCGTCATCGTAATCAACAATATTACCGTGAGATCGTTGTATCGTTCATATTACTTATAGATTCGCCCAATGTTACAATGAAAGAGCTTCTTCTTATCCTTCTTTTTCATTTTTTTTTCTTTCTCTCCTCCTCCTCCTCCTCCTCCTCCTCCTCCTCTTTGGTCTTTTTCTTAATTTTTCCTTTTTCTTTCCTAGACCTCCTCCTCCTTCGTCTTTTTTTCTTTCTTTCTAAATCCTCTTCTTCCTCCTCCTCCTCCTCCTCCTTCAAACGGCAATGTATTTTTGTCACTAAATACACTGTTGCTGCCTGAATCATTAGGCCTTTCATAAAATCAGTCTGTTTTCACCCGACAGAACTGAACCACTTCCGCAAATTGAACACTAAGTCGAGGCAACGTGAAATTCGACAAGCCTAAGTTATGAGATAAGAATGAGTCTTCTTGTAGCCAAATGGACGTCCTAATTTGACTACCTCTGGCCATCACCTGAGCTGAAAGTGACTACTGATCTTTATCAGGTTGGGGAAAAAACGCGCTATAGTTTTTCTTTTTTTTTCCCCACTCTCAGATACTTTTTTTTTTTTTTAAACCATCAACATACTTTTTGTACACAGATTTTTTTTGTCACCACTAGATAGGCTACCTTGTTTTTTTTTGTTTTTTCTTTTTTTAATCTACCTTGCTCTTTTTCTGCCACCTGTTGAGGCTTCATCTGAGTATCACCTAACGTTAAACTATTACCACGAGCTGATTATCATTATTACTATTATTATTATTATTATTATTATTATTATTATTATTATTATTATTATTATCATTATCATTATTATTATTACTAGACACTTTCCAACCGGAAGTTTTTGAATCGGCTGCTACAAGACTTTTTTCATAGTTTCTACTGACAAAATATTACGCTCGCCACAGCAAATCACTTTCCACTTCCTTTTCACAGTTCTTTCTCTTTTCAGCCACTCATGCAATTAAGCAAAGATCATATGAGGTTTTGGGGGTTTTCGTGACGTCTTTTCCTTACCGATATATTCTGTACATCACACCTTAATATTCTCTGTACGATACTGATACAAACCATATCGAAAGCAAAGCGAGATCAATTACACACACGCACAAGCTCTCTCTCTCTCTCTCTCTCTCTCTCTCTCTCTCTCGTCGCCACCAGCACCCTGCACAATACCACACATCCTTATCTGATCAGTCAATATAGCCCTTCTATCTCTAGTCCCTATCTTTCTTTCTCACATTTCCCTTCATATCTCTAGTGGCTATCTCTGCCCCCACCTTACACTGCTTATCTTATCTGTATCTTGCCACTGATGCCCGGGGCCTGCTATCTTGGGCTATCTCTCGGGCTATCTCTTCGACTATCTCTGGCTATCTTTCCTCATGTTTTTTGCTGCCTTATATAATAGAAGGGACTGTTAGTGTGACTGATCGAGGTACAATGAGTAGGTGAGAAGGGAGGGAGGGAGGGAGGGAAGGTAGGAGGTAGGAAGGTGCAAGGTGAAACACGTGAGGTACAGAACGGTCGAACTTCACGTTACTGTGTGTGTGTGTGTGTGTGTGTGTGTGTGTGTGTGTGTGTGTGTGTGTGTAAGGGTTACCCCAGTTGACCCTCTGGTGTTACGAACCTTGTAAATGTCCTTAATCAGTGTTACCAATACCACATACCTGAAAACAGAGAGAGAGAGAGAGAGAGAGAGAGAGAGAGATTGATTAATCAAAAGCACAAAAGAAGCACATACACACACACACACACACACACACACACACACACACACACATACAGAGAGAGAGAGAGAGAGAGAGAGAGTGAGAGAGAGAGATGGGGAAGGGGGTAGGAAGCCGAGCCTATATCGGGTGAGGTGAGAGCGTGTAATGTCTGGCCAGAAAGCTTAGAATCAGAGGCTGGGGGCGGTGTAATTAACCTGGCTGAGTATGCACGTTTGCCGGGGAAGGGCGTTGCTAAAACTGTTCCGGGTCATTCACTTCCCGACACATCAAGAAATTTGCAAAAGCACTTCCGACACTCAACAAAGATAAGCAAATTAGTAAACAAGTAAAACTATCACCGAAATTAGGGGGGGAACCACTTGTAACACTGAATTTACGAGAAACTGATAACTGAAATGAATAACGGCTGGAGATGACATATATACATACATACATATACATAAATATGAGAATAATAAAAGAAAATGTTAGTCATCTTCCTAATTACCTGCAGTGACCTTTGTTGATTATTCTTCTCCTTATATGCTTTCCATTTGCCATTTCTGAATTCCACTCACATCAGTTCATAGAAGGAACGAGACTAGAGGTAATGATGATGATGATGATTATGACGATAATTACTGACACATGGATACATACAGGCATAAATATACATAGTCCATGAATACATACATACAAATATATATGTAAAAATTGATGATATCCCAGAAAACGTCAGTCGTCCTTTAGGTTCTCTTGATTTAATGCACTCAGGGTCCTTGATGCAGGCTACACAGCTGATTGCCTCTGGAACAATTTTTTTTTCTTTCTCTTATCCTCTGTTTAGGATCTCCAGTTGTCTAACCCTTGGAACACTCTTCTCACTCTCTCTCTTGCCCTGTGCCTAACATCTGTAGTCGTCTAACCCTTGGAGCACAACCTATCTATATTTACTGTACCTAGAAATACTGTATAAAATTTTACTCAACATTGGGTTAGCTTCCTGAGGTCTGACGATGAAGTACAACGTGACCCAGGTATCTCAAAAAGAACGTATTGATTTTGGTAAAGCTCCCTTCGAGGAGTAGGGATCCAAGGCTAGGCTGCCATGGTTCAGTACATGTAAAGGCAGAGGACCAGCCTACTTTCCTTTGTGGCGTTATAAGATTGAAAAACTCTCGGTCATTTCCCGGGGGTCGAACGCCTTTGACTGGGGCACTCCAACCATTAGATCACAAAGCGTTTTTCTTTGGGTTAAATAACTTTTGCATACTTTCAGCCTTTGGTTCCTTTCCTCTGTATAAATAATATACATACCTATTTAAACAGTATGTAAATTTTCCGATCTACCAGAATATATCGATGATCGTGTAAACAGTCACGATTTAAAACGAATATGGCGGTACTGCTCACCACCCAGTTCCCCCACTCCTTCTCCCTCTTTCTTTCCCCAGCCTCCAGGCCTTCTCTCACTCTCTTCAGTGAGTCCCTCTGCTTCTTCGCTCTCTCTAGTTTTCCCTCTCCCCTTCTAATTCTTGCTCCCGATTCCCAATTCCCCACACTCTCCCATTTCCTTCCAATACTCCTAGACACACTCTGTAGTCCCTTTTCTAACTCCCATTCTCATACCGTTCCCAAGCTTCTTCCACGACTTACTCCTCCTGCCCTTCTTCAGTTTCCTTTCCATTCCCTCCCTTTACACCAGCCCCCTTCCAACTCCCTCCATCTGTCCCACCACTCACTTCCTCACTCCCTTCTCACACTCTCACACTCCCTTCCCACGCTCCCTCACACCCTTTCCGTACCTCTGCCCTTATTCCTTTCCCCCACTTCCCTTTTCACTCCTTTCCCCACTCAGCTCCACCATTCTTCCCTATCCTCCCTCCTTTACCGTCCTTCATACTCTCCCATCAATTCCTCTCCCTACTTCTTTTCCCTATACTCTCCCAAACTCCCACACGCACTTCCAACACCCACAACCAAGAAACCCGGCAGACAAGACCCCAGCTCCCGGCACTTTCCCCAGATACTTATGCCCAGATGGTCGAGGTGAAGACTTGCATAATTGCCTTCCATTCCCGGGTCCTGCCGATCTGATAACTGCTGAATGAGGCTTAATTTCTGGCTTCTGCCTTGGCAGGACACAACGCAGGGTTAATTAAGTCATAACTATAAGGTAATTAAGACGCTGGAAGAGCCGACTCAGAGAGGCTGTGGAGTTTTAAAGGGGGAAGCTTGGTTGGGTATGATATTTCCTTCTTCTCCTAGCTCTGTACCTCACCTCGCCACACCACATCCACAATATACCATCTTCACCTTTTGCTGAGTTGAGGACACCCCTTACATGATGCGGTATCATGCAATCGATAGACAGATCATACTACATTTCTCAACTACATCACTTAACATTACAGCACCGTTTAATCCCACTCTTGCTTGGGTACTTCATTTGTTACTCATCAGCACTACATCACATCCCTACCAAACCACAAACTTCTCCATCATACAGTGCCCCCTGCCTACTGTTGTTTGCACCTCTCATTTCTGCAACTCATAAGTACCACACCACATACCACCACACCACACCAAATCGCCACTGCACACCCCTCCACCACACCTCCTTCACAGCTTCACATTATCATACCACGACCACACTGTCCCGTCAGTATCTTGCACTCATCATACCTCCCACACACCACTACCACACCACACATTCTTCACCACATCACATCCCACATCTCCACCACAGCACCACATTATCATACCACCACCACCGCACCCTGCCCTTGTGCACCCTTCATTTCTGCCACTCATCTAACCACACGATACGTTTCTCCCCTCCCTCATTTTTCCACGCACTTGTCAACGCCCCTTCCACGTCCACCGGTTCACTTCACACAACTACAGTTACACAGCATTAATTACTCCACCCTCACATTGCATCCTTGCCACAAAAAACTATCTCAACCGTAAGGGCACTACCGCAAGAAACCATTACAAATTAAAAAAAAAAAATTCTCACATTTTCTCCTATTCCCTCAAGACGTTGATTTAGCAAATGGAGAGGTTAGATATAGCCTTCATTAGCCCATTTAATACCAGATGTCTCCCTCAAAGTGTAAATAAATAAACTGATAAATAAATGGATAAATAAATAAAATAAATAATAAAAACATAAATAAATAATTAAATGTACCGGTACGTGTGTAGGTAGAAGAATAAGGCAAAAATATTTTCTCGGGTTGAAGGAGTTAAATATCATCACTGATTGGAGATAACTATTAACTTTTTCACTATGAGGGGTCTCTCTTAAACAGCTATAATTGTGAGACAGCATGAAGAACATAAAACAGGTGCCATACGGTGACGGGGTTAAGGAAAGAAGTATTTAATCCTAACAATACAATGACGTCTTTATATTTTTACAGGGAAGACCTCTCGTGGTGACAAAGGGAGGGGTGGGGAGGGGAGGGCTTTAAAACATCTAGAGTAACTGTCGCACTTTTGAGTTTTACATTTCCCTGACACTTAGAGGGTAAAAAAAAGTTCAGTATCTCGACTATCATTCCCGTCACTACTACTGATATAAATACATTATTATACCAGCACACTAAAGAATCACCAACATATTAGCATCAGATGACTATTTCCTACTACGAAGTATGGGGAGGTTATAAACACACACACACACACACACACACACACACACACACACACACACACACACACACACACACACACACACACACACACACACATCAAAGTAGGAGAACTATCCTTAGAGTGCCACGTGAAAATCGGACACAGCTTCCACTAATCACTCCGACCTTCGATGTTCGTATCTCAGCAGCACAGCATGTAAGCACACCACACCACGAAGCAGATCACAGTACCACACATTTCGACGTCCTTCACCACCACACCCACACCATCCACCATACCAGCACCATCCACCACACCCACACCATCCACCATACCAGCACCATCCACCACACCCACCACTTCACCTTCAGACAACCGCAACATTATCTCTCCCATACCACAGTTCAACCACTTTTCCAACACACCACACCCCCACCATCCCCACACAACACCACATTCCCCACTACAGCCCCACCGGAACACTATCACCACTCCCACACCACACCACTTCCTCTACACCACGCGACTCCAGCACCTCCTCCATTCCATTCACACCAACAACTTTCCCACACCACACCACCACTGCCCTCACACCAAACCATCACAACACAATAACCCTCAGCACAACCTCACCTCCCTCACACACTATCTCCATTCCCATACCACACCACCATTAGAACGCTACATCACTCCAACACTACCCCCACACAACCCCACTACTTCCACACACCAGCAGCACCACCACCACCACCACAAGCCCTACTGCTCTTCGTGACGTGGACTCCAGCAAAGCCTTGGAGATGGAAAACGCAATTATGCAGGTCAAGAGGTTGTACGGGAGACAGGCAGGCAGACAGACTGTGTGGAAGATAAAAATTTTCGGAAAAGACCACATCAAGCAACAACATGAACAGGGATACGGGTTGTTGTTGCTTTTGTTGTTGTTGTTGTTGTTGTTGTTGTGGTGGTGGTGGTGGTGGTGGTGGTGGTGGTGGTGGTGGTCCCAGGCTCATCTAAAACGTGAATTCGCTAGACTTTTATGTTGACCTCCTGCAGTCTACGCTCCTTTTGGGGGATAGGGAAGTAACTGAGGGACGTTTTTATTACTGGGCAGTTGAGCTACTCGGTATTATCGATGCCACCACAAAAAGGCGTCCCTTTCCTGCACCGATAATACGGCTAGGTGGAGGATATACCGAGATTCTGGGAGAGACCACAGACAAAGCGGCTAAGGCCACAGACAATGCAGCAAAGAAAAAGTTTTTTTTTTTTTTTTTTATATGTGCAAAAAGAGAGTAAAAATCACAACAACATAGGACACAACAAGCTGTAAACATTATTTTAGAGACAGATTTTAGCGGCATAGAAAAAAAAAAAATGTTCATTATTCATAGGATTGGCAAAAGATCAAAACCATCACAGGGAACAAAAAGAAGTTTTACACCATTATACAAACACATAAACAGGCGTGTGGGTACACATGACGAAAGTGAACTGTGTGGAATGTTTACTGGAAGTGAATTACGAAAAGAAAAACTTGCTATGATTAAAAGATCGATACGGGAATATGTGATGAGGGCTTTTACTGCTAAGGCTTTCCCACGGTAAAATACAACCGTCTAGCATTAACCAAAACTAAATAACTGAGGGATTTAGGAGCCTCACTTGCTCTTCTTCCTGTATTTCTCATCTGACATCCTTGTAGCTCCCTGTTTGTTATTTTATGTCTTTTTGATGTTGCTATTACCCTGCATAAACAATCCACAGTGTAAATAATACGTTAAAAAATAATGATATGAAAAAGCAGTCGTATTTAAACCTTATGCAAGAAATAAACCCGTGAAGGAAGAAGGATCAGTCATCTTAACACTGGAGTACTTGACCCTAAGAGAAATGAAAAAAAAAAAAAGGAAAAGAAAAAAGAAAGAAAAAAAGAAAAGAAAAGAAAGGTAGCTCCTAATCGTGAGTGTAATGCCTTCGCTGGCTACTTGATCCTCCAACATTACGATCCAATTCCCCGCCAGTCACGAACCGATTCTGGGCAGAAATTAGTCTCGTTCCCCTGAAAAACCATAAATTCTCCTGTGGTAGTTTCAGTTCTCTTCAGATACTATTTGTTCTTGTAAGATATTTCAAGTTCCCGTAAGAAATATTTAGTTCCTGCAGGTTAAATATAGTCCGTTTGAGAATAAGAGATGTTTAATTCCTTCACTACGGTGATGCGTTTGTATAGTTAGTTCTTGCTGCTTCCAGACGGTTTTAGTCAACTTAAGAAAAACCTGTGTTACTGATGGGGTTAATGAGGGCAATATCTAATCCCATCATTTAAAAAAAATCCCTCAAAGCTCAATGAAATCGTCTGGTGGTGGCTTGGGTAACAAATGTACGCCGTCTTTCAGAAGGGGAATAACTCTTCAGAAAGATACTGAATTCCCCTGAAAGTATTCTGGTGTGTGTGTGTGTGTGTGTGTGTGTGTGTGTGTGTGTGTGTGTGTGTGTGTGTGTGTGTGTGTGTGTGTGTGTGTGTGTGTGTGTGAGGAACAATGCATTTCTGTAGTCTTGTTGCTTCCAGACGATTTTCTTAAACTTACAAGAGCCCACCAGGAGTCCAGGGGTTGATGAAAACTATAATCTAACCCTCTGCAATGCCAAATATCAATCCTAAGCTTACTAAAACCGTCTGGGGATGGTAAGAAGTAAACAACAACGACGTTCTTAGGTTCCTTCCTTCCTTCCTTCCTCTTTTTCCTTTTTCTTTCTTTCTTTCCCCCTCCCTTCCTCTATCTTTTCTTTCCTTCTTCCTTCCCCCCACTTTATTTTTTCTTTTCTCCTTCCTTCCTTCCTGTCTCTTTCTTTCCATCTTACTTTCTTCCTTCTTTCCTCTCATTCTCTCCTTCTATCCTTTGTTCCTACCATCACTGTCTGCTTTGTGATCTGTTCCCCCACCCCCTCCCCTCATCTCCTGTCCTCTCCTCTCCTCTTCTCCCTCTTTCCCTTATTCCTTCAGCGTTTCATTTTACTTTAGCAAGAACATTTTAAAACTACCTACAGTATTAGACTTTAACAGACAGAAGGAAATGGCCGAGTTCAGAGAGATTCAACTGAGCTAATTTGACGTCAACGCCAAAATCGCGAAATAATCTAAACTCGGTGTCTTTGGTACGCAATTTTGGGTTCGTAAATATATAGCTTTTTTATTTTTCGCGTCCGCCCAATCACGCATGGTGATTCAGCATAACCTGAGCAATATTAAAAAGCAAGGATTGTGTACTGTCAAAAAAAAAAAAAAAAAAAAAACGATAAATATACATTCTCTCTAAACTGCCGCCACACACACACACACACACACACACACACACACACACACACACACACACACACACACAAACGATAAAAATGACGTCCCTCTAAACTGCCGACTTTCGTTATAGTTAAACTTCAGTAGGGTTATCATAGCTTGTTTCTATATACAACTAGCACGAATACATAATATAGGTGAATGGAGCCTGCATTTGGTCTCTTCACTACGAATCGTCCCTATTAAGCAAGGTAAAATCGTCTGGCGGAGGCATAAATAAAACCAACCCTTCTAGCAACACGATTTCTATTATTCCTGCTACTGCCAGATAATTTCATCCAAAGAGAGACGTTTCGTTGTACAGGAGATAAAAACACTTAATTCACTCTAGGACACTGACGCCATATTTATCGTACTTTGGCTCCCTCCTGTGGAATGTCTTCAGTGTAATGGAGGCGTCTCGAGGTGAGGGATGTAAAGAGACATTGGAAGTTATGAAACAGGACGAAAAAAAGAAAATAATTAGTCTGATGGTAAGGCTACAACGCTTAAACGATAGTCACTTAACCCCTGCACCCAAAGGAAGTAATTTTGGTTTTATTCTCGCTTTCTCCAGACGATTTTATTCTGCTTAAGAGAGGACCGTATAGCTGTGGAAGGGTTAATGAAGGCTGCATCTAACACCTCCAGTCTGAAAAGTCTCTCCTAAGCGAAAGAAAATCGTCTGGAAATAGAAAGAATAGTAAGAAATGCGTCCACTGTTCAAAAGGTTAGTCCCTCTCCATCTGATGACACTTTTTTTTTTTTTTTTCCGACTCCACTAACCATAAGACGCACCATATAAACTTGAAGTGCTTTATATACGCTATTTCTAGACGGTTTTATTAGGAGTAGGGAGTAAAAAAGTTAACGCAGATGGACGTAAAAGTTGTAAAAGAAGAGGGAGGGAGGGAGGGAGTGTAAAGCTAATTAGTGTTTAGAGAAGGGTTGGGTGTTTGGGGGTTGGGGAGAGTGGGAAGGAGCGAGGTAGGTAGGGAAAGTGGGGTTGAATAGTGCTCAGGATAAGGAGGGGTGCGGGACTGTGTAGTATCTGGGAGAGTTAGGGGTGCAAGGATGTGTGGGCGAAGATGCAGGAGTGATTACTTCTTCAAACTCTACTTAAAGGTACAGGGAAGGACTCCAAATAAACAGCACTCTTTACCTTTACCTGTCTCTTTACCTTTCCACCTATCCATCTACCTGACTGTTGTCACTCACCATCTCTGTGTATCCGTCTAATCATCTATATATCTGTCTACAAAACTTATCTATTACGTTCCATGTATTGACTCTCCACCAGCCTATATACCTGGATGTGCTCTATCAATCTACATTTATCTATCTATTTTTCTATCGCCCTAGTTATCTGTCCATCCATCCGTCTACCTATCAATTTATCTACCTATCTATATATCTCTATATGCATCCCTCTCTTTCTATGTATCTAATTATAACTATCAACCTACGGTATTTATCATCAGTAAATCACTTGCCAAATTGCAGTGATTAAGACGCTAGTATTTCCTGAAGGTGAGGGACGGGGAGTGGCTCTGACCTAGACACAAGGCAAGGTTGAGGAGTGGAGAGAGAGAGAGAGAGAGAGAGAGAGAGAGAGAGAGAGAGAATGAATTGGAGCGAGATAAGAGGGAGGAGGAGGAGGAGGAAGAGAAGGAAGGGGGAAGAAATAAACGGAGAGTGGCTGTGACCTTGTATGGGAGGAAGACAAGGTTGAGTAAAGAAAGGAGGAGAAAGGAAGAGAGGTGGAGAGGGAGGAGGGGAGGAGAAAGAGACGGAAAGGAAAACTGAAAACATGAGAGAAGAGGAATGAAGAGGAGACGAGGAAGAAAAGTAAGAGGAGGTAAGGAATGATATGGAGAACAAAGGAAGGAAAAATAATGGAAGGAAGAGAAGGAGAGGAGAGAGAACTCTTGACAAGGAAGGGTGTGGTGTGGCAGGAGGAGGGATGGAGAAGAAAGTAGAGGAAGAAGAAGAGAATGAGGGAAGGAATAAGCAGAGAACGAAAAAGAGAGTGTGAAGGAGGAAAGTGTGTGAAGTGGCAGGGTGTGAGTTTATGTGGGGTTGCTGGATGTGGAATGACAGGGTGTGGAGTTGCAGAGTGTGGAAAGAGGGTGAAGTTTTATCACACACACACACACACACACACACACACACACACACACACACACACACACACACACACACACACACACATTAAATTTCCCAGACACTAAAATTATATTTTAAAAAATACAAGACATCTAAAAGGAGTGAAGCAGAGGGGAGAGTGGAATTTTAGCAGCACATTCCCTTCAGCGCGATGACGTCTGTTCCAAATTAATCTTGGTGTTACCTGCCTGATAATTCATGTTAGGAGAGGCCCCCCGTAGAGAAAGGCGTAAGTTACATGCTATAATTAAGGGGTGGAGAGTAGATTACGTTATAATTTAGTGGTTTATAACATGACCTACTATATCATATAAACTAATTATGTTATACATTAATAATACTGCCATACTACAGTAGTGTGAGAGATTAAATCATTATGAACACGCTGATAACAAAGATTTAAAATATATAGCATACTACAGTCGCTCATACAGGATTGGACAGGAAACTATGACTGACAACGTTACAAGAGACTTAAGTACTACAAACATGGGTATGGCCAAATATATATTACATTTCACCGTGATACATCACGATAAGGAACTGGAGCACATATTATATTTTTAGCAATACGTGAAGAGAAGAGACTCAAGATTTATATACATCATTATTTTGTTTGTGGCCACCCCGAATAAGGGATTAAAGCGTCTGGCTATTGATAAATTGATAGATAGATTATTTTTGACAATATACTTAGAGGAGAGACTTAATAATTATACACAACGATTCAGACTACGTGAAGATAGATTGTGGGAGAGTGCGTGTGTTGCTTGGACACAACTAGAGTGCGAAGACAACAACAGGACGAATATATGAAGCTGAGTATACCGTAAACCATGTATTACGAACCTGTACTGCGACTGCGCCGAAGGAGTGTACGATGTTCTATGGGGCAATATTTACAACCAAGCACGATGGGGGGGACCTTTGAGGATGCCGCGTGAATATGATATGCAGGGCGTGTAATTAGATAGTGTGAAGCACTTAGATAGGACAGTAAGTTGGGTGTACATGGCAACATACATCCACTCAGATAGGAGGCAATGCTGGGAGATAACGCCTGGGGAGATGCCAAAGGTGAGGACCAAGAGGACGCAAACGGGGTTTAGAAGCGTAGGATGGGATGGCACTGGTGGGTTCGCTTTGAGTGAAGGAGTGAGGCCAGAGTTAATCATCGTATAAATACATTCTAAAGTCTGTGTCTGTGAGTACGTAGCATCAATCCAGGCCAAACTACAAGGCCAACTACCATCAAACTGACACACATACCATTTTCTTCCCGTGCATCTGAATCTGCGCATGAGTCATTCTTTCCTCTATAATATTGGATTATTTTCTCCATCGCTGACAAAACAACCAAGTTTAGTCTTCTGGTACATATGAGCTTCATTATTTTTTGAGGTTCTGAGCATCTGCGCATGCAGTTGTACACATTGTTACCAATCACTTCCAAAACTCCTTGGATATACTGTTTCTACGCACCCGACTACTATTATGGAGTATGCAATCCATTCCCTGAGACTTAAGTAGTTCCGCCACACTGCCAGTGTTGACACAAAAACAAACTGGACCTCCTGGTTAATAGAAAGTGCTTCATTTTTATTTTTGAAGGCCCGTTATAAATGTACGTAAGTCTGGCTATCATCACAGAGTCAACCGCCACCAAATTTCATTATTATATAAATCATACCTGACCTCCAGGTGAAAACAGGCTACCTGATTTTGGGCTTTGAGTGCACACCTGAGTATGAGCAAAACTCTGTCTTTACATTGTTGCTTTATTAGACACTTGCCACCAAACATGCCCTATCAACCAAACTGCATCGTCTAGTGGAAATGGACTACCTGTCTGGAGGCTTCTGTGTACGCATAATTGTTCCACACCCTATGAGGATACTGCTACTACGCTGAATATAATAATCGGCCAGTAAGGCAAAAAAAAAAAAAAAAAATAAGAAAAAAAAATGAAAAAGAAGAAAGAAAGAATGAAAAGAAAGTAGGAAGAAAAAGAAGAAAGAAAAAAAAAAACCGTCTTGAAAGGGTTATTCTCAAATGTAATAGTCATGATAGTTGCGGATGTGGTAGGGGAACTGATGAAAGTGGGAGAAGTGAGGATAGTGAAAATGGCGTTAGACATTAAAAAAAAAAAAAAAAAAATGTTAAGGCTATTGCTCTGTACGTTTTAACAGGAGAGTTTGTGAAGTGTGGTGCTGACTCTCTTCACCTCAACTTCTCCCGTTTCCCGTACACCTTGATAACACTTCTGGGATATGGGAACTTTAGAACAAATTAATTTCTGCTACCGGCAGACGAGTGAATTCTGTTTAAGTGCTTTAGAAGTAATCTCTCGCTGCCTAAAGTTTAAAAAAAGGTGTAGTATGGCATTTTAACTACAGTATATCGTTCTTGCTACAGGCCAACGCTTTTATTCGGCCTAATACTGTATTAAGAGGAAAAGAAATCCCCTAATCTCATCAAGTGTAAATCCCCAACTGTTTCGTCCTTGTTTCCATCAGATGCTTCTATTCGTCTCAGCAGCAGCCTCTCGCAGTCCTGGGGCCATATATAGTTGGTCAGTACTGCGTTAGGTCGCAGGGACTGGTTTTTCAGACGTCCACTCTGACCCACACAGCCTATCCCTTCACTAAGAGATGTTCCTTACAAGAGGTGTTCCTTAAGTTGGATATGTCATCTGGTATTAATAATAATAATGATGACGGTGATGATGATGATGATGATGATGATGATGATGATGATGATGATAATGATGATGATGATAATAATAATAATAATAATAATAATTATTATTATTATTATTATTATTATTAGTAGTAGTAGTAGTAGTAGTAGCAGTAGTAGTATAATTATATAATAACAATCATCACCATAATCATCATCATCAGCAGCAGCAGCAACATTATCATCGTCCAATCCTGTGTTGTCCCATGAAGTTTTAGGAGCCCGGCGTTAGGCAAGTTGGTCCTGACATTCAAGAAGAGAGTGACCAGCCTCACTCATCCATGAATCGCATTACGTGAACAATAAACCCCAACCACCCCTTGGATGTAAATCTGCACAGGCTCAGTCCGATTGGAGCACCTTAATTACCAACTAAACCACCAAGCGCCATAATTTGGTTTTATGGTTACCACCCAGCGTAGTGAATGGCTTTCTGGTGTACAGGAAACCTTTTGTCTTGTTCCTCAGTGTACAGTCAACCGTAGGCATAAGGAGGAGGAAAGACTGAAAGGCAGAAAGACAGAACAGGACGGAAGGAAAGAAGGAAGGTAGAGAGAAAAGGGCGGTAACCCGAAGGCAGTACTACGTCGAGTGAGTGGATGATGAGTGCCCCCACCAACAATAATAATAATAATAATAATAATAAAAATAATAATAATGAAAAAAAAAAGACGTCATGGAGCTAAAGGGTTAACAACAACTGCGTCAAACCTTTTCACCAGCAGCATTCTCCCCTACCTAGAGTACAATCTTCCGGTGATAGCACGAAAACTGGAAAAATAATATACAAAGAATTACTACATCAGAGTAAAAGACTGGCTTCTTATTCGACCTGGCTCACTGAAATCATGTGCTTTCTACCCATGAGTACGAATGAAATATACCGTAATAATACTATATACCATATATATATATATATATATATATATATATATATATATATATATATATATATTTATGTGTATAGATATATAGATAGATAGATAGATAGATAGATAGATTAATTGATTGATTGATAGATATAGATATAGATATATTCGTTTATGTTCAAGGAAAGGACCACGTTTCTGAATCGATCTTTTTCATCCACACCATAAAAAAATCCGTCGGCAGCAGAAGTAAACAAAGAAAAAAAAAAAAGTTATCCTACAGAAAAGATTAATATGTCCTAGCGGGATAAATTGTTCCTGGTTTGACCTCCTTTCTCCAGACCTCTAACCCCTTTACTAACAGAGGTCACCCTTCAGCTGAATAAAATCGTCTGGTCAAATAATGAAATAAAGATGTTTCCGCAATGACGGGGTTTAAGATCATTCCAAATCCTTTTCACTATAAGAGATATGACATTTTTCTGGCAGCACAAAAATATAGAAAAAATAGAAAAGAAAAAGAGGAAGGGAAAAGAAGAGAAACAAATAAAGAAAAAGAAAAAAGAAAAGAAAAAGGCAAAGAAGAAGAAAAGAAAAAGAAAAAAAAAGAAAAAAATAAAATACAAAAGAAAACAAGAAATTACAAAAGAGAAAATGAAAAAGAAAAAGGAAAATACAAAAGAAAAAGAAAAAGGAAACGGAAAAGATATATATACAAATTTTTTCCATCCCCTCACGCTTATAGTACGAGAAGTCTCCCCTAAAATGAAAGAAAAAAAATCTAACAGCAGGAGAAAAAAAATCCCATAATCCGCCTGAGGAATATAGTGTCAAATATTTTTCTTTTTAAACTTTGACATGACTTATTTTTTTCCTCTCTGATTCTCTGTTTTTGTTACTCGGAGTGGACATGGTATCTGTACGTGTGATCGCCCTCCTACTTCGTGCCAAGCTGGATGTAGTGTGTGTGTGTGTGTGTGTGTGTGTGTGTGTGTGTGTGTGTGTGTGTGTGTGTGGTTGAGGCTAAGGGTTAACCATTTCAGTACGATGACACCTTGCATAATTTTTGCTTCTTTCAAACCATTGTGCTCTGCCTTCGAGAGATTTTTGAAGTGAGGGGGTTAAATATAACCATAATTAACAACCCCTTCACTACTAGACGTATAATTATTAAAAAAGTCTAATGGTACCAAGAAAATAATACAAAACTACATCACCCTTCTCTCACCCCCACTTACTTCATTCTTACCTCACTCTTATACCCTCACACTTCAAGCGTTACCACACCTTCCTTACATCACGTACCACCCTCTTTCCCTCCCTCTCCTTCTTCCTTCACTTTTCTTACATCCCTCTCCTAACCTCAGTGTTCTTAACTTTCTCTCTCTATTTTACTCCTTTTTAAATCCTCTTTCTTCTTACCTCATCCTTCTAGACTCAATTTACGTACCTGACCCTAATTCTATCCACTAAATTTCACACACACACACACACACACACACACACACAAAACAAACTGCCTGCTATCATGCACTCCCTTTCACCGTGTTATGCGTTTTCCCACGATTCATAAATTCACACAGATACTCCTCCTATTCCTCCTCCTCCTCCTTCTCCTCCTCCTCCTCCTCCTCCTCCTCTTGGCACTTTCCCTTCACCCTTGCCAGCATGGCTGTCGCATATTCCCTTTCCGTATCCTTGCCTCCTCTTTGGGTCTCTCTCTCTCTCTCTCTCTCTCTCTCTCTCTCATACATTTGTAATTCTGAAAAAATGCCAGACAACTACAAAAAGTTAAAGTGAGAATTTTCTACTAAATGGCACTTACCTCTTCAGTAGCCCTGCCCACTTATATTTCGTTACGACCACCGTGATGGGACGCAGAGATAGGAAAAAGGAAAATGTGAAAGCGGGAAAACTATTTAATCATCAAGGCATCCAGGAAAAAGGTCAACATATTCCTCTACCCATCACTCAAGCCTTCGAAATTCCCGGCTCCCTCTCACAGGCTAAAAGCATCCACACAGTTTCATTTTCTCTGTAACTACACCAAGAGGTAAAGGGCTAAACCTACACGCAATTCACTTTTCCTTCTGTTCGTCCACTTTCCGTGCTCTGTTCCTTTATTCTCGCGTCACGCTGAGTCACATGAATCAATCCTGCTCTCTCGTGATCCCCCTCAAATTTATCTTCCTCCGCTCTTTTCCTTGCCTTCCGTCAGTAATCAAAGGTCGCATTCTCGTCGACTTTGGAGTCTTTTTTTCTAATTCCTTCATTACGACGATGTATATTTTTTATTTATCTGTATAATTTTTATTTATCTCCAAAAGATATGACCACTTAGAAGAGATTTATCAACCTCGAGGGGTGAGATATAGCCTTCAATCAATCAGTCTATCTTTCTATATATCAATCTGACTCACTCTCTCTCTCTCTCTATCTCTCTCTCCATATGTCTTTTATTATCACCATAAATCACACAACACAAGAGATTACTGTCATGCTATATGCAGAAAATAAACGGAAAGAATGAGGTGCTGGAAACCTAAGCTGATGAGAGCAAGACCCCAGCGACCTTTCAACCCCAACACATCCTTCCTACCGCCTTTTCTTAAGCAAAGTGCATGTCCTTCCACCTCTCTCTAAACTTAGCTTCTTTTCTCTCACACTATCACACTTTTCCAGGTACCTTTTCACTTTTTAATCTGCTGGCTGTCTGGGTCTCTCTCTCTGTTGTACAAAGTCGTCTGCTTATTTATTGGAATTATATAAGACAACTTTGTTACTGTCTGCACGTAAAATATAAAAGAAGAAGAAGAAGACGTATTTCGTTAAGTTTGAAGATATTCTTCCACTCAAATAGCCGAAAAACTATCTCCATGAACCTATCACTATTATTTGAACCCATTTTGATATTTCACTTAGACTAACAAACAGACGATTTTGTTCAGCGAAGAGAAATTATACGGCGTCCAAGATTTAGAACCTTTCCTAAAATAGCTCGTTGCTGTGGACTCACATGGATTTTCTGTTCAGACTCACACCTGACGATTTTGCTTACCTGAGAGCCATTGCAGAAGCCAAGGAATCGACACAAATCTCTTTTAGGTTCTTAGGTGTCATGGAGGCCCATATGTATTTAATAATGAGAGAAATCCTAGTATAATTCATTCACTTTGACTTGGCCCAGATTTTCGTCTTTTTGCAGCTTATTTCACGTGGGTCAGTGGCAGTAAAAGACAGCGCTGTGGCTCTACATCCTTTCCACAGCATTTCTTCGTGACTAGTATCATTGTTAAAATATTGCTATAACTCAGTATACACGATGGAGGGATGGCAATTTTAGGTCAAGGTAAAGAGTCTAGTCGAAAGGTTACAAGCTATGTATGTACATTGCTGCTGCTTTTTATACAAAATTATTATCCAGGTATTATTAATGAGCTTCTAAAAACGAGTCTGCATAACGAAAATCAGGCAAAACTGAAATTACATTATACATTAAAGTACCATTATGAATACAAATGAATACAATAGTCGTAAGCAAAATGACGTCACACACTTAAGAAACCCCAAGACATCTAATGAAAAAAAGAAAAACGAAAAAAAAAGAAAAGCAGTGAGGCAGAAAATAATGGAGGGTGAAATGGGGAATGGGCAAGAGAGTGTGACCATTGTAACAGTCCATTAACCACAGAGATTCATAAGAGACTCGTTGCCAAACATAACTATGAAAAAGAAACTGTAATTTTCTTCTCATTACGATGGTAAACTGGATATGAGAGAGAGAGAGAGAGAG
Source organism: Coenobita brevimanus (assembly GCF_032717465.1). Taxonomy (NCBI): domain Eukaryota; kingdom Metazoa; phylum Arthropoda; class Malacostraca; order Decapoda; family Coenobitidae; genus Coenobita; species Coenobita brevimanus. The sequence goes on along the minus strand of NC_136977.1, from coordinate 47,486,155 downwards.
AGAGAGAATATATAGATAGATAACAGGAAAACGTATTAAGTAGTATAAGGTGAAGGACATAGTTTTGGAAGTAATTTTTTGTGCTAACCTGTTTCGTTGCAGTGCAGTCAGAAAATATAAAAAAGAATATGAAAGTGCCCCCTCTTCAACCGCGTCGATCCCCGGGAGAAAAAGGAGGAAACATCGTCTATAATGTGCATGCAAACTGGGTCGTAAAGGAGAATGAAAATTTGCGAAAGGCTGAGGAAAAAAAGGCAAAACCAATGAGAGAGAGAGAGAGAGAGAGAGAGAGGAGGGTAGAGGGGGTCGGTATTATGTACGGATACAGACGGATGCACGAAAATAGAAACAGACATAGGAAGAGAAGACAGATAAAATAAAAAATATGATAAGGAGAAACACACACACACACACACACACACACACACACACACACACACACACACACACACACACACACACACACATAAATGTTAGGACTCCATATTATATTTACAAATCATAATAGATAGATAGATAAATAGACAGATAGACAGCTCTATGCGAGCCTGGGAATGGGAAATGATCTTGCAAGTTACACTGAGGAAAAGCTGACGACAGATTACGAAGTAGCCAGTCAGGAGATGATGCAGTTATAGTAGCCGCAGCGAGAAATGAACGCTGTGGTGGGGCAGGCGGGATGACCGGGGATTCCCCCACTGTAGCCATATCCACATGTCACCGACCATCGGCCACCGCTGCAGCCCCGCTCCATGATCCTTACCCTGTGTCTCTGGCTTTCTCTTTCTCTCTCGGTTTCTATATAAACTTGTGTATTTCCGAAACTAATTTTGAAATTATTATGACTTTTGTTCCACACCACCACTGAGGTAAAAATCAAGGAGAGTTTTCTGTATAAAGGTTTCCCCCCCCTCCTAAATGTGGCATATGAGCGGGGGAGTGCGGCCTTGCCGATACCTCCGCCTGACCTATAATTATACACTTGCCAGAACTGACCTGCCCTCAGACAAGGGGGGGGAAACCTTTATACAGAAAACTCTCCTTGATTTTTACCTCAGTGGTGGTGTGGAACAAAAGTCATAATAATTTCATAATTAGTTTCGGAAATACACCAGTTTATATAGAAACCGAGAGAGAAAGAGAAAGCCAGAGACACAGGGTAAGGATCATGGAGCAGGGCTGCAGCGGTGGCCGATGGTCGGTGACATCCTACCTCTATGGTCGGTGACATGTGGATATGGCTACAGTGGGGGAATCCCCGGTCATCCCGCCTGCCCCACCACAGCGTTCATTTCTCGCTGTGGCTACTATAGTTTGTCAGCGATACAGCAGGAGAACAAAGCCTTGTTGACCATACACACACATACACACATACTCACACACAGGCTTCTAGAACTTTCCAACCACAGTGAACACACGTGACACGACTCCTGTTTCACCAGAATTTAGGAAAGAGAGCTCAGAAGGAGAGAGGCCATAGAAGCGGCAGGGAGTGGGAAGAAAGGCTTAGCAACTTGGAAGAGAGAGAGAGAGAGAGAGAGAGAGATAGGGAGAGAGATAGCGGGACTCTATTTTATACTTCGCTCTGTGTGAGAGACTTGTTAATATTTCCAAGACAAATAAAAATAGTCCCATACTATTCTTTACCTCTCCTGTCATTGAATGACAAATGGGAAAGAAGATTATCTACTTACAAAGCTACTCAAGTATAACAACCGCTCGTCCACAATTCTAATGTATATAACTTCTCTACAAGTAACTACAAAGTCTTTTTATGACATTTGGTGGCAGCGGTAAGAACGCACCTCGTCTTCGAATCAACAGTGAATTTCTACAAAAGCAGGCGACACTCTACAAGATTAACTTCAGTTCTACAGTGAACGAACTACACTACAACCATCTACAATCAACTACAAGTAATAACTCTACGAGTCGTCTGTATAATCTTCTACACGCACCTACAAGTAGTGGCAGTCTTCATCCCACAATGAGTAAATCACAAGAGAAAAGGACCGAGAAAACATCGACAAATAAAAACAAAACAAATAAAAACGAAGAATGAGACACGACTCATAACACACAACTACCAGACCTCACCCTCCTGTCTCTGCTACATCCACCCAACTTCCACCGCTGACGCAGGAGTGAAGAGGTCAAGACGACGAAGCAAATACCAAGTCCAAATTCACAACTCATCTTACTCACTCGTCTTCACTCAAGTTACTCATCGCTACTCATTCACTCACCACAGCTACCAGTGTGGGAAGTCGACGTCATCATGCTTGCTTGCTGAAAATACGCCACGTCGGTCAACACACCACCTGCACCACCACTCACACCATTCCCACCACGGTAAAAATTAGTGAGTTACATAGTTACTTCATTTATACAATACACAGTGATAGACAATAAGCTTCCGCACAAACATATAAAAAGTGCTGTATAGTTACAGCTTAAATACACATACTTCAGTTATCTGCATAACTCAAACACTAAATAATCACCAACAATAAATATTCTACACTGTATTTATTCATTCATTTATTATAACATTTATATACTACCAACGAGTGTTACCATTTATACCTACATAAAATACGTGTTTCATACATACAGCTATACATTATTATATCTACAAAGTGATAAAGAAAATATACCATCACAGTTACTCAGTGAGCGATTAAAAGAACTGTATTAAACATTTATTAATTAAAGCTACCTAGTGGAAACATATAAATTAAGTTACAAGGTAAACTAGAGAAAAAAATGGCCAACACAAATGACGTTAGCAAGAGTGAACATCTTCAACACAATCGTGAAGACAATGATTTCCACACAGTGCTGACACACATATTACCCACGATAGGTACAAGTGAACAACAAGTCAGTGTATATAGTTAATACTGTATATAGTATATATATATTATTTTTATATAAAACAACAAAATATGGGACTATATAATATCATTTTCAGTAATACCTGTGCAATATAAACTAAACTTTAAAAAAGCATCCCAAAGAAATTAGCCAGTAATTATGCAACCATGAACAACATAGAAAAAGCGTACACAAGCGAAGAAAAACAAACTATAGAAAATCAATACATACAAAAAAAAAAAAAAAAGGAAAGAAAGAAAAAGTAAGAAAGAAAAAAGAGAGAAATAGAGTAAGATCACTTAACAAACAAATGAAAATAAGTGTAAGTGTTACTACATATGCCAAAATACCACATAAACTACAAACAAAAAGCAAATTGTTGTCTCCACCAGCAAGTGGCATGGCACATCATCACTATCATCGACCGCAGCATGACCGGATTCATATGTCAGGACTGCAATTATTACAATTATGTAACTACAAACGATATGTAACAATTATGTAACGACAAACGATTGCATTATGTTACACTTGCTACAATTATGTAACTACAGACAATATGTACCATTTATGTAACAGTTGCATTAACAAGATGTAACTTTTATGTAACTTTAATTACAATTATGTAACTACAAACGATATGTAACAATTACGTAACGACAAACGATTGCATTATGTTACACTTGCTAGAATTATGTAACTACAAACAATATGTACTATTTATGTAACAGTTGCATTAACAAGATGTAACTTTTATGTAACTTTAACTACAATTATAAGGCCAAGACACTTATGTAACAGTTGCATTAACAAAATGTAACTACAATTATAAGGCCAACACAATTATGCATTACCACAATATTATGTAACAATTCATAAAATATTACAATTATGTATTACCACAATATTACTACAATATTATGTAACGTCATACCATTATACCACAATTCTGTATTACCAGTATCATCATACAAGTTAGGTGAAATATTAGACATTACTAAAGGGATAACTCAAGATGTAATGTATAACCTAGCAGTATTACCATTGCACAATTATATGCATATGTCTGTTATACATACACATTTTACAAAATGTTATACAACAACCATTGCATTTATTCAAATATGTATACAACTTGTTTAAAATGTAATATTACTGGATAATTGCTATTTACTATGAATGTTATATGTATACAATATTATAATCAATATTGTATACTAATAGATTAGCATATGTCAATGATGATTGCTGTCGGAGGACCTCCAGCTGCGTGTCCCGAGCATATGTTAGGACTCCATATTATATTTACAAATCATAATAGATAGATAGATAAATAGACAGATAGACAGCTCTATGCGAGCCTGGGAATGGGAAATGATCTTGCAAGTTACACTGAGGAAAAGCTGACGACAGATTACGAAGTAGCCAGTCAGGAGATGATGCAGTTAGTTTGTCAGCGATACAGCAGGAGAACAAAGCCTTGTTGACCATACACACACATACACACATAATCACACACAGGCTTCTAGAACTTTCCAACCACAGTGAACACACGTGACACGACTCCTGTTTCACCAGAATTTAGGAAAGAGAGCTCAGAAGGAGAGAGGCCATAGAAGCGGCAGGGAGTGGGAAGAAAGGCTTAACAACTTGGAAGAGAGAGAGAGAGAGAGAGAGAGAGAGAGGGAGATAGCTAGCGGGACTCTACTTTATACTTCGCTCTGTGTGAGAGACTTGTTAATATTTCCAAGACAAATAAAAATAGTCCCATACTATTCTTTACCTCTCCTGTCATTGAATGACAAATGGGAAAGAAGATTATCTACTTACAAAGCTACTCAAGTGTAACAACCGCTCGTCCACAAGTCTAATATATATAACTTTTCTAGAAGTAACTGCAAAGTCTTTTTATGACATAAACACAAAAACTTAAAGACAATATTATGCACCGGGGCGAAACTAATAACACAGTAAATGCCATATAATGTTAAAACACCTGCTCCAGGAGTGAGGTCAGGTAGTGATGACCTTTCCCGGGGGTCAAGAGGGGCGGTCAAGTTTAGTTGCAGTCATAGTATCGAGGAGAAAAAGGTTTGCATTCTCGTGGGTTCAGAAAGCTCCTTAACACCTTTTCTTAAGAGATTTGTTTTGCTTACTACACCTTACAGTCCTCTTCTGTGTTATGTAAGCCCTACCAGTATAATCATACTCTGCATAAATAATGGTAAGGAGGATATTAACCTCCCACATTCATAAATAAATCACCTAGGAAAAGGTGTCAGCTAGCTTCCTTAACCGACGAGAATACGAGTGTGTGTGTGTGTGTGTGTGTGTGTGTGTGTGTGTGTGTGTGTGTGTGTGTGTGTGTGTGTGTGTGTGTGTGTGTGTGGACTATGCATAACAAACAGTAATGCATAAATACAGTCTCTCTCTATCTCGCTTTCTCTCTCTCTCTCAATAATTGCATCCACCCTGCATTTACCAACCACGACACTCAATCAACCATGAACAAAAGTGAGAGTATTCTGAACAATGGAGGTCTGGGGTTAAGATCCTCCAGTACCCAAAGTATTGTTCTGGTACATCGGCGGAAGTTTATTAGGTGTCGTAAGGTGTCATATGGCCTTCATTAACACAGCTATGCGTTTCCACAGATGCCTCATTTCCTGTGTGTGCTGCGTTTTATGTGAGAACTTGGAACGTAACTCTCTCTCTCTCTCTCTCTCTCTCTCTACTTCATTCAAAGTACCACCAAATACTTTTACTTGGCTCATGTGACTCTTCGGAATGAAGTGGTTCTCTCTTTCATTGCAACAGGAATTATATCAACTAATTTTCACTGACTTAACACGTCCTTATTCAGGTGAGGAGTAGCCTTCCCCCCCCCCCAAAGTTTATTAGTTCACTGAGCAGGGCAAAGGAAAGTATGACATGCTTTTCAACTTTTATCTTCCATTTCGCTAGCACCCAGCTGTCTCTAAGGCACGTTTCTTAGTCTTATCTATATTACCCAGAAGACCTGATGCACGAACTCCTCCCTCCATATCGTATACTCCCCTTTGCATTCTTATCTCTCCCACTCCCCACTCCCCATTCCCCTTCTTATCTCTCCCACTCCCCACTCCCCTTCTTATCTCTCCCACTCCCCACTCCCCTTCTTATCTCTCCCACTCCCCACTCCCCTTCTTATCTCTCCCACTCCCCACTCCCCTTCTTATCTCTCCCACTCCCCACTCCCCTTCTTATCTCTCCCACTCCCCACTCCCCTTCTTATCTCTCCCACTCCCCACTCCCCTTCTTATCTCTCCCACTCCCCACTCCTCAGATATTCTTTCCAAACCATGCATGCAACCTTTCTCCAGTCACCTATGTATTGAAATCCTTCCCACATTCCACGCTATTTCACGTGTTCCCGTGTCATCCCCATACCCCATCCCAGGCAAACACCCCTCCCTACCCTCTCCTTCCTTCCCCACTCGCCCATTCCTTCCTTCCCCACGTACACCCATCCTCCCATCCACACACCCTGCCCACTACACCATTCCTTTCACAACCAATGGTTCCCCCTCCCATGCATAATGTCATCCTTCTGCTCAGTTTTTCTATCAACCATTTTCTAGCACACGAGGTTTCTCATTATGCCATTATATATCTCCAAACAAACCATCTCCCATTCACTTCTAAAACTGACATACAACATTGCTTTCATCTTCTTAAATACTCCACTCCACACACAGAAACCTTCCTATTCTCACGCCTTTCTCATATATCCTTCTCCAGTCACATACCAATTTCCAATATTAAATTCCTCCTATTATCAAACTTCTCCCAGTCTAAATATTCCTTCCCATTATTATATACTTCTTTATTCATTCATTTTCTTCCCCCTTATACACTTTTCTAATCCACGCACTTCATTTACATCCACCTATCCTTCCTCATTCACACTCTCACTATCCCAGCCAAAACATCAATACAACTTTTCCATCCATTCGTCCCTCCCCACTCACACATCTTTCACCCAAGCACTCATCCCTCCTCATCCACACATCCTTTCTATCCAGCAATTTAGAATCTTTCACACTCACTTAACACACCCACACGAACACACACTCATCCCACACCCACACGAAAACACACTCTTCCCACACCTACAGGAACACACACTCTTCCCACACGCAAACGAACATACACTCTTCCTGTTTCTCATCCACACTTCCTTACCAACCAGCACATGCACACACTTTCCCCCAAACATTCATCCTTCCCTATCCACGCACTTTTCCTTTCCTTCCATCCACACACACACACACACACACACACACACACACACACACACACACACTTCCTACCGACACATCCACCCTCATCCACATTGTCTGAACACCCACATCCACACACTCCCTCTCACCCCCCCTCCCCATCCATACCTTGTCACGCTTCCACGCTCGTCGATTATAAACTTATCTACATCTTCTTATTTTCAAAAGCATCCTTAGACTGACAGAAGGGGTGATAAGGACGGGAGGAAAGTTGAATTCATTTTAACTAAGAGATGATAAGGAACGGAAGACGGCGCAGGGGTCAGGGAGAGGAGGAGAGAGAGTGGGGGGAGATGAAGGTAGTGTGAGGAGAGTGGAAGGAGCTGGCGATAACAAATATTAGATCTCTCTCTCTCTCTCCTGAATACCTTGATTTTCCCTGATTTTTTTTTGTCACCTTTCCGCTTCTCGCAATCTTTCTCTTTTCATTCTTCGCTCCCGAGAAGGTTGTTTCTACATATCTATATCTATCCATCTGTCTAACTGCCTACTTATCTATCCATCTGTTTATTTATACGCGTATTAATCCACCTATCATTCTTAGGATTTTATTTCCGTACTTTTAATATTCATTTTTTTAGCTTTTTTTTTTTTCCTCTCTTCCATTCATACATCAACGTGTTAACCTATCAGTCTATCTCCTCCTTCTTCGTTTATTACCTTTTCTACTCTTCCTCGCACCAGTTTTTTTTTTTTTTTTTTTTTTTTACAGAAGATGAACAGAAGGAAAGACAAATAAAAAATATATATTTCCTTATCTATTTATCTTCATCTGTCGTCCCTTCTATCTCCTTTGAATACTTACTTTTCAGTTTTCCCCTTTCCCTGGCTACCCCTTCCCCTCCCCTCTTTCTCTTCAAGCAGTAGCAGCGGGGGGTTGTGTCACGCACTGGAACGGCCCCCCGCTGTTCCAGCCCCCCAAATCGTGGCTACTTTCCCTGCCTAATATTCCCTTTGGCCCTCTCGCTCATTACACGCACCCCAATCACCCATAACCAAGCACACAGACTCCATTACACGCTTTCTAAACACCAGGACAGAGCGTAGTCAAAAGGAAGATACGTAATGATTATCCTTGTGTCTAGAGTGAAGGTAAGGTCATTATTTTTGCGTCTTCAATGGGGGAACGTGATTGTTTTTGCGTTTTAAATGGGGGAAGGTTATTATTTTTGCGTCTTAAATGGGGCAACGTGATTATTTTTGCATCCTGAATTAGGAAAGATGACTTTTTTGACGTCTTAAATGGGGGAACGTGTTTATTTTTGAGTCTTCAATGGGGAACGTGATTATTTTTGCATCTTCAATGGGGGAACGTGATTATTTTGGCGTCATAAATGGGGGAACGTGATTATTTTTGCATTTTGAATTAGGAAAGATGATTATTTTGACGTCTTGAATGGGAGAACGTGATTATTTTGGCGTCTTCATCGGGGGAACGTGATTATTTTTGCATCTTCAATGGGGAAACGTGATTATTTTTGCATCTTCAATGGGGGAACGTGATTATTTGGGCGTCTTCAATGGGGGAACGTGATTATTTTTGCATCTTCAATGGGGGAACGTGATTATTTGGGCGCCTTCAATGGGGGAACGTGATTGTTTTTGCTTCTTCAATGGGGGAAAGAGATTATTTTTGCATCTTCAATGGGAGAACGTGATTATTAGGGTGTCTTCAATGGGGGAACGTGATCTTTTTTGCATCTTCAATGGAGGAACGTGATTATATTTGCATCTTCAATGAGGGCACATGATTATTTTTTGCGTCTTCAAATTGGGAACGTGATTGTTTTTGCGATATAAATGGGGAACGTTATTATTTTTGTGCCTTAAATAGGGGAATGTGATAAGTTTTGCATCTTGAATGGGGGAACGTGATTTTCTTGGCGTCTTAAATGGGGGAACATGATTATTTTTGCATCTTCAATGGGGGAGCGTGATTATTTTTGCGTCTTCAATGGGGAACGTGATTATTTTTGCATCTTCAATGGGGGAACGTGATTATTTTTGCGTCTTCAATGGGGGAACGTGATTATTTTTGCGTCTTCTGTGGGGGAACGGGATTGTTTTTGCGTCTTCAATGGGGGAACGTTATTATTTTTGCTTCTTAAATGGGGGAACGTGATTTTTTGTGCGTCTTGAATGGGGGAACGTGATTATTTTTACATCTCAAATGGGGGAACGTGATTATTTTGGCGTCTTCAATGGGGAAATGTGATTAATTTATGCATCTTGAATTGGGGAAGATGGTTATTTTGACGTCTTGAATGGGGGAACGTGATTTTTTGTGGGTCTTCAATGGGGGAACGTAATTATTTTTGCGTCTTCAATAAAGGATTGTGATTATTTTTGCGTCTTCATTGGGGGAACGTGATTATTTTTGCGTCTTCAATGGGGGAAAGTGATTATTTTTGCGTTTTCAATGGGGGAACGTGATTATTTTTGCATCTCGAATGGGGGAAAGTAATTATTTTGGCGTCTTCAATGGAGAAATGTGATTAATTTATGCATCTTGAATTGGGGAAGATGATTATTTTGATGTCTTGAATGCGGGAACGTGATTTTTTGTCTTCAACGGGGGAACGTGATTATTTTTGCGCCTTCAATGGGGGAACGTGATTATGTTTGCGTCTTCAATGGGGGAACGTGATTATTTTTGCGTCTTCAATGGGGGAAAGTGATTATTTTTGCGTCTTCAATGGGGAAAGTGATTATTTTTGCGTCTTCAATGGGGGAAAGTGATTATTTTTGCATCTTCAATGGGGGAACGTGATTATTTTTGCATCTCGAATGGGGGAACGTGATTATTTTGGCGTCTTCAATGGAGAAATGTGATTAATTTAAGCATCTTGAATTGGGGAAGATTGTTATTTTGACGTCTTGAATGGGGGAACGTGATTTTTTGTGCGTCTTCAATTGCGAAAGTGATTATTTTTGCGTCTTCAATGGGGGAATATGATTATTTTTGCATCTTCAGTGGGGGAACGTGATTATTTTTGTGTCTTCAATGGGGTAAAGTAATTATTTTTGCATCTTCAATGGGGGAACGTGATTATTTTTGCATCTCGAATGGGAGAACGTGATTATTTTGGCGTCTTCAATGGAAAAATGTGATTAATTTAAGCATCTTGAATTGGGGAAGATTGTTATTTTGACGTCTTGAATGGGGGAACGTGATTTTTTGTGTCTTCAATGGGGAACGTGATTATTTTTGCATCTTCGATGGGGGAACGTGATTATTTTTGCGTCTTGAATGGGGGAACGTGATTATTTTTGCGTCTTCAATGGGGGAACGTGATTATTTTTGCGTCTTCAATGGGGGAACGTGATTATTTTTGCGTCTTCAATGGGGGAACGTGATTATTTTTGCGTCTTCAATGGGGGAACGTGATTATTTTTGCGTCTTCAATGGGGGAACGTGATTATTTTTGCGTCTTCAATGGGGGAAAGTGATTATTTTTGCGCCTTCAATGGGGAAACGTGATTATTTTTGCATCTCGAATGGGGGAACGTGATTATTTTGGCGTCTTCAATGGAGAAATGTGATTAATTTATGCATCTTGAATTGGGGAACGTGGTTATTTTGACGTCTTGAATGGGGGAACGTGATTAGTTTTGCATCTTCAATGGGGAAAGTGATTATTGTTGCGTCTTCAATGGGGGAACGTGATTATTTTTGCGTCTTCAATGGGGGAACGTGATTATTTTTGCGTCTTCAATGGAGAAATGTGATTAATTTATGAATCTTGAATTGGGGAAGATGGTTATTTTGACGTCTTGAATGGGGGAACGCGATTTTTTGTGTCATCAACAGGGGAACGTGTATTATTTTTGCGTCTTTAATGGGGGAACGTGATTATGTTTACGTCTTCAATGGGGGAACGTGATTATTTTTGCGTCTTCAATGGGGGAACGTGATTATTTTTCATCTTCAATGGGGGAACGTGATTATTTTTTCGTCTTCAATTGGGGAAAGTGATTATTTTTGCGTCTTCAATGGGGGAACGTGATTATTTTTGCATCTCGAATGGGGGAACGTGATTATTTTGGCGTCTTCAATGGAGAAATGTGATTAATTTATGCATCTTGAATTGGGGAACGTGGTTATTTTGACGTCTTGAATGGGGGAACGTGATTAGTTTTGCATCTTCAATGGGGAAAGTGATTATTGTTACGTCTTCAATGGGGGAACGTGATTATTTTTGCGTCTTCAATGGAGAAATGTGATTAATTTATGCATCTTGAATTGGGGAAGATGGTTATTTTGACGTCTTGAATGGGGGAACGTGATTTTTTGTGTGTCTTCAACTGGGAAACGTGATTATTTTTGCCTCTTCAATGGGGGAACGTGATTATTTTTGCGTCTTCAATGGGGGAACGTGATTATTTTTGCGTCTTCAATGGGGGAAAGTGATTATTTTTGCATCTTCAATGGGGGAACGTGATTATTTTTGCATCTTCAATGGGGGAACGTGATTATTTTTGCATCTTGAATTAGGGAAGATGATTATTTTGACTTCTTGAATGGGGGAGCGTGATTATTTTGGCGTAATAAATGGGGGAACGTGTTTATTTTTGCATCTTCAATGGGGAACGTGATTATTTAGGCTTCTTCAATGGGGAAACGTGATTATTTTTGCACCTTGAATGGGGAAACGTGATTATTTTTGCAACTTCAGTGGGGGAACGTGATTGTTTTTGCGTCTTCAATGGGGGATAATGATTATTTTTTCGTGTTCAATGGGAGAATGTGATTATTTGGGTGTCTTCAATGGGGGATAGTGATTATTTTTGCGTCTTCAATGGGAGAATGTGATTATTTGGGTGTCTTCAATGGGGGAACGTGATCGTTTTTGCATCTTCAATGGGGGAACATGATTATATTTGCATCTTCAATGGGGGCACATGATTATTTTTGCATCTTCAAATTGGGAACGTGATTGTTTTTGCGATATAAGTGGGGGAACGTTATTATTTTTGCGTCTTCAATGGGGGAACGTGATTTTTTGGGCGTCTTGAATGGGGGAACGTGATTAGTTTTGCATCTTGAATGGGTGAACATGATTATTTTTGCATCTTGAATGGGGAGCGCGATTATTTTTGCATCTTCAGTGGGGAAATATGATTATTTTTTCATCTTCAATGGGGGAACATGATTATTTTTGCATCTTCAATGGGGGAACGTGATTATTTTTGCATCTTCAGTGGGGGAACATGATTATTTTTGCTTCTTCAATATGGGAACGTGATTGTTTTTGGGTTATGAATGAGTGAACATTATTATTTTTGCGTCTTCAATGGGGGAAAGTGATTTTTTGGGTGTCTTGAATGGGGGAACGTGATTCATTTTGCGTCTTGAATGGGGGAACGTGATTATTTTTGCGTCTTAAATGGGGGAGCTTGATTATCTTTGCGTCTTCAATGGGGGAACGTGATTATTTTTGCATCTTCAGTGGGTGAATGTAATTATTTTTGCGTCATCAATGGGGGGAACATGATTTTTTTTGCGTCTTCAATGGGGAACGTGATTATTTTTGCGTTTTCAATGGGGGAACATGATTATTTTTGCATTTTAAATGTGAGAATGTTGTTATTTATGCTTCTTAATTTTGGGAACGTGATTTTTTTGGCGTCATGAATGGGGGAACGTGATTATTTTTGCATCTCGAATGGGGGAACGTGATTATTTTGGCGTCTTCAATGGGGAAATGTGATTAATTTATGCATCTTGAATTGGGGAAGATGGTTATTTTGATGCCTTGAATGGGGTAGCGTGATTTTTTGTTTGTCTTCAATGGGGGAACGTGATTACTTTTGCGTCTTCAATGGGGGAACGTGATTATTTTTGCGTCTTCAATGGAGAAACGTGATTATTTTTGCGTCTTCAATGGGGGAACGTGATTATTTTTGCATCTTCAATGGGGGAAAGTGATTATTTTTGCGTCTTCAATGGGGGAACGTGATTATTTTTGCGTCTTCAATGGGGGAACGTGATTGTTTTTGCATTTTAAATGGGGGGATCGTTATTATTTTTGCTTCTTAAATGGGGGAACGTGATTTTATGGGTGTCTTCAATGGGGAACGTGATTATTTTTGCATCTTGAATGGGGGCACGTGATTATTTTGGCGTCTTCAATGGGGGAACGTGATTATTTTATGCATTTTGAATTTGGGAAGATGGTTATTTTGACGTCTTGAATGGGGGAGCATGATTTTTTGTTTGTCTTCAATGGAGGAACGTGATTATTTTTGCGTCTTCAATGGGGGATCGTGATTATTTTTGCGTCTTCAATGGGGGAACGTGATTATTTTTGCGTCTTCAATAGGGGAACGTAATTGTTTTTGCATTTTAAATGGGGGATCGTTATTATTTTTGCTTGTTAAATGGGGGAACGTGATTTTTTGTGTGTCTTCAATGGGGAACGTGATTATTTTTGCATCTTGAATAGGGGCACGTGATTATTTTGACGTCTTCAGTGGGGGAACGTGATTATATTATGCATCTTGAATTGGGGAAGATGATTATTTTGACGTCTTGAATGGGGGAGCTTGATTTTTTTTTTTTTTTTTTTGCGTCTTAAATGAGGGAACGTGATTATTTTTGCGTCTTCAATGGGGGAACGTGATTATTTTTGCGTCTTCAATGGGGAAACGTGACTAACTCTGAATAACTCTGCACGATTTTACTCATGACTGTAAAGAAAATTGTAGCGTGCCTTGGAGTAGATAATTATAAAATAATTGTCTTTTTTGTCTTGAACGTCTTCTAGGGTATGAAGGGGGGATGAGGAAGTGTTTAATTCTAGCCATCTCCTTACGATTTTCTTCAAGATCATACACTACCCAGACTCAAGACAGAGCGAGGGTACACAGCAACTATCTCTCTGGAAGTCGCCTATAGTGCACGGGAAAGTCTGATTCTTTATATATATATATATACTAATTTTCCCACTAAGATGCCATTTTTTTTCATATTCTGGGCACCTACGGATAATTTCATTCATAATTATACGCTTTCCAAACACAGAAATTTTATTTGTCTTGGTCGTCGCCTCTAGTGTGATTAAATGGAAGTGTGATTATATGGATTCCGAAAATTATAGACTTTCTAGTATTCGGCAGAAAATAAGTAAGTTTTATTTTACCCGAAGAAAAAAGAATCAAGTAATGAGGAGAAAAATACACTACGAATAAGTGACTTGGACCTTGAATAATAATAATAATAATAATATTAATAATAATAATAATAATAATAATAATAATAAAAATAATAATAGTAGTAGTAGTAGTAGTAGTAGTAGCAGTAGTAGTAGTAGTAGTAGTAGTAATAATAATAATAATAATAATAATAATCCATGAGGGAGCAGGAGTAACCTATATTATGTGAGTTATTTTGGTCCGCTTCAGCTTATAAAGGAAATACACATAAGGTTTGATATAACAGTTTAAGGTAAATACCAGCTTACTTAGACTTAAAAACACACACACACACACACACACACACACACACACACACACACACACACATACCGCTCGCTGGTGCAGTGGTAACGTTCCCGCTTGCCAACTGGTGGACGGGAGTTCGCGCCTCGCTCAGGTTGCGAAAAGTTTCACTGACGAAGTGGGTGGTTACTGTCCCCCTTGAACAAGGGGACGGATGTGTGCGTGTGTGAAGGTCACAGCCTTGCCCTTAGATCGGACTATATGAGCTCTCAGCTCCCTTCCGGGAGGGTAAAAGCTGACCATCACGACCATCAAGTGATCCTGACCGACCCGGTGAATTACACACACACACACAAACTATAACACAGATACATTAAGATACTCACACTCACACGCGTACACACCCACACACACAGGCATGCATACACACACGCACACGCAGAAACACGCACCATGAGGCCTGGAACTAGCAACAAAGGACCCGACCTGACATTCCAAAAAATAAATAAATAAATAACCTAAGAAATAAAAGCCACACACATTTATGCAAAGTAAGTGGAGAATCCCATAAATTGCTTTACCACTTTTGGACTTCCTCAACATTATTCCTCAGGGCCAGACGAAGGATACAATGAGCTGGCTTTACCTTACCAGACGTTAAAAATATATTCATGAAGGTAAATTTCAAGAAAATCCATAAAGATAAAGCTGAATGATGTGAGTTAGGATTTCCATGCTCTCTCTCTCTCTCTCTCTCTCTCTCTCTCTCTCTCACACACACACACACACACACACACACACACACACACACACACACACACACACACACATACACACACACACACACACACACACACACACACAAATAATAGTTGTACGAGCATGTGAGTTAGATCTACATAACCACCAAAAAGGAAAAAAAAAAAAACATACCTTTTGCCGGATGAAACACAGCTGCTCATGAAAAATCAGACAAGGATAGCAGCTACAACTTTGGGAATCTGAAAATATGGAGGTCGAATCAGATGAAGAAACAAGTTGATTTTATTTTACTAAAAAAAATAAAACAAATACTACTACTACTACTACTACTTCTACTACTACTACTACTATTACTACTACTACTACTGCTACTAATAATAATAATAATAATAATAATGAAAAATGAAAATTTTAATGGCTATCGGTATGGCCAGACAAAAGTTTTACGATAGTTTCTGAAGCACTTGACGAAGATGAAATACGTGTGACCTCCGTATAGCACTTGTGACTGCGGTTTGTAATGATGGGCAATGGCTGGTTAATAATACAGAGGCATCAAGAGTCCTGTTCTTATCTCCAGCTTTTATCTCTATGAATGTTAGAAAAAAAAAAAAAAAAAAAAAGGAATGAGAGGTGAGGGAGTTAGGAAGGGATAAGAGGTGTGGGAGTTAGGAAGGGATGAGAGGTGAGAGTGTTAGGAAGGGATGAGAGGTGAGTGAGTTAGCAAGGTATGTAGGGTGAGGGAGTTAGGAAGGAATGAGAGGTGAGGGAGTTAGGAAGGAATGAGAGGTGAGGGAATGTTTGAAAGGGATGAGAACTGCAAGAGTAACAAAAATATGAAGGATGAGAGTGGGAGGGATGAAGGCAAAGTTAGAAAGCTGTTTGTGGGGGCAAGTAGAGGGATAATAGGGAGGAGTAGGGGACAAAAGAGGAGAAGAGGGGGGGAGCAGGGGACAAGAAGAGGGGAAGATGGGGGGATAAGTGGATAAGAAGAGGGAAGGGGGGAGTAGGGGACAAGCAGAGGGGTAAGAGATGGGGGGGAGTAGTGCACAGTAGCCAAGGGGTGTGGGAGGGGGTAAAGGGACAGCAGAAGTTGGGGGATGTACTACGGGAGAGCGGAACCAGTTGCGATCTGTTTCAGATAACACCCACCCTGTCGAAGTCTTTACACTGAGGGCCCCCTTTAGGCTTCACCAAGCCAGTACCTACCGACGTGTTTGCTCCACTGGCTTGACATTCCTCCCGGGTATATAGCAATCCCTTCAAGACGATGACGCCACATTTAACTTGATTCTTGCTACCTTCAGGCGATTTTATTCTATTTAGCAAAGTCCTCTTGTGCTAAACCATATGAGAGAGGAAGTTTATATTCCTGAAATTAAAAGGTGTGTCCCATAAAACTGAAGAAAATAGTATGACACCTGTAAGACCGAACTACAAAAAAAGATATCGTTGTTGGTAAGGAGTTAATGGCAAGCTGAATAAAATCGTTTGGTGACAGCAAGAATAAAAAAAAAATGCATAAAGACATCATTGGATGGATAAGGGTTAACGGGATGTGACAGCCACGTCCCTCGGAGTACAGTACTTTCTCGAGAGGGAACTGGAGCACACTTTATAAGGGGATCATTTCTTTTATTATGAGAGGAACTTTCTTGCTTTGGTATCCCTATCTTCAGCTCATAGAAATATATATCACAGCCACAGGCTTTGTACTCCCTCTGTGAGCAGAAATAACCAGAGCCATACCCATCCCGCCACTGTACCCGACATTCAACGGCGGATAGGTAGGTACGGGTATAATGAAGCCGGGTCGGGTGGGTACGGTACCTTTATCACTGAGGCCTGATGGGTGTACGTACCGAATGATCCCTAGGTGTCACCGTCCTGGGGGGAGGATGGGGAAGGGGGGAAGGAGGAGGGAGGGCAGAGAAGCAGAGGGAAGGGGGTAGGAGTGGGAGGGGAGAGGAGACAGTAGTAGTAGGACAGCAGCAGAGGTGAAAGGGCAGCGAGAGAAGGAGAGATGTGGGATGGAAGGGAAGAGGTTTGAGTGGGGACAGGTGTACAGTACAATGAGAGGTAGAGGAGAGGGAGGTAGGGAAGTAAGAGAGAAGGGACAAGAGATGTGAAAGGACAGGTAGGTGGAGAGAATTGGAGAGAAGTGAGGGACGCTAGAGGCTGAGGTGAGACGGGTTGCAAAGGAAGGCTAGGAAAGTGTAGACGGAATAGTAAGACTGCACAGAAAGAGAAGAAGGAGGGGGAAGGAAAGGAAAAAAGGGAGAAGGAGGGGAGGGGAAGGGAGAAAAGAAGGATAAAGAAGGAGAGGGGATGAGTGAGAAAGAAAGTGAATGAGAGGGACGAGGTAAGAGGGCAAGACGTCAGAGGGTGTGAGTGAGAAGTGAGGAGGGGAAGGAGGAAAGAGAGATGAGAGTAAGGGTGAGAGGATAGGGGAAATGAAGAGGAATGAGAAGGTCGGGGAGAGGGAGAAGAAGAGGTTTGAGATGCTAAACGAGATGAGGGGAGGAGGGGGAGACGACGGGTTGGGAAAGCGAGCTGAGAAGGAAGGGAAGGTGTGAGATGAAGAGAAATGGAAGAGAGAGGAGGGTAGTGACAAGAGGGGATGGAGGAAGGAGGAAGAGGAGGAAGAGCTAAGCAAGAAAGCTAGTGGGAAAGGTGAAGGAGGGGTGAGAGGAAATGGAGAAGCGGGAAAGAGCCAAGAGGGAAGAGAATGAGCGAGAGAGATGGGAGACAAGTGGAGAGACATGACGGAAGACAGAGTTGGAGAAGAGAGCTACGGGAGATGATTGAGAGATGCAGAGACGTGAAAGAGACCTGAGAAAGACAGATTGTGAGAAGGTGTAAGAGAGAGATGATGGAGAAATGCGTGGCAATACTGGAGGATAACTACATGAAAAAGAGATGACTCCGCAAGAAACAGATACGTAAGAGAGAAAGCTGAAAAAAAGTAAACTGGAACGAAGCTAGGTACACTCGTCATCATATTGTTCACCCATCCCTCAACTTCCACCCTCACTATATAAACAATTCCTTAGTACCCGGATTCGCAAACACTCTAGCCATTCCTGTCCTAACTATAATGCGTGTCTGTGGGGAGGACAAGGAAGGTAGACAAGTAGAATCTTCAGAAGCCTATTCCTCTCCTTGGAGACAAAATCTTAGCTACGAGAGGGATAATATCGTAAGTCAGTCTGTGAATCTGCCAGTACAGTCTGTCCAAACAATCATTCCACCTTAGTCACACCATCCATAAACCAAAACCACAAAGATTCAGGACAAATTATCAATAGGACTCTTAAATTCTTCCTTACGATGTCTAATTTTCTATTTTCCATTTGGGCTATTAGATGACGATTTTAAGTAGATTAGGAAAGATCTTCAGTATGCAGGAAGTAAAAAAAAAAAAAATCTCTTAATCCCCTTACTGTCTCGAGGATGCAAGAAGAAGGTATTACAAAAAAAGAAAAAAAAAAAATCCTGCTCAAGGATGTCTCTTGAGCGAAAGGCATTGGTCTGTCGCTTGCAAAAAATACATTATAAAAAAACATCATCGTAAAATAGGACGTAATGGAGACGGTTTATAAATCTATCACTACGAAAGGTTTAACTGATGTATTAAAGATCTAAGCCAGAAAAATCGTCTAAATCCAGTTACTGCATGAGGTCTTTCCTAAGCTTAACAAAATCGTCTAGCGGTACCGTAAATAAAATCGTCTGTCGAGTACCGCAGCAAATATAAAATCGTCTGGACGTACCGTAGCAAAAATAGAACGGTCTGGCAGGACAAGAATAAAATCGTCTGTCTGTATCATAGCAAAAATGAAAATTGTCTGGCACCTCCTGGACATCAACCGCAACGAGTTAAAGATGACTTTCTAAGATTCCAAATTTCTAACACAGCACCACCGAGGCAAAACACGAAAACATAAAGGAAAAATAAGGACAAAATACTCGCTCTCCACCAGAGTGTCAAAGGAAGGTGGCAGAAAACAGGGCGCCTATTTTGACAGGTTATGAAATAGGATCCGGACCAGAACCTGTCCTCCATAGTTCGCGCCAAGGAGAGGGGGAGGGTGGGAGAAAGGGCAGAGTGGGTGAGAGGGAAGAGAGGGTGAGAAAGGAGAGATAAGACAGAGGTGTGCAAGGGGAGAGGTAATGGACAAGGAGAAGGAAGAGACAGGGGTGGAAGGGAATTGAAGAGTGAAGGGAGAGGAGTAGAAAGGGATGAAAGAATTAATGGAGAGGCTGAAGAGGCGGAAAGATAGGGGAGGGGAGGAAGTGAGAGGGAGAGGCAGAGGAGGAGAGGGAAAGGCAGGGAAGAGGGAAAGGAGATAATGGTGGGTGAGAGGGAGCAGCAAGGAAGGGAAACGTAGAGGAAGTGGTAGGGATGAGAAGCGGAAGAGGCCGAGATGGAAAAAAGAAAGTGGAGAGGCGGGGTGAAAAAGAGGGACAGAAGAAAGTAAAGAGAAAATATAGCTCGGATAAAAAGACTGAAAGAGGCAGTGGAAAGGTAATGTAAGAGGAAAGAGGAGGAAGAGGCAGGGAAAAGAAGAGAAGAGAACGGCTAGGAAGACCGATGGGACGAATAGGATAGAAGAGGATAGAAGAATGAAAAGACACAGTATCCTGGTCACTGAGGAAAAATGAGAGTTCGGGAAGGGGAGAGGAAAAAGGAGATAAGCAAAGTAAAGGAAGAGAATGGGGAGTAAAGAGGAGAAGCGGAGTGAATCAGAGGAGGAAGGACTGGAGAAGGAAGAGATGAGAACGGAGAAACAGGATGGTGGACTGGGAGAAAGGAGGCAAAGGAGAAGAGTAGAAAAAGGGAGAGATCTTGGAAACGAAATGGAGAAAGAAGAGAGAGAAAACAGGAGAAAAGTAAGCTTGAGGATGGGGAGGGAGTGTAGTGATGTGAAATATATTCTAGAAAGAAATGTGTGTGTGTGTGTGTGTGTGTGTGTGTGTGTGTGTGTGTGTGTGTGTGTGTATGCTAAGGTGCCATACCAGTAAGATATATGTGTGCCAGACATCCAAGTGTTTATGTACCGGTATGTATGTATGGGAGTGTGGTATAAATGTGTACGTACATTGCCGACATGAATAATGGTGCACTTACATCTCGTTGAGGTTAATGATGCCACATATTTATTACGACAGATATTCTGCCACTGAGTCAGGTGTGAGTACTGTAATGGGTCGGATGGTCGTTTATAGCTGTGTGTGTGTGTGTGTGTGTGTGTGTGTGTGTGTGTGTGTGTGTGTGTGTGTGTGTGTGTGTGTGTGTGTGTGTGTGTGTGTGTGTGTGTGTGTGTGTGTGTGTGTTTCTTGACATGACTGGTGTTGCATTTACATTCCTCTAAGGTCAATAAATCCAAATGTTTATTACGACAGATATACTGTTACTCGCATCAGATGTGTAGGGTGGTAATTGCTTGGATTATATGTGTGTGTGTGTATCTGTATACATACATACATACTTTCATACATACATATAAATAGAGAGAGAGAGAGAAAGAGAAAGAGAGAGAGAGAGACAGACAGACAGAGAGACATAAAGATAATCATAGATAGATACACCGATTAACGTATAAGACAAAAATATCAGTGAAAGACAAGGATACCCGTATATAAGGTAAAATATACCCTAGAGAGGCAGACACTGAAAGACAATGTAGACTGGATAAATGCTGGAGAATAATGCCAATGAGCAGACAAAATAATGGACAGACAGAGCAAAGACTGATAAATTAATAGGTTAGTAAACATACAAATATATAACAGAAACACAAGCCTAATTACAAGGACACAGATAAACAGACACGAAAAATGAGAACTCTGAAAACAGGAAGAAAAAGAAATTAGACAGACAGACAGACAGAGAAGGGAAAAGAAGCGACACATAAATTACCAAGGTATAACTCCTGGTATGAAAGTCGGATAAATCACGACGAAAATAAGTAGGCAAAATTAAGAATAAGAAAAATGGCGTCTCTAATTTGTCTGGAAATTTCCTCCTATTAGACAGGCACGTAAGAGAGAGAGAGAGAGAGAGAGAGAGAGAGAGAGAGAGAGAGAAATCGAAACGAGTTAACCACAATACAATACGCAAATAAAGGAGATACATTCAAACATCCAATTCCTTAAGGTTTAATTCTATTAAATAATGTACTCTGAGGTTAATAAAACTAAAACTACCTAAGCTCCATCAACACAAACAGAAAAATATATAGAATTCCATACGCTCTTCGCTGAATAAAATTGTCTGGGGTCAGTGAGAATGAAATATGGCAGTGAAAAGAGGTGAATACAGCGAGCGATATTTCTTGTGTCTGGCTGCTTGGAATTCACAGCATTTTGCATATTTCGTTCCCCTTCGTTGATTCCTTCTGGTCTTCAATCTATCTCTTTTGTCTTCATTTTTTGGTCTTTATTCTCTCATTTCTCAGGGTTTTATTTTCTTGAGTCTTGTTTTTTATTGTTTGGTTTTTATATCATCTTGAATTTGAGTCTCTTTTTCTTTTGGACTATGAGAATTGGGAGATCTACCTTGCCCTCATCGACCATACGGCTAACTTCAGGTGACTCTACACTGAGTGACAACCCAAGGCCCGTATTCTTGTCGGTTAAGGAAGCTCCCTGACACCTTTTCCCAGGCGACTTATTTTGCTTATTATACATTACTGTCCTCCGTGTTACACAAATCATTCTAATATCGCCATGTTCTGCATATATAACTTTCAACAGGAGATGAACTAGGCCATACCCAAAAATAAATCGCTAAGGAAGAGGTGCTAGGGAGCCTCCTCAACCTGCAAGAATAGGTGTCCAAAAGATGCCTTGTACCTCAGGCCCTTGTCATCTAGGTGGCTGGCTTCTGAAGGTGCGGTGGGTGGGGGTGGTTGGGGAAGAAGGAATGGGGTGGGGAGGAACGAAGGGGACGGGGGAGGGGGTGAGGGGGTAAGACTGGAGTGGTAAACTAAATGATTACATGAGTGGAGGGGATGACATGAGAGGGGATGAGTTGGGGTTGGGGTGTTGGATGGATGAGGTAGGTCGGGGGAGGTGGTGGAGAAACATTGAGAGGGGAGATTATGGGGAAGACTGGAGTACTGCCAGCTATAGGGTGATTGGAATAGAGGCTTTTGGTGTGCGTGGGCTTTGGTGTTGGGGTTATGGGTGTGGGAAGAGAAGTATTGCATCTGAGATGGGAAAAGTTGGAGAGGCGAGGAGAGGGCAAGAATTAAAGGATGAGTTGGGCTGGTTGGGGACACTGGCTGGGAAGGAATTATTGGAGCTAAAGCAAGCGATGGTAGTGGAGTGGGATCAGGGAATTAGAAGAAGGTAATAGAGTGATGGTAAATGAAGACAGAGGTGAATAGAGGGGACAGGAGGGACGGGGAGGGGAAAGAATGAGGCGGAAGGAGTGGAGAGCAAGAGTAAGGGTGAGGGAGGGGAAGGGGGGAGCATGGCTAATGTGGGAGAGAGAAAGGGAGGGAGATCTGATCTAGGGTGGGGGAGGAAGGCTGGAAGAAGAAGGAGATGAATCTGAGAGAGAAAGATAATGAAATGATCTGGAGCATAAAGAAAGGTGGATGCAAGAGGATAAGGGCAGGTGGAAAAGTGTGGAAGAGATGGATAAGGGTGGGGGAGGCAAGGTGAGAGGGAGAGACTGAAGTGGAGTGGAGATGGGCAGGTGTGAGTTGAGAGAGATAATGGAATGAAATATGGTATGGAGTGAGTTTAGAGGAAGGTGAAGGGGAGTGGGAAACATGAATGGGGAAGGAGAGAAGGGAGAATATCTTGGGACGAAGGGATGTTGCTTTGATAGAAAAAAAAAAAAAAAAGTGCATGATTGTGAGGAACATGGGTGAGAAAGAGTGGGGGAAAGTCTGGAGGAATATCTGGGGTGAGGGGGCGGAAAGACCGGAGAAACGTGGAGATGGAAGGGAAAGACACTGGAAGGGCAGGGTAGATGAGTGAGAGAACTCGGGAAAGAAAAGCAATAGCTAAATTTAGAGTGCGGAAGGTGAGATGGGGATGAGAAGTACACAAGTCGATGAAGGTGGTGATATAGGAACATGAAAGGATGCGCTGAAGTAAGAACATAGGTGGGTGAGGTGAGACGATGCAGGAAAGCGAGGGGGGGGGGGAGGAAGAAATGTGGCATTAGGAAAGGTCGTGTGGAGGGAAGGGAAACTACTAATTCACTAAATAAAAATGAAAAATAGGGCAAAATGAAACAGAAATTATGCCAATAAAAGAAATTAAAAGTAAACGGAAACAAATGAAGTTAAAACCAAAACTAAAATCACCTGCATCCCAGGAAAAATAAAAACAAAAACAAAACGGATGAAAAAAGACAAAGGGTTGCGATCTCTCGAACTTACAAGGTTCTCTGACGCCTGTTCCAAAATTATCTGTTTTGCATATTACACCGAACTTTTCCTGTAACACGTTATCTACCAAGTTTTAATAGTGACACTCTCTGTTCAGACAAAATATAAAAGAACATCAAAGTGCTGAATGACAAAAAAAAAAAGAAAAATCATTCCCTCCTCACTCATTCACACTCCCTCAATTTCTCTCTTCCCTCTTTCCTTCCCCTTTTTTTCCTCCTCTATTTCCCTCTCATTCCCTTTTTCTCTCCCCTCTTCCTCTTCCCTCGCTTCCCTCCACCATCTCACCTCTTCCCATTCTCTCCTCAGTTTCCGTTCCCTTCTTCCCTGTTCCCTTCCCCCTCTCACTCCCATTCTCCTTTTCTCTCCCTCTTTCTCCTTCTCTCTCTCCCCTCCTAATAGAACACGTCTCAAAAAGTGCTACAGCTGTTGATTCACGTCTCATGCACCTCCTGACGTCCATTACATCTCCTTCACTAATTGACATCCACTGGGACATCACGGCATCACTGTCCACTCGTAAACATAATGACTGGGAAGAGTCTATTGTTGTTGCTTCTTTCTTTTTTTTTTTTCCTTTGTTGTTATGTGGACGGTTTAGTCTGTGGGATGGAGTCGAGGATTCCATGGGTTTGAATGATGAGTGAAGGATGCATGGCTCATTTCACTGATGGTTGCTTAACTTGGAATCTAATATAATGAGAGAGAGAGAGAGAGAGAGAGAGAGAGAGAGAGAGAGAGAGAGAGAGAGAGAGAGAGAGAGAGAATTATATATAAAAAAAACAGGATACCTTCAGATAATCCTCCTCCTTAATGGGTGGCATAGCACGTCGTAAGTGTCACGAATAATCTTGACCAGGTTAGACAGGAGCCATATCACATTCCCCCACTCCACACACACACACACACACACACACACACACACACACACACACACACACACACACACAGAGGAAGGTGGAATCTGTAATCTGTACGTGCGTGAACGAGGGAGCTGCTCTTTTGTTGTGTTCATCAGGCTTCGAAACAGATGAGTCGGGTTCGAACACTATTTACCTACACTATCTATCTATCTATGTTTGTTTGTATGTATGCGTATGTATGTATATATGCGTATGTATGTATGTATGTATGTATCTCTCCATCTGTTTATCTGTCTGCCTCTGTTCAGTTCTTCATCATGAAGCCTCGACACTGATGGGTCGATTTCGGGCATAAAAGATGGAAACTGATAGCGAAGATGAAGCTTGATATGGTAAAGTATCACTAGAATTTTAGGATGATGAAGATTTGACTTCTGTTCCTGACTTTTTTCTTACATTTTTTCCTGTTTTTGGAGAAGGCAATTCATTTTTGTTATCACTGTGTTCCCTGATGTAGTTACCCCTTTTATTTCCATTTGCTTTTGTCTTTCTCGCACATTAACCGACCATTACTGAATTGCACCCAGACCTGACTAAACCAAGACCTAACTAAGGCATAAAAGTTCTAGTTCCCGATGAAGTTAAGTTCCTCTCCTGGTTGGCAATGTGGGAAATCTGGCACACCACAGCTCCTCCCTGTCATCCCCCCGCGACTCCCTTATTCCCCTCCTCTCATCCCTCCCTTCCCCCTCCTTCACTCCCTCCATCTCACTTGACTTATTTCAGCACGATGGCGATTTTATTTCTCGTTAATTCTGACCAGACATATATATAACTTTACTTAGCGCTGGGGAGAGACGTACTCGTGCTGAACGAATTTAAACTATCTCCCTTGACCACTATTGATGAAAGTTTTAATCTCATTCTGTTCGCCTATAAACAATTTTACCCAGGTATGGAGAGACGTGTCGAACTAGAGGGGTGAAAAAGATATTTAACACAGACTACAAGACAATACATGATGCAACAGAGAAATTAAATCACCAGGGCAGAGGTGCTTGTATGTTTTCTAAGCTTCACATGAGGCTACTGTCAGTCATATGAGGAATTATATTCCCAGCAGAGCCCGAGGTGTGCATCCCTCCCCTCCTCCCGCACATCCCTTTCTCCCTCACCCTTCCCCGCCATCTTCTTTCTCCCCTCCTCACGTATCCCCCCTTGCTCCCTCTGATGCATTCCTTACGTCCCCCTCTTCACCACATTTCTTTCCCTTCTTTCCTTATCTCTCTCTATCCTCCCCCTCTCCTCCCATCACCCCTATCCTCTTCACCTCCACGCCTTTCTTTCCCGTTATCCCCCACCTCATCTCGCCCCCTTTCCCTGTTTCCCTCCCCCTTGCCCTCCTCCCCATCTCCACCTATCCCTGTCTCCCAAGCCATCTCCATGTCCTCCCGATTTCCTCCTAGCACCTCTTTCTTTCTCTTCTCCCTCTGTCATACCACCTAGTCTCTGACTCTATCTCTTCTCCCCTCTCCCTTCTCCCCACCCCCTTTTCGTGGGGTGGGGAGAATGGTTTCTTTTGCAGTGTTTGTGTGTGTGTTAATTACTATCAATCGATTATATTCAACATTTTTAATCAATTGCACTGGGGATGAGATTACAAATGGCTAAATCTAACCCCTTCAGCATTAAAAGATAAAAAAAAAATCCCCTCCCCTCTTCTGAATAAAATCGTCTAGAGACAAGAAGCTAGGTCAGACGTCACCATACTGAAGAGGTTTAGAATATTCAACGATTTCTCAATCTCCATCTCACACTACACATTTAAGCCACTATCACCGATTAATCTCAGCTCTTATCCTGAAGGCAGACCGGTTTTCAGGGCGAAGATTTTATACTGTGAGTTTGTCGCTAACTGAGACTCACGCGACGTCACTAAGTACCAATCCATGTTAAGAATTTTGGGTGAATTTTGAGAAATATTCAAGGCCTTCCCAAATTCCAGCATATGGTACTCTGTCAGTCTGTCTATCTGTCTATTGCCTGACGTAGCTACCTGTGAGGGGTGACTGACTAAAGGACGTTTGGGTGCTTCTCTCCGTACTCACCAACGACCCCCTTTCCCACAACACACTATCGCTAATCCCACACAAGCACTGAGCTCGAGGATAATTCAACTCATAATGTCAGCCCCGAGTTTAGTGAAATCTGGCCTATATCGATGCCTTTCCAAAATTCCAGCTAATCAGGGTTATAAACTCATCCATAAACTTTGCTTCAAGGTTAGAGTTAACAGAATCGGTACTTCGACATCTGGGAACCTACGCGACTATAACCGGTTCGACTGGCAGATTCAATTTGTTTCCCCCTCGTCTCTGCTCACCCAGAAGTATAATTGGGGACATGGATATAAGACATCTACAGGTCGTCCTCTAAGGGAAGATTGGGTCCTCGCAAAATTGACTGTCTGCCTAAATGACCCTTGTAGAGTCAATAAGCATAAGTATAAGCTTTCTCTTCCCTTCTTCCTCCTCCTCCTCATCATCATCATCATTATCATCATCATCACCATCATCATCTCTCTTCTTCTTCAACCATGCTATGAGTTTGGTGAATTCGGAAATTAAAGCACATACGCATAGCTTCCCAAACTGGACCTTACATCATCCGTCCCAATCATTATCACCGTAGAATCTCATCTCTGATCCAGGGGGAACTAGATTTAAACTTCACTGATTTCGATTAAGTACGGGCTTCGCTATTTTAAGACTTGCTCGATTTGAAAAAGACAGTAAGTTCGAATCCTATTACATGAGTGGGTGATTTCAATGCTGAATTAGTACCTATCCAACGGTAGCAAGGATCGGTATTAGCACATCTACAAGAAGCCGTCTCATTTGAAGTTCACTGCAAGCAAGATGTATTAGCGATTAAAATACGGTGGTTTTATGCAGTTCCCGAATATTTATTGCAACTGAATAGGATCTGTCACAGAAAACTTTGGCCAATATTACTTTAATCCATTCACAGCGATAATATCTGTTCCTGTTTATTTCTGCTGCTGACTGGCAATTATATTCAATTATAGGGCAGCCCCTTTACAGCAAATTAGTTACTGAATTCCATATTTAATCCTGCCTTTCGAAAAATCTCCCAAAAGCTGAATGAAATATATAATAGTGATACCAAGAATAAACAAAATGAGGCATAGTCGCAATGAAGGGGTTAAATAATATACACATGTAGTTTGCGATCAGCACTGAGTCTTTTACACACACACACACACACACACACACACACACACACACACACACTAAGGAGATTCAGCCATTACTGATATAGCCAGAAATTTCAACCCAGCAAAGGACACGAAAGATGGAAAATCGTAAAAATCCTCTGGTGATAATACTGCCTAAGTAAATTATTAGTCATCAGATAAGGTTTTGAGAGAGAGAGAGAGAGAGAGAGAGAGAGAGAGAGAGAGAGAGAGAGAGAGAGAGAGCATTCGCCAAAGAGCACTGACTGAGAGGAGATTGAGAGGGTGCAATTAAAAAAAAAAAAGAATAATGGAAATCTCTGAGAAAGGGAAGGGGTTGAGATGCCTGAGACTATGGTCCTTTCACAGCAAGAAGTCCGTTCAGGGTGTGGCAGAATTTGGAATTCCCCCGAGTGCGACGTTGCCAATTTGACCAATTATCGGATTCACTCTGTCTCCCTACCTACCCCCATCACACCTCTCTCTCTCTCTCTCTCTCTCTCTCTATATATATATATATATATATATATATATATATATATATATATATTGTATATATATTATTTATTTCCAATTTTTTCCACACCACTTATGAGGTAAAAGTCTAGGCGCGTTTTATTTTTAAGAGGTTTCCCCTGTAGGCCTAATCCTCTCTCTGATCTTTAATCATAATTTTCTTCGTCATCAGAACTTTCTGTTATATTGACGAGAGAGAGAGAGAGAGAGAGAGAAACAGGTGGGATGGGGGTAGGTGATAATCCGATAATTGGTGGTCAAATAGGCAACTCTACGGCGTGACAACATGGGAAAAAAGCACTACCACGTGTCATAGAATTCATTCAAATAGGTGTTATAATTCTAAAAAGTGATACTCAATGTACTATATGGCTTCCTTTACTATATACAGAATATAAAAAACAATTTCAAATAGCACATAGATGGGAAATAAGAGAGAGAGAGAGGCATGTACTACGGTTGATTTGGCAGCATCGCTAGAGGTGATTCGCCAGGTGGGCCCCACCCTGAACGGACTTCTTGCGGTGAGAGGAGACTGGAACTGAGGTGAAGAGAGGAAAGAGGAGGGGAGGGAGAGGGATGCTATTGTTTTGTGAGAGGAGGGGTGGAGGTTGAGAAAGATTGAGAGGGGAAAGGGAGAGGGGTCAGCGTTTGAGAGGGGTTAATGACATCTGTGAAAGGGGTCCTAAGAGGATTATCCGGCTCAAGGTGGTGGGCTGTGTGGGTGAGGAGGGGTGTGGTGTGAGGGGAGGCAGGTGTGGAGCTGAAAGATGTGGAATTATGGGGGTGGAGTGATAGATGTGTAATAGTGAGGTGATAGGTGTGGAACTGCAGGGGTGAGAGGTGTGGATGTGAAGGGGAGGGTAAAACATGTGTTGAGTTAACGGGATGGCAGGTGTAGAGATGAGTAAGACAGATGTATGGAACTGTGCAGATGACAGGTATTGAACCGGGGAGGGGACAGGGGTACAGCTGTGGGATGGCATGTGGAAATGTGGTAAGTAGGAAAATGATATGGAGTTGTGGTGATAAATGTGAAGTTGAAGAGTGGAAACAGTTGTAGAGTTGAGGGAAAGGTGTGAAGTTCATGTTATAAGTACAGAGCTCAAGTTACAGGTACGGAGCTGATAAACAGATGTGAAATGAGAATTAGTGGGTGGAAAACGCATGGAATGGTAAGTGTGTAAACGACAGATGTGTCACTGATACACGTGGGAGCGACAGGTGTACTGTAGGGACGACTGGTATGGATATGACATGTGTGTGGATAACAGAAGTTGAGAGTTTTTTGTGACAACTGTGAATCTCTCTCTCTCTCTCTCTCTCTCTCTCTCTCTCTCACTCACACACACACACACACACACACACACACACACACACACACACACACACACACACACAGCCTTATATTTTCTTTACACAGGAGAAGGGCGCAAAAAGTCGCACCAAACCACGCACACCAAAATTCCCGCCTCGAAAGACAACAAAATCGATAAGAAAACGGACCCGATAATCTATCAGGGCACGAGTCACTCCGAGATAAGACCCACCGATAAGCACAGAGGCAAATGTAGCCCCTCGCAAGCAAGACCTGGGACAGAGTTACATAAAATTTCTTGAGTCTGTATTCAAGATTATTTGTTCATTCTTGTATCTTGATTCATACACATACCAACCCTTCACAGACAAACCAGAGTGTATTAGAACGTGAAAAATACGATAAAATAAGGTTAATCTTGATGATATTTAACCGCTTGTTGATTCGTTTACCGGAAAAAAATGTTAAAATCCTCTACTACCACGATCTTGGGTTTAGGGAATTTTTGGTACTGGAAGGGTTAGATGTAGCCATCAATGACCCGTTCACAACAAGATCTCTCTCTCTCTCTCTCTCTCTCTCTCTCTCTCTCTCTCTCTCAGGCTGAATAGTACTGTCAGAGAGAGCATCATTAAAGTACCAAATACGTTATGGGACTGCAGGCCTTAAGCTCAAGAAAGTCAGTAAATATGAAACCTGATGCTGGAGCTGATAAGATTTGTGGCAGGTGATAAGGCAGGTGATACGACAGGTGGGTCCGTCATGACACCTTGCAGCATCCCCTACACGGCCAAGCGCATACCCACCAACCTAACAATTTTTGTTCGGCTGTGTACTACCTCAGGGGTGGAAATTATATACCTTTGTGTCAATCATACGGCTTAAGGGTTCACGTGGACATAAGAAGAAACTGGTCTGGGCCCCGAGAAATTCAGTAAGACGGGAAACAGCCATAAACTTGACTTCCATCCACCTGGGTAACTGTGCTGGCTTTGTTAATAAAGAGAAATTCCCTGTATCACTGTCTGTTTATAAAGGGGGCACGAGGTGGGCTGACTGGCTTCTTCGCATATCGCTGGTCCTTCCTACAACTTTTATTCTTAGATACGAGAAGGTAATTGTTGTGATGCCCACTGGAGAATTACCCGGTATATTAATTTTCCTGAATCATCTAGGTTATGAGATCATGTGGAATTTAGAACAGATTGGCACAGCTGCAAATATTCACTGTGAAAAGTTTCTACGATTTGCATAAAAATGAGTAATCAGTTCCTTACAGTAATTATGGTTAGTATCAGAAGAAAGGGCAATGAAAAAATAAGTGCAGAATCATTTCAGACCTCTTTTCTTCCACCAACAATTCACCTTAATTTTAAAATAAAAAGTATCACGTTTAATATTCCTTAAACCTTGGGATACGAAATGTGACGTTTGTATTTCTGTATTTTCTTTCGTGTAAGGTTATACGAGTTTATTCACCTCGGAGAAACCAATCATAGCAAAAAGGAAAATAAAATACAGTAACGTTTCAGTCAAGAATTTCGAAGCTTGTATTTTATTCCAGCGAACATCAAACATTTTCTCTCCGTTAAAAAAAAAAAAAAAATGGCAGCCAAAAGATTAAGCTCAAGGGGTGACCATATATATATTCCTGAATCATGTAGCCTGAAGGATCAGGAGGACTTGAGAAGCAACTGGTCTGAACCTCAGGAAATTCACTGTAGCAAAAATCCAAGATATCAAATTATTAACCAACTTACCATCAATTTCCAGTCGTAAACTAAGGATTGGCAGAAGGGATAAAAATAATAAAGCTGAGTGCACAATCCTTCGATGAACCCTGCTCTTTCTGCAAATTTTATCTTAATTACGAGAGGCTAATTATCGAAAATCATATGAGTGAATCCCTACTGAGAAAACTATATACTGTACATTGTCCGAAATCATACAGCTTGTGAGAGGCGAATGAAAGGAAGAATGGGATAAAAGTCTGGCTATGTTGTAGGTCGAGAAATACGATGGTTTGCAGAATTGATGTTTTATTATGGCCCATTTAAATAGAAACCTTGATTATAGTTTAAATCTTGTGGTTTTTTACTATTATTCTGGATTATACCGAACTCATTTACTTGCAAGAAAATGGTTTATGATAATGATAACAATGAAGATGAGAATGGTGATGATAATGCTGATGAAGGTGATGATAATGATAACAAATATGATAATGATAAGACGATGATGACGATGATGAAGATGATGATGATGATGATGATAAATTTAATAATGATAAGATGATGATGATAACAATGATATAGCTCACACAGTCACACTAACCTCAGAAAACTAACTACTAAATGGGGATCAAGAAATACACCATTGAGAGTCACCAGGAGATAAATTTTAATATCCTTCTGGAGAGATAAAAAAAGATGAGATAAAGATGAACTGGAGCAGGGGCAGTCAGAGACAGAGAAGAAGAGGGGTGGGGGACTTTTTCATATCACCACACACTACCACAAACCACCACAAAAGTACTACACTGCTGAAAGGAGAATGCACTTACTTAGGTTTTATGACGAGGGAAGTGGTGTGTGTGTGTGTGTGTGTGTGTGTGTGTGAGAGAGAGAGAGAGAGAGAGAGAGAGAGAGAGAGAGAGAGAGAGAGAGATGGAATTTAGAGACTGTGGAGGATGTTACGATGTGGAGTGTGGGAGAAAGTAAGCTTTATAATGCCATGGAATGTGAAGTACGTGGAATTAGTACAACGTGGAGAGTGGAGTGCTTTGGATTTGATGATGGTGTGGAGTAGGGAAGAATGTGAAGTAGGTAAGTGTGTGAAGTGTGTGAGGTTATGGTTACTACAATGTGAAAGGAGAGTGTGGGGGATGTGGAGTGTGTCAGTGGGGGATGTTGATGTGGAATACTGTGATGAATCTCAAGTATATATGGAATAATGAAGACTGGATTTTTTTTCTTGTTGATGAAGCATATCCTCCCCATTTATGACAGTGGGAAATAGGATTTGATGATACTGATGATGACGATGATGATGACGACGATGATGAAAACGCAAATAATACCAATGCTGAAGACGACAATTATGACGATTTTATGATGATGATGATACAACGAAGAACGCGAAAACCATAAAAATGAAGCAGACGACGAATATAATATGCCGTTTATGCTGCAATGAAGTGCAAAGTACGTGCAAGATGCAACACTGTGGACTATGAAAAAGTGTAAGAGAAGAACATCAAACTTAATACCTCTCTCGTCTTCCTCCTGTTATGATCCCCCAGTCGTTTGAGATAATTGGCTCCATCACCATACCGGGTAGTGATGGAGAGAGAGAGAGACGAAATTACCTCTCTCTCTCTCTCTCTCTCTCTCTCTCTTATGAGCTCAACACACTTAGCACTTTAGGCCACGAAGGAGCTCAAGAAAGTGCTAATGGTGCTACTCCTCCTACGGGCTCACCACGTCCCTCCCTTCTTCCTCTCTCTCTCTCTCTCTCTCTCTCTCTCTCTCTCCGCGAAGGTAAATGAAGTGCTGAAAATAACGAAACAGTTCACAGGAAAACATTTTATGACGCGAAGAATGGTTAGCAAGATTCCAGCCTGTCTTTTTTTAATTTATTCTATTTTTTATCCGTATCTGAGCGAAGGCCATGTATCTCGCGCAACGTTTCGAATCCCCTAGAGGCATCTTGGGAGTTTTGTATCGTAAAATGCCAGGGAAGACAGCCAAATCGCACGCTTGAATGATGTTAACTACGGCAGCCTACTTTCTGACCCTTTACGTATATTTTTTTTAATATATTGAAGGAGCTGGATTCTCGAGTTGGTTTTATAATATTTTGCAGTTCATCGTTAATTAATTTATTTATTAGAGTTTCAGGCACTGTCGTATTGCCGCAGTGCTTCTAAAATTTCCTCTTCTTTTCTCCCAATTTAAATCTTTAGGAGGCGTAAATTCTGTCCGATTTTGGCACCGCTTTCCAAATGTTCTGCTTCTCGGTGGAGCGTTTAAGTGTTTAGGACTTGTAAAGTGTCTTCGTCAGAAATTTTTCCTCTTCCTTGATGTGTGTGTGTGTGTGTGTGTGTGTGTGTGTGTGTGTGTGTGTGTTTAGATATTCAGGTGTAAATTGATATCGTTTTTCACACAGTTTCCAAAATTTCCTTCTTTTTTATTGTCTTCATAGCTATTCATTTATTCTATTGTTCGATTTTAACACTGGTTTATAAATTCTCAGGTCCTTTTCTGACTATTCTTACTGCCTCGAGATTGGAATATTTTGATATCTAATTTAGGAAAAAAAAAAACTCTAGAACTAAGTGAATTAAAAACAATCTCAGCATCACCCCTCCCTCTCTATCTGTCTGTCTATCTATCTTATCTTTCTATCTATCTATCTCACTTCGAAAAGGAACAGGGGCCTCTGTGAAAATAAAGTAGTTTTAAGAAGATTGATACAGAAAAAAAATCACCACCTCGACATTTTTTTTTCTTTGTTGTAATAATGTTTTTTGAATTTCACACAATGTTCCCCTTTTAACCACTTCAGCACAATGACACCCTTTTGACTTTACTGCTGCTACCACAACTCACACAATTTTTTACTTTCTCAGACGCACATTATATTAAAGAAATTGTAAACAATATCCCATACCACTGTTCCTCCTACCACCAGATAATGTTATATAGTTTTAGCGGAAGACGGGGAGTTAGGTGTGTGTTCCAAAATACCATTACTTTTTTTCCATTCATCTAGTACTATTATTTAGAGAGAACTGGGAAAATCAGCTTTAAAAGTATCAATGGAACATTACTATGCAGTTTTAAGACCCAATCCCAGACCACCCGATTCTTGCAGGAGGCTCGAGGCTGGGGTACAGTAAACCAGATCATTTTAACCACCGGAAATCACGCTACGACCCTGGCAGCGGTTTACATTATAGAGTAATAAAAAAGTCTTCAGGTAGATAATAAAAAAGATTTCCCGTATTTACAAGAGCTCTATAATTTACACCCAGGGCTCTACAATACACTACTACTTCTAGGATGCTGTGTCTACTCCTATCGTGGCCAGGATGAACTGCAAAACGCTATGTAAAAATGCATAGTCAATTAGAGCAGCGTCTAGAAATTCTGTTATGTTCGTGGTGCCTGCCGCTGTTACATCCTGATTTTTTTGCTCCTCTTCTTCCATCTTTTTGCTGCTGTTCTTCCTCCTCCACCTTTGTTGATTCTGATTCCTTCGCTTCCTCCTCCTTTTCCTCTTTCCTTGCTTCTCCCATTCCCATTCTTTGCTTCCTCTGTTTCTTCTTCCTTCTTCTCTCTTCGTTACTGTCTTCTGCTTTAATCTTTTATTCCAGCCCTCTCCTCTTTCTCCTCCTTCTCCCTCACTTATTCATCCCCCTCCTTCTCCTTCTTCTCCCTCACTTCCTTCTCCTCCTCCTCTTTCACTCCGAACCCTCTTCTACCTCCTTCACAGTTACCTAACTATCTATCTATTGCCAGACGCCTTAATCTCGTAAGGGGTGGCCACAAACAAATTGCCTCCATGTCGCCCTGTCCCCAGCCATTTCACTACCTTGCTCCCAGCTCACACCCTCCTCTCTCAAATACCTCTCCACTCCATCCCCCCATATCTCTCTCTCTCTCTCAATGCACCGCGGAAGGAGTCAAAAGCAGCCGACTTGCCCCCGCGTTCACTTCCGCAGGATTTGTTGTTTTTAGAAGTCTATAAAAACTCACCGCCATGAGTCAGCATCAGTGACGAGTTTATTTGTTGTCTTTATTTTTGTTCCTAGGATTTTAGGTCGCCGTCACTGTTTTTTGTGTCTGTTTTTATTTTATTTTCTTGTTGGGTTCTTGAGATTGTCGTGTGTTTTTTTAACTGGTTTTCGTTTTCTTTGGTCTCATTCAGGGTTCATTTTTTGTGTGTGTGTGTGTGTGTGTGTGTGTGTGTGTGTGTGTGTGTGTGTGTGTGTGTGTGTGTGTGTGTGTGTGTGTGTGTGTGTGTGTGTGTGTGTGTGTGTGTGTGTGTGTATGTGTGTGTGTGTGTGTGTGTGTGTGATTTCTTCGATCGTGACTTAAGATTCGTCCATGAGGTTGTTTTATTTCTCTCTCTCTCTCTCTCTCTCTCTCTCTCTCTCTCTCTCTCTCTCTCTCTCCAGCATTATGAAAAAGAATATGAAATGAAACTGAACTAAATTTTGCATAATGTTTGACGACAAAAGGAACAAGTCATTACACTGTGGGAGAAAAAGGTCACAGATAAAGGTTAAAAGGTGGAGGGTGCTATCATGGCGAAGGTATGCCCTCTCTGTGTGCTCTAGTGTATCCCTGTTCTCTTCGCGGGCTTGTGGTGGAGCCTTTGTGTTTATTATTGTTTATTGTCTGGAGCTGGTTCAGGGTACGCCGCTTGGCCCGGGTGTTTTGTGCATGTTAAGGTCTATTGATAATACTCCTCTGCATGTTCACTGCCCTTTTTAATTTCCCCGTATTGTGTTTAGGGTCTACTGCTAATATTCCTCGGTATATTCTCTAAAGTTTTTAATTTCCTGATATTGTGTTAGCACGTATGTAAATCGTCAGACGCACGTATATGATTCGCGTATACATGTCCGACCATTTTCAGTGCCTGTGAGTGAAGCGTAGGACTGGAGTAGATATATCCTTACTTCATTATATGCCCGTGTTATATAATTCCGGGATATACTACTATTTATTATGAGTCTATTTCGAGTACATATTAAGCATGTCTCTTTAAGAGAGTGCTAACATGCTTTTGGGATATACGATTGCCTTTTATGAGCGTCTGAGTACATGTTTCAGGGATATATGTTCGTCCTTTAATAATTCCCTTGTGCGTGGTGAGTGAAGAGAGTGGAAATGTAGGTGACCCCTCTCTTCGCTGTCTTCTGTTCTCCGTCCGTCTTACATACCTGCGTGTTGTCCTGTATACCTCATTCTTGGTGCATATCGAAGATACTGTAAGAATGAGGAACTGTGGGCTTACCTTTATTCACCTCGCCTGATGAGGATTGTATCGCTTGAGTTTAGTTCTTCTTCGCCTCTCTCTCTCTCTCTCTCTCTCTCTCTCTCTCTCTCTCTCTCTCTCTCTCTCTCTCTCTCTCTCGCGTACTGCTGCATCTTCCACACTGTGACATTCCATTCTGACATTACACTCCCGTCTGAATTCCACTGACTGCACACTCAAAAATTTTACCCTGACACATACCTCTTCATTCTCACACCCCACTTTCACACTGACACCCTAATATGACATCCCACTCTGACACATCTCTCCACTCTGACACAGGACTGACACACCACTTTAACACTCAGATCTGCCCCTTCTCTCTGACACCTGACTCCATTCACACCCACCCCTCAATCGTAACACTTGACTCCGTGCGCCCCCACTGCACTCAAACATTCCCCTCTTTTCTGACACCCGCATGTGACACCCCCACTTTAATTCTGACACCACACCCCTCACTCTGATCCCCTCCGTCCCCCACCTCAGCCAACGGTGCATGACAAAAGGCTCCCCCCCTCCTCTCGCCCCCTCTGAATATCTCGCTTCCTGACCCTGCTGCCCTCGTCGCTACCTGATCTGTTCATTATCTCAGTATTATCGCAACCATTTTACGAGGCCGTCTGGGGGCCGGCTCTCGGGTGTTCGGTATTAATAAACTTTCTGGCGTCTTACCAATTTGCCTCAAATGACCTACATCTGTATTATAATTCCTCTGACGCATTACGATTATAGCCTACTGTGCTCACGTGTAACTTAGGGACACCGAATATGTAGAAAAAAACATAAACATTGTTCGTAATTTGTTCGAACTTCTGACTGACGATTTTACTAACCTCACTGACACTCATCGTAGACAGAACGAGTAGCTGACAGGGAAAACACCCAGCAAACAGTCCTCCACACTCCGATACGCAACCGTCGCATTAGAAATCCAGGTTCCTATGTTGGTTTTCGGTAAGAACTTGCTGAAAATAAAGTGTCTAAACGTTTCATGGTCGGAGCAGAAATAGAACCCGGGACTTCTGAGTTGTGGCCAGAAAGCATATTCTCCCCCAAACTACGACACACAACCTTCGATTTGCAGTTCAAGGTCCCTGTTTCAGATCAAGGTGCAAGAGGGTTACAATCCTTTATACATCCAATCCCTGAGGTTCGGCTGGCAGGCTGAGGGTGCTGCTGCCTGCGTCATAAACCCGGCTTTACTCCACTTACGAGCCGCTTCACCGCCGGATAAGGGGTCGTGTTGGGTCGTCCATGTCAAAATACAGCCTGATTTATCCCTGAGTGAGGACGGTACAGCACCATTTCTTTTTTTTTTTTTTAAGGCGTGGATGGCGGGATTCAAGGAGGCTCTTCAAGATGGCTACCAATATTTCATTACTGGTCACTGGACATATTCATTTTTTTTTTTTAACTTATCATAATACAAGACTGCATTTCATAGGACCGTGTTTCATTCCTGGACACATCCAAAAATTTTTTTTTTCTTTTTTTTTTTTTACTTGTAACATAGGACCGCATTTTCGTTGGTTTAGGGACGTCTGTAGCACCTTTTCCTTACCGATTTGTTTTTCATATTACACCTTGCGATTCTCTGCTAAAATTTTCACATATTAACTTCCATGTACTTGGCACAGGAAAAGTGCAGAAGAATATAAAGAAGCCATATCAGAAGTAAACTGGTTGAAGAGAAAGGTCCAATAAGATTTTTTTTTTTTTTTAACTTTCACATTCCTACCGCCAAACGATATAATTTATCTCAAAAAGGACTCCTGTGACTAAAGGGATTAAAGGGAATATTGTATGGAAGGAAGAGCGTTTTCTTAGATATGAGCGCAGGAGCTGAAGGAGGGTTGTCAAGAGGCCTACCAAGTATCTTAATCTTGGTCATATTCAAGGGTTTCATTTGTCTTGGGAGTGTGTACAGTGTGATAGAATTATATATATATATATATATTGTTACGGAACAGAGAAAGATACTGTACACTTTAAGTGAGAACACAAAAAATCACTACTGTCCCGTAAAGTTCCAGGTTCAAAACAAAAGATTTAGGTAAAATTACAAGTTAAAGTTTAATGCTCAAACTAACAACAAAACATTCAGGACTCATAAGGATAATGTAATGGCAAAAAACAGGTTAAATATATGGTTAACTGCAACAGCCTCTATTAACACGAAATTAGCAAGAGTAAATTTATCTAAGTCAGCCCTGATAAAATGAGAAAACACTGGATAATGCTCAGTTAACGCAAGATATATTATTACAGATACAAAATTTTATTAATGGCTGACACCAAAAACACATAAATAACAAAAACCTCACTAGGCCTACGAATTAACACCTTATGCCATACAGTACAAGAAAAAATGCAATAACACTTATACTCAAATTACACAGCTGCTAGATGGTTGGAGACTTCCTGAGCACTCACAATAATAACTGTACAGGGGAGGACAGGGATGTGAGTAAAATGAGGAGTAGATTTAAGTGGCAATTAATGCAGAGACTGAGCTCATTATATAGGGGCCGGCAGAGCTTGATACAACTTGTAAGAAGGACGCGCAAATGAAGCCATAGGGGACAAAGAGTTGACACTCCTGCTCTGAACAACAGAAAGAACGACTTACTCTACTATAAGGGAGGAGGGGGGGAGTGAGGTAGAACACGCTCGTGATCAAACATGCAGCATACTGTACGTTAGAATTACACAAAGGATGATGAAATCATAGGCTATGTAACACCTTCCCACAAAGAAAAAGAAATTTACAAAGGAAATTTCTTATTACTGTAAAACAATCTGTCTAAAGTCTAGATAAGCAATCTGCAATAACATTTTCTTTCCCCTTGACATGTTGTATGTCTAATGAATACTCCTGAAGAAGTAGACTCCATCTTGTCAATCTCTGATTTTTATCTTTAAACTTACTAAGGAATTTCAGTGGGTTATGATCGGTATAAATGACTATGAGGTCAAAACCAGAACACAAATAAAATGAAAAATGCTGTAAACCCAAAATCAAGGCCAAAAGCTCTTTCTCAATAGTTGAGTAGTTCTTTTGAGGTGGAGTGAACTTCTTACTATAATAAGATACAGGATGTTCAATACCCTGATCATCCTCTTGCAGCAAAACAGCCCCAGCTCCTGTTTCCCTTGCGTCAAAAGCCTTCATAAAAGGTTTAGCAAAATTTGGAGTAGCGAGCACTGGCTGACTTAATAGGATAGCTTTAAGTTTCCTGAAAGAGGATTCACAGTCATCGGTCCAGACAAATTTAACTCCCTTTTTCAGTAGGTCTGTAAGTGGTGATACAAGAATTGAAAAGTTAAGAACAAATCTCCTGTAATAACCTACCATTCCCAAAAATCTTTGTAGCTCTTTCCTACTTTTAGGTCTGGGAAGATCACTTATAACCTGAACCTTAGCTCCTGGTGGTGCAACATGTCCATCACCAATTACGTACCCAAGGTACTGAACTTTAGCTTGACCAAACTCACACTATGATAAATTAGCTACGAGATTACCCTGAACCAAACGCTCAAGAAATTTACTTACATGGCATAGGTGATCTTTCCAGTTGTCACTGAAGATTAATACATCATCAATATAAACAACACACCCTGCCAAACCCTCTGTTACAACATTCATGAGCTTCTGAAATGTGGCTGGTGCATTCTTCATACCATATGGCATTACAGAACATGCAAAAGTCTTTCCTAGTGTTACAAAACATGAGATCTCCCTAGCACGTTCAGTCATAGGTACTTGCCAGTATCCCTTTAACAAATCAAACTTACTTATGTACCTAGCCTTTCCGATCCTGTCTATGCAATCTTCCACGCGAGGGAGAGGGTAAGTGTCTGTTTTGGTTATCTGATTAACACGTCTGTAGTCGATGCAAAGCCGCTGTGACCCACCTGGCTTAGGGACTAGAGTGACAGGAGAATTCAACTCGCTCTGACAGGGCTCAATCATCTTGTGGTCCAACAGGTAGCCAAGCTCCTTCTCGATGAGAGGAACTTTCACTGGGTTCACACGGTAAGGAGGCAATTTAATTGGCTTTGCGTCTCCAACATCGACATCATGCATCAACAGAGTGGTTCTTCCTGGAGTGGCACGGAACACTTGCGGGTACTCCTGCAATAATGCCGAAAACTCCTGCCTTTCCTCGGGAGCTAGATGAGAAAGCTTAGTCTGGAGATCATTCATGATATCAGGATTCTTCCCCAAACTATCACTTAGGCTCATGCTGCATGGGAGAACTTCACTTGCAGACTCGGGTGGAGCAGCTACAGTGCAGACTGGGTTATTTTCGTCCCGCCTGTGATATAACTTTAGCATGTTGATGTGACAAAGTTGCTTGTTCTTTCTACGATCTGGTGTGGCGATGACATAGTTGACATCACTGAGTTTCTTCTCCACGAAATAAGGACCACTAAACTTGGCTTGAAGAGGTTGCCCATGCACTGGTAGCAGAATCAAAACCTGATCACCTGGCTGAAAGTGGCGTAACCTGGACTTCTTATCATACCAAGTCTTCATCTTCTGAGCAGCTCCTAAATTCTCTCTCGCCAGCTGTAAAGCAGTGGACAGCCGTTCTTTGAACTTCATCACATACTCCAGCAGGTTGACGTCATCTTCCTCCGACAGCCAGCATTCCTTGAGTAACTTAAGGGGTCCTCTTACTTCATGGCCAAACAGTAGTTCAAAAGGTGAGAAGCCCAGTGATTCATTTGGAGATTCTCTTGCGGCAAAAACAACGAATGGAAGACCTTTATCCAAGTCTTTCTGATGTTCCAAACAGTATTTCTTGAGCATCGATTTGAGTGTTTGATGATATCTCTCCAACGCTCCTTGGGTCTGGGGATGGTAAGCTGAAGACGTGATCTGGGTGATGCCCAACTCTTTTAGAGACTGCTTGAAAACATTTGACATGAAATTACTTCCCCGGTCTGACTGTACCTCCTTGGGCAGACTAAACTTTGTGAAGAACCCTAGCATTTCCTTAACCACGTTCTTTGCTGAGATATTTCTAAGTGGAATGGCTTCAGGATAACGAGTAGCCATATCAATCAGGGTCAACACATAAGAAAATCCTGAAGAAGTCTTAGGAAGAGGGCCCACAATATCCACCAACACACGGGTGAATGGCGCCTCAAAAGGAGGAATGGGAACTAGAGGTGCAACCTTTTCTGTCTGATTACACTTCCCCACAACTTGACAGGTGTGACAAGACTTACAATACCAGGAAACATCCCTGAAGATACCTGGCCAGTAGAAGTGTTTGAAAATGCGTGCCACAGTCTTCCTCACTCCAAGGTGTCCTGCCAAACTGGAATCATGAGCCACTCTAATGATATCCTGCCTACAAACACGAGGGATGACAACTTGATGTACAACCTCTCATTCACAGTCGGTTGATGCTGTTGGGGGTCTCCACTTCCTCATAAGTACTCCTGACTTTATATAATAACAAGTAGAAGCACCGGCTGACTCTTCCTCACTGCAAGCAGAGTTAGCTAGACCTTTCAACTCAGGGTCAGCAACCTGCAACTCAACCAACTCTTGACGAGACAAATTATCAACACTACGGGGTACTGCCTCATCTGGTGAGTGGTCCAAATTAGCAAGAAAAGTGTCAGCTAGGATAACATCATCATCATCATTATCCTCTAAGTCACCAGTAACTTTAGACTTAGCCCTAGTGACAGCACATGCAGGGAACACATCAGGGACATCACAATCCTGGGACGCAGCCACTGGCTCACTAGACAACTGAGGAGCTGGACACACTTGACTTCCACCAATATCATTTCCAAGTAAGAAAGTTACACCTGACATTGGGAGTGTCTCAACCAACCCAACCATAACGGAACCATTAACAAAACCAGACTCTAAATTCACTCTGCACAGAGGGACAGAGAAATAATTATTCCCTACACCTTGCAAGATTACAGTTTCATCAGAAGAATTAACATTAGAGCCTAGAACACTGGTCAGCATAAGGGATTGGCAAGCACCTGTATCACGATATATTTTAACTGATTTCCTGTCATTACTGTCCAGAGGACTTACAAAACCATCAGACAGGAAATTAGCACATGAACTCTTGAGAGTGTCACCCACGTTACTGCTCAAAAGAGGAGCTTCATCATGAGGATTTAATTTACCCCTCAAAGCAGGTTCAGTTAACTCAGTTAAAGAATTCTGGGAACTCTCAAGGGTGGACACTAGACCAATTGACTGAATATTTAAAGACTCCTTTTTGTTCACATCAAGCTGTCTCCTGAAACATTTCTCCGTAGTATGACCAAGCTTACTGCAATAAGTACATTTACTTTTCTGAAATCTAGAGGTGAAGCTGGTATTTACTTCCTGAGAAACATCATCTTTATTCTCTTTCCTGTTACCTGTACTCTGAGTAGAGGCAACGTACTTACTCTCAGCTTTCCTTTTTTCTCTAGAATATCTCTTGTGAGTGAGAACATATTCATCAGCTAAAACTGCAGCATCAGACAAATTATCTATTCTTCTCTATCAAGGTATAGGCTTACATCCTTATTAATACACCTTTTGAAGTCCTCCAGCAAAATCATCTGTTTAAATTTACCAAAATCAGAATCCACATTCTTAGAATTTAACCACTGCTCTAACAGATCTTCTTTGATTTTTGCGTACTCAACATGGGATTGCTTATCTTGCTTATAAGTTGTCCTAAATTTTACTCTATAGGCTTCAGGAACAAGCTCATAGGCCTTAAAAATCAAGCTCTTAACTACATCATAATTATCAGATTGATCCTGAGGCAAAGATGCATAAGTTACTTGAGCTTTACCGGTGAGAACAGTTTGAAGGAGTACTGGCCAATACTTTTTGGGCCAATTAAAACCTGTAGCTACCCTCTCAAACAACTGAAAATACTTTGTTAAATCAGATTCATTAAAAGGAGGGACAAGTTTAACATTTTTAGCCACATCAAAATCATCAGAGCTAGGTGATCCAGTTCCACCTTGTTTCATGCGATACTCATGGTCTGCCTGAATCCTAGCAAGTTCAATTTATGCCTGAGCCTGTGCCTCCCGAATACGAGCATTTGCCTGAAATTCAGCCTTCTTAGCACGAGCCTCCTGCAGGACTAGCTGTAACTTAGCTAATTCAATCTGCGTTTGCTCATTTGGAGGAGTTACATTAAACAAGCTTTCATTAATCATGTCAACAATTTGATCTTTAGAATGATGAGAGCGAACAGCAATTCCCAATTGTTGAGCAACAAGCTTAAGTTCATTCTTTGTTCTGTTTTCTGCATCCAACACTGTTTGCACATTTGACAAAAAATCTTTGGCTTCATCAAGAGTAGTAATAGTAGACATCACGAATAAATCACAGTCACAAAATATCAAGCAATATCCTTATGATAATATCTTGAATATCCTGATAAGAGGTCGCCAAATTTATGTTACGGAACAGAGAAAGATAATGTACACTTTAAGTGAGAATACTAAAAATCACTACTGTCCCGTAAAGTTCCAGGTTCAAAACAAAAGAGTCAGGTAAAATTACAAGTTAAAGTTTAATGCTCAAACTAACAACAAAACATTCAGGACTCATAAGGATAATGTAATGGCAAA
Source organism: Coenobita brevimanus (assembly GCF_032717465.1). Taxonomy (NCBI): domain Eukaryota; kingdom Metazoa; phylum Arthropoda; class Malacostraca; order Decapoda; family Coenobitidae; genus Coenobita; species Coenobita brevimanus. The sequence continues at coordinate 47,441,714 of NC_136977.1, read as the reverse complement.
AAACAGGTTAAATATATGTATGGTTAACTGCAATAGCCTCTATTAACACGAAATTAGCATGAGTAAATTTATCTAAGTCAGCCCTGATAAAATGAGAAAACACTGGATAATGCTCAGTTAACGCAAGATATATTATTACAGATACAAAATATTATTATTAATGGCTGACACCAAAAACACATAAATCACAAAAACCTCACTAGGCCTACGAATTAACACCTTATGCCATACAGTACAAGAAAAAATGCAATAACACTTATACTCAAATTACACAGCTGCTAGATGGTTGGAGACTTCCTGAGCACTCACAATAATAACAACTGTACAGGGGAGGACAGAGATGTGAGCAAAATGAGGAGTAGATCTAAGTGGCAATTAATGCAGAGACTGAGCTCATTATATAGGGGCCGGCAGAGCTTGATACAACTTGTAAGAAGGACGCGCAAATGAAGCCAGAGGGGACAAAGAGTTGACACTCTTGCCCTGAACAACAGAAAGAACGACTTACTCTTCTATAAGGGAGGAGGGGGGGAGTGAGGTAGAACACGCTCGTGATCAAACATGCAGCATACTGTACGTTAGAATTACACAAAGGATGATGAAATCATAGGCTATGTAACAATATATATATATATATATATATATATATATATATATATATATATATATATATATATATATATATTAACCATTTAAAACATATATATATATATATATATATATATATATATATATATATATATATATATTAACCATTTAAAACATGATGTCCTTCCTTTTTTTTTTTTTTTTTTTGTTTTTTCTTCCATGTTTGATTCTGGCTCCCAAGTGTTTTATACCTGGTCAGTCTCAAAGGTTTCACTCATCATAACACAAATTAAATATTGTGGTGAAAATCGCTGCAGACTAACCCCGAGATCATCACCCTTCATCACAAAGCATGGAGACTGAGTAATCACTGAGTATTATCGTTACAGATTAATTTTCCCTTCATTAGCCCAACACAGCAGCTTAAAAAAATCATCAGTAATATCCCTCCGAAGCTGGAAGATTCAGTGAGCATAAGCCTGATAGCAGTCGTAACCTATACCCCTTCATGCAAGAAGACTAATGGAGCACAAGGTATCATCAGTTTAATCTTAGCATCATTATCCAACAACACTGAAGGCAAAGGATGATTAGTCAAGTCCTACTTTAACTACGAAGACTAAACACCGAGTATTTTGGCCACAGATTAACTTCGTGATCATTAAGCCAACGTAGAAATTAAGAAGATATTAACAGCCCCTAAACAGGAAGACTGATTAAGCACTGAGTATACAGACATAGATTAGCTTCAACATCATAGTCTAACCCAGTGACCGCAAACTAAGAAAATTGAATACTGTCGCCATAGATTAAGTTCGATAATATAACCCGACAACACAGAATAAAAAAAATATTAACAGCATCACCACACACACACACACACACACACACACACATACACACACACACACTGATTAACTTATTTAGCCCGGGGACGTCACTTTCACTTCAGTTTTTCTTCCAGCTGACTATTTTATTCAGCATGTTTGGTCTGAGGAGCAGACTGTAGCACCAGTCGAACAGGGCAGTACTCCCGAGGTGGATGGCAAGCTGGTGATAGGGAGAGCTGGAGTTCCCGTTTCACCAATCCTCAGGACTTGCTCCTGATCATCTCCCTTTGCTGAACATTTTCAGTGCATTCATTTACACAGAAAGTAGGCCAGCATGCTCTCATAATACCTCTACCTTCAACTGTCTACACCACACTACACGCGCATAACATATCACACCTTCTATTTACTCTCTTAAGCAATGGCCGCTGCAATGGTACTATCAAATGAGGTGGTACCTCGGATTGCCACCACCGGCAGGGTAAGGCTGGTGGCACAGGGTCCTCCCGGTCGCCATCAAGCGACTGTCCCGGCAACGAGTCTTGCAATTTCCAATGATGTTCGTCAGCGGAGAAGTGAAAGTGCGGCCTTTTTCTTCACCATACGCGGCCTTAGCACAAAACTAAACTCAGATAATTTTTTCCTTCAGTCCATATTTTTTCCTTCAGTCCATATCCCCTCTGACCCTTTTCCTCACAGAACCACAAATCTCACCCTCTACTGATATATCCCCATTTTGTTTTCCCGGTTACCATCTCCTCACAAACTTCCGTAACAAGGGCGGCACCTGTTGTTATATAAAATCCCAGTATGCAGTTGACACAGTTATAAACTTCACTTCATCCAGTTTTGATAACTCACTGTATAAACTAAATTGTCAAAATATTCCCCCAGTGCTTCTTCGGAACCCAGTGTATCTGATTCCATATCTACACAGTTGAGTAACATTAACCTTGCCCTTAGCATCGAAATTACCATTTTGGGCGATTTTAACATACATAATGTTGAATGGTTATTGCATTCTGCCAGGACTGATGATTCTGGTCTAGAGTGCGAGCTGTTTGCAGAATCGTTTAATCTCACCCAGCTGGTAAAGCAACCAACCAGAATACCTGATAATCCTGACCATAATGCCCATCTCTTGGATTTTTTCTTTTGACAAATAATCCAGATCAATACAGGAAGAGGGACTGTCACCACAATCTCATCAAAGCCTCATTAGCTAACCCCCCACACCTCCCCGTTCTGAACCTGTCAGGGTGACCCGATGGCACTTTGACAGGGCAAACTGGGATGGATTTAGAAATTATCTCTGACATTCCATGGCAGTCTTTCTTCTCTAGTGGTCCCAGTTCCACCCAGTCCCACATTTGCGACTTAATACTAGCTGATATGGTTTTATTCATACCAAGTCAACAGTTCACGAAAAGATCTAACTCTCCAAAATGGTTTGATGGCAACTGTGCCAGAGCAACAGCCCAAAGTCATTAGCATATAACTCTTACTTAAAATCAAAATCATCTGAATCACTCTCTCAATTTAAAATCGCTAGAAATTATGCAAAAGCTGTAATAAATCTAGCTAAATCAAACTTTCTTCAAAAGCATGCATCAAAACTGCTTAACAACCTTAATGACAATACAGTATTCTGGTCAACTCTTAATTCTTTCAGTAATAACTTTAACAAATCATCATCCATTCTCCCACTAAAATCTTCAGATAGCAACATTGTAAATGACCCACGTGCGAAAGCAGATATTTTTGCCAGTACATTTGCAAGAAATTCTACCATAGACGATACCAACCAGAATGTCTCAGTACTAGAACCTGACTCTCTCGAAACTGTTCCACTTAAAATACAGACAAGTCAAATCTATCCCAGACAATTTACCAATCAACAAAGCTCCTTTGATCTCCTCATACCTCAGTGACAGGAAAATAGGAGTAAAAGTAGATGATGTATATTCCAATTTCCACTCAATTAATGCCGGCGTGCCACAGGGATCAGTTCTGGCCCCAACCCTGTTCCTGGTTCATATTACTGATCTCTTATGTCACCCACAATCCCATCCACTCATATGCAGATGACTCAACACTACATACAGTAGTTCATTCACACTCAGACACCCAGTTACAATGTCTAATATCTCTACCTCTCAACTCAGTACAGCCATCTCCATAAATCAAGATCTATCTACGGTCAGTGAATGGGGACAAAACAGCCTTGTCTCATTTAATGCTAGTAAAACTAAATATATACAATTTACTAATAGACAGATATTGCCAGATTCGTATATTACCTTCAGTACTACAAATATTTCCATCTCCAAAAGTATTGAAATTCTCGGTGTCTCACTTAACAGTGCCCTCAGCTGGACCTCTCATGTTAGATCACTTGCTAAAACCGCCTCAAAGAAACTTAGATTAATGTACAGAGTCCGTAACTTCTTCACTGATGAGCAGTTAGCTGTAACTTATAAGAGTCATGTGCGCTCTCAGCTTGAATATTTCTCACCCTTGTGGAATGGATGTGGAGAGGTTGCATTAAAACAACTAGACAAAATTCAGAACAACGGTGAATTATTAACAACCCTGCCATTACAAATCAACTACCTCCCCTACAAGTAAGAAGGAATGTTGCCTCTCTTGTATTATTTTACAGATAATTTTATGGCAAATGCTCAGACGAAGTTGCGTCCATGGTGCCACCTCTCTATGCCTTCCCTCGTGCTACACGGGCATCTGGTAGGGCTCATGACTGGAATGTCACTCAGCCATATTGCAGAACTTCTGCCTTTCAGAATTTTTTCATTCCTCGTACTGCATCTCTTTGGAACTTGCATCCCCAAAGTTGTTTCCCTCCAAACTTCAACCTACAGCTGTTCAAGTCTGTTACAGATATTTCATAAACAGAGGACACCAGTAATCTGGTATATGGATTATTATTTTTTTATTCATTTGTTTTTCCTTCCTCTGTTCTGTTATTAAAAAAAAAAAAAAATATGGGTTAGATATACCTTTAATGAACTCCTTAACATTACAGACCTCTCCTAAGATGAATAAAATCGTTTCGTAGCAGCTAAAATACACATTAAGGAGGCTACCCAGATTAAAGAGGCTGTATCACAACTAGACATAAATCGCAGCATCATAATCCGGCAACACACAAGTCAACCCTCAGCAACACACAAATCAACACCCTTTTAATATCATCAACCCAAAAGACGAAGATTAAACCTAAAGTACTGTCTATCCAGATTAACTCCAACATAATCAGCCAACAACAAAAATGTCGGAAGTTATAATTACCATCAACCCCTCTTTAGCTTCACTGCCCTAAAACACGATGATGAACTTAGCATTATTATCGATCCAGAGTAACTTCGACATCATAAACCACCACAGAAATGAAGGGGATATGCTAACTCCAAGCTACGAACTCTGCTTAAGCGAGAGTTTGATTATAATCTTAACCTGACTCCACACGACAAGATGAGTGAGCAGACTTTTAAGAATAATCGCTACAATTTAACCCTGATATCTTTAGCCAGCACAGAAGTCAGAAGACATAAAGAGTCTAGTTCCCCTCTTTCACTGCCCTCTCCTTTTTTCTGCACTGCCTCAAGACACGCAGATTGAGTCAGTATTAAGTATTACCACTGCTGATTAAGTTTTGAATTATGACCCCAAAAACACAGGAGTCAAACGAAAAAAATACGACCGCCCTAAACGGTGGAGACTGATCAAGTATGAATTTGATCGCACTTACCCTAACCCCCCTTACCAAGAAGACCGATTAGGCATTTATCTTCACCACAAATTAACCTCATCACATTACCACAAATTAGCCTGGACAAAATCATCAAACAAAAATTAAGATGTTTGTGTGATACCTTCAAACAAGTAAGATTAAGTAGCTATGAATCTGATCTCAATCTTAACACCCCTAAACACAAACACCAATTAAACATTATCATCAGCACAAATTACACTCAACCTCATTAACCAGCAAAGATAATTAAGAAGATTGGATGATTAAGTAAGTATTTAGTATTATTCTCATTAACCCCGACATCGGTAACCCAACACAGAAGTCAGAAGGTATAAACAGACTCATCCCAAAAGAGGATGACGGAGTAAAACTGTAAATTATCGATGGAGATTATCAGATTATCTTCGCCATAACCCCCTCGCCCCAAACACGAAGACTGATTAAGAGGTATATTATCGACATGAGATTAACCTCGCCGTCATGATCCAACACAGACGTCAAAAGTTATCAACAGCATCAATCCCTCTTTATCATCAACACGCAGGTTAAGATAAAACAAGGGGGAGGGGATGCCGAAATTTGTTGCACCGAGAAATTAAGATCGAATCCTCTCAATCCAGATAATCTGCTAGGGATGATTAGCTTCTTATCAGTAGTAGATTGGGGTAGATATATCCCTGTTTCCGCGGCGGTAGTTTAATGATCAGCTACTGGGGAATAAGTCTTCAAATAGCTCCCTCGTCCCTACTAAGAAGTCGGATGGTTGCCCTCTTCAGTGTCTTAAGATGCTGCCAAGAGATAAGGAAGATGAGGTTGAAGATGCTGGGGATGGTAATAAAAAATGTGGGAGATGAGAGAACAGAGATGTGAGATGAGAAGTATGAGATGAGATGAGAGAGAGAGAGAGAGAGAGAGAGAGAGAGAGAGAGAGAGAGAGAGACAGGTGAGGGGGGGGGGAATCTTTCTCATCTCAGCCCCATACCACAAATGAGCGAGCCAGAAGCCAGGGACGACCACTACTTATACAGGTACGACCGCAACCTCTGTCGCTACCCAGCCTCCAATCACCATCATCACTACTACCATACCATAAAGCGTCATCACCATCACCTACACGCACCACAGCCATCACCACAACTATCATCATCATTCACCCCTCATTCACCATAAACAGAACTACTAATATTACGAGTACCACCACGACTGTTACCGATATTCGTTTGCTACCACAACTACCACCACGAAAACCATCGTCATCAGTCACCTCAACTATTATCACCACCGTCTATAGCACCAATACCACAACTACCAACACCACTATCACCAGACCCATCATCTCCCATCGCAGTCAACTATACTGATTCAAAAGCAACCAACTCCCATTATTGAGGTTGTTACTATCATCGCTAACACTACCATCAATACCACAACTACCATCACAACCACTACCATGACTGTCAGCAACCTCAAGCACTACCACAGCCCACACCATAACCAATACCATCAACAACACTGATACCAATACCACAACTACCATCACAACCATTGCTACGCCTATCATCACCAATCCTCAGCGCTAACACAACCAATACCATCAAAAACACTGCTACCAACGCCACAACTACCACCGCAACCACAAACACAGTTCTAATCGTCAATCACACACCTGAATCACCTTCAATACCACAAAATCACTCGCACAGCTCACCATTACAGGTTTATTAAGAAAGGTCTTTATTTATTTCTATTCTCTGCGATGACTTTATTTTCTTCTAACTTTCGATGATTCTATTAAGTAAAGAATCATAATTAACCCAAGACAATGAAAGAGAGACAGAAAGAAAAGACGTCATTCTACTAAAGAGATCATGACAAGCCTTAATAAAGATATCATGTTTCGCTCTATTGAACTTTCTCACGTCAGAGTTCGGTTGAGCAAAACGCTGTCTCCTAACCCTTCCATCCAAGTTCGTGCTTTACTGTATATATTAGTCTTGGTATCCCAGTAAGATTTCATTCAGCTTAGGGGAAGCTTCTCGAACTGGAGGGGTTGAATAAAGTTTTCATTAACGTCCTTATTACTAGGGTGAGACGGTGAAAGAAAAATCGTCAGGTGGCAGAAAGAGATTTGCTTAGAAGAACTGTAGGACTTGAGAGATCCTTCCTGAGCTTAAGAAAATCGTCTGACAGTAGTACAAATAAAAAACAAGTCACAGGGATTGGTGGGGCTATTTTTTTTTTTTTTTTTTTTTTTTTTTTGCCATTCCAGCTCGAGCCCATTCTAAATCCCCTAACCAGTGCGACGTCTCTTTCCCTCTCTTTCACCCTCCAGACGCTTTCATTCAGCTTAGAGGCGACATTTGGAACTGAAGGGGTTAGATCTAGCCTTCAGTAACCCTATAATCCTTTTCCTGCCAATTATCTATCTTTCATATTATTTACGCTAATGACGGACGATATTGCTATATTCAAGACGACCTCAGGGCACCAAAAATATTAAACCATTCAAAATTAACATTCTGCCAAAAATAAAAAATAAAATACTATATTCCAGCTAGCACAGGACGATTTTATCCAGCGGATAGGAACACACAGCAGACAGAGGGTTAAGCAACAGAGATTCTTCTAAAGCTGAATAAAATCGTCTGGAGGAGGAAAGAATAAAAGAGTAAACCAAGACAGTTACCCCAGGGCTGACTGAGTTAAGCTGAACTTTTCATCTCCATTACCGTCAAGAGAAACACGACGCTAACACCACCACCACCACAATTACCTCTGACACCTTCACCACAACCATAACTACCACTACTAACACCTTCAGCACTACCACAACTACTACTTCTGACACCTCCACCACCACCACCACAACTACCACTTCTGACACTTCAACCACCACCACAACTACCACTACTGACACCACCGCATCACTACTCCTTTCACCACACCCACTTGCACCACTGCTATGGCTTCCTCCACCTCCTCAGCTACAAAATCTACTATCACGACCACACCAACCACGACAATCACTCTACAAATTACCAGCATCATCACCACTACAATCTCTACCATTTGCACTACAACTACCATCCTCATCAAACCTCCAGCTCCTCTACCACAACTACCACGCCTACCACTGCAACACTCGATCTTCACCACAACCACCACTCGTTACCACCGTCTCACATCTCCAATCACCTCACCTCTCTTACCACTACACCACCACAACTCCCCATCACCACCACCACCATAACCACTACTACCACCTACACCACTTTAACCTCCACCACCTCAAATCCTAAGTCAGCCGCCGCAGCCACCACCAACTCCTAAATTGCGAGCACCTTACCGTGAGATCCAGCCTTCCAAGATTACGCTTATCAGGAACTCAGGGCGATCCTTATCTCCCATGAAGAGACCTTAAAGATAGGAGGGAGATAACAGATTGGCTCATCCCGGCTCTCTACAGCTGCTGGATTCATAAAGCCTGATTGGTCTCGTCTTCGGAAATTAGAGGCGATCAGAAGGGCGTGTCAGATTATAAAGTTGCTTGTCTAAAAATTTCTGTATCTTAAGTTTCGGTCTTCTGAGTTAGCGTGTCTCAGCTGCTATCAGAGAATGAGAACCAGGCAAGAGGAATGGGATTACATGAAACTCCATATTCAAGAACTTTGGGGGGTTCTCGAAGTGGGACATCTTGCCCCCTAAGCTGAACAACCAAAACTGCAGCACAGGACGCGTAGGTGGCAGCACTACACTTCAGGAGACCACATTCTGATACTGACAGCCACCTGTACCAACTGCTTTCTAATATAATCAACATTATGACCAGGGTGCCTATCTGGCTCATCTAATGAAGGAAATTATAGCATGTGTGTGTGTGTGTGTGTGTGTGTCTGTGTGTGTGTGTGTGTGTGTGTGTGTGTGTGTGTGTGTGTGTGTGTGTGTGTGTGTATGTGTGTGTGTGTGAAAGTTTTTCAGTTAAACAAGTACTTGGCATTAAAACTTTTTTTTTTTTTTTTTTTTTTTTTTTTTGCCATTAGACGGCAAATGTCCAGCATTATATATTTTTCCTTTGCTTTTCTTTAGCCTTTAGGAGTTACCTTGATAAATGAGACTTTTAAAGTGATCAAAGGCGGATACTCTCTTAAAACCGCTGCTGCAGATGAGGAACTGGAAGAGAGAGAAAGAGAGAAAGGAGAGGAAAGAGGGGGAGTAGCTAGAACCTCACGAAGCTCTAGATCATGTCAACTCCTTATTTACCTTGCAGCTCCCAGGCGGTGGACCCTAATCGAAGGTTATTGCTATATTCTTCACAGTCATTAATGGGGTGTAATTATTATTCTGCTCTGAGGCCCCGATTATCAGGCTGCTTAAGGTGGGTAATTGCCGGGTGGACATGCTTGCCGTATATAATCCTTCCTTTATAACCGATGCGATCATTAATTAAATGTAAGTATATATAGATGAGCGGTATCTCCTTCTGATTATCAATATTTGGCTTAAATGCTCGTCAGGATTAGTGTGTTAGGGCGCTAAGACTCCGCGCGCGCGCACACACACACACACACACACACACACACACACACACACACACACACACCTTCAACCAAGCAGACCCCAAAGTATTCTAGTTGATATGTACACAGAGATCCTCTTGCCTCGAATTCTGTATATATACTTTACACAAACCGTACTTCCCCCTTTCCCGCCCACAAAACAAGTAATTTAGCTTCGATACTTTGCACATACACCTCTATACCTTTTCCACACTAATTTTTGACCGCATTATAATTCTAAACGTATGAAATTTAGAGTGTTTTATCATATTTTCCTTCTTTTTTTTTTCTTTCTTTCTTTTTCAACAGGTGACTTTACAGGTATAGGTAAAGGCTGATTTCCCTTGCAAAGTTAAGGTAAGGAGGAGACTAGAGGCATGCAGGGTGGGAGTGGGGGGCAGGGGGGAAAGGTAGGGAAGGAGAGAGGTGGATGGGACGAAAGGACCGGGTAGGAAGAGGTGGGGAGAAGGGAAGGAAAGAGGAAGACTGGGAGGGAGTTGAGGAAGAAGGAAGGAAGGAAGGAAGGGGAGAGAGGATAAGGTTGAGTAGGCTAAGGAAGGGACCAGACAGGTAAGAATGGGGAAGGGAAGGGAAAGGGAGAAGAGGGATAAAGGAGAAGGGTGAGTGTGAAAATGAGAGGAAGAGCAGGGATTGTGTTAAAAGGGGGAGGGGGGAATGGAGAGACGGGAAGGGTAGGGGAGGGAGGAAGAGAAAGGTAGGGTAGAGATGAAAAAAGGAAAGGGGTGAAGAAGACAGGTAGGTACAGATAGGTATGGGAGAGAGGAAGAGTGGCGGGAGAGGTGGGGAGACAGTGGGAAGCCTACACCTGTATTGTAAGGATGTCAGAAGGGACCTCCAGGTGTTCCACTGTGACGCCTATACACCTGAACGTGGGAATCTTGTCTCAACGTAACATCATCATATACCTGGTCCTTTCTCTTCCCTCGCCTCCACTCCTCACCATTACATTCCTCGGACATCTTTTTCGTTTTACTCTACGCACCTCCTGACCCCTTTAACTGACTTTGGGAAGATATCACAGTGCAGGAGGGGAATGGAGATCGTCGCTAACCCCTCCACTGCAAGGGCTTTATCTTAAGGTTAAACATCACCGACTTGAGGTGAATACAGGGAAAAATATACGTCACACGGCCATCAGTCACTTGATTACTTCTCTATGTCGGATTATTCTGTTTTCTCTCTTGCTACTTCCAGACGATTTTTACCCAGCTTAGAAGCATCTCTAGCAGTGGAAGAGTTAGTGATAGCTTACTCTAACTCCTAATTTAAAGTCTCTCTTAATCCTAAAAAAAATTCTTAGTAAAACCGTATTCGTCATCGTAGGTAAGATGTTAATGTCTTGTTTCATCTCCTCATCCCCTCCTATCTTTCTCCAACTTGCATTTCTTCACACATAACCACACTTTCCTCCCTTCTTCCATTACTCTGTCCATCCATCCATCCCTTTGTAGACAATGTTTCTCTTCAAACATTCTCTCTCTCTCTCTCTCTCTCTCTCTCTCTCTCTCTCTCTCTCTCTCTCTCTCTCTCTCTCTCTCTCTCCTCTACGTCTGACAACATTAAGATCTCCCTTATCTCTCAGTCGCATCGTGGAAAAGTCTTAAGTCTGTACCTGGCTCTTACCCTCGTGTCCTCAAGAGCTAGTCGGGAAAGATATAAGAGTCGTATTCTAAGTGGTACAGGAAGATTCGTAACACTTCCTTCAAGGCGACTTATTCAAAATGCACCTTATAATATTCTTGTATCCTATAAATCATCCTAATTTCGACAGAGTTTGCATCGATACTCACGCTGCTAATGATATGTGAAAAATAAATCGTTAATAAACTGGCGTACCGAAATCTTCAAAGCCCTAGCCTATATGAAAAAGGTCTAGAATTTAGTGAGGTGAAGAGATCAAATGGCAGAAAAAATTTCCACTTCTTATTTACTGTGAGATAAAACACTTAAAAGCAAAACTTGGACCTCTCTAGATATAAGTATTGTGTCTTCAAACTAAACGCATTTTTAAGATATATCTAAACTTTTTCCATCTGGGTATAAGACTCATCCCAGTCATTAAAACATTAAAGGCAGAATAATTACTTCTTTCATGTTCCAGTATGTGTTTTCATTTCGTCCTTTCTCATCAAATTTCCATGCTGTTTTCTTATATACCAGATGGTGTTTTACTTTTCCTGCAAGTTTCGGCTGGAGGGTTTGGTAAGCGGTGGGGGACTTTCTTTTTTTCCTATTTTTTTCCTACCCTTATCTTATTCCCGTTATGTAGTCGTTCCCTTAAACAGGATTTGCCTTGTATAGACCAAGCGACCTACTGCAGTAATCCTCTTTTCCTAAGATCTTGTATTCTCTCTCTCTCTCTCTCTCTCTCTCTCTCTCTCCTCCAACCCTAGCTTCTCTCTCCTCCTGTCTCTCCCTGTCTCCACGAACACAGAACTTTCTAACTCCCTTCAATCCCCCCCCCCTCCCATTTTCTTCTCCCCGTCCCCATTTTCGACCTAACTGAGCATACTTCTCTCCTCTCCCTCTCTCCCTCCCCCCCTCTTCTTCTTTATTCCCTATTCTTCCCTTTTTCTCCCTCATTCCCTATTCAGCTTTCTTCTCCTTCTCTCCCTCCCTCCTCTCCCCTTTCTCCTCCTTCTTTTCCTCCCTTTTTCTAGGTCCCATCGTTCCTCCTTTCCCCTTTTCTTCTCGCTTTTCCTCCCGGGCTTCCCTCTTCCTCCTCTCCTTCTCTCTTTCCTCCCTCTCCTTTTCCATCTCTCCGCCTCTAATCAGCCATTTATTTCTTGCACACATGACTCCATAACTCAGCCCTCGTCACTTTCTCCTCCGCTAATCACCATCATTTTCTCACTTAACAATACCCTAATGCTTCGATCTGCCTACTTATCTCTTTCTCTCAGCTCTTTTTTTCCTTTTTCCTCTTATACTTCTCCATCATCATTAATTTTTCTTTAGACTATCCATCTCTTTCTGCCTGTCGTTTCACCAAGCCGCATTTCATCTATCTTTCCTTTTTCATATTGCCATCTTTATTTTCAGTTGCCCATCTTTTTATTAGTCCATCCCGTGTCTTCTTTCCTCTTCATCTGCGTTTACTTGTACTTTTTCCCTTTCATTTGTCCATCACTTTTTTTTTTTTCTATTCTTTTACCAACCTCTTTTTTTTTTCCTTTATTCACCTTTGTCTTTACACTCCTCGCTTCTTCCTCCACCATCTCACTCTTCTCATTCCGCGTTTGTATCGAGTCACGCCTTTCTTCAAGTCTTCGAATCATCTCATTTCCTCTCCATCTCATTGCCCTTCTGTCTCTTCCCATGTCACGCCTTTCTTCACTTCTTCGAATCATCTCATTTCCTTTCCATTTCATTGCCCTTCTGCCTCCTCCTCTCACACCATTCCACCTCTTTCTCCACTTCCCCGATTCATCTCATTTTTTTCCTCACCCCATCACCCCTTTTCCTCTTCCTCTCACACCATCCCACCCTCCATTTTCTCCCATCTCATCATCATTTTTCTTCTTTCTCACACATAATCCCATCCCTTTCTTCCCCTCCTTAATCATTCAGTGTCTTGTGCCAACCACGCATCTGCATCCCTGTCACTCCTCTTCCCCCTGACCTCACAGCGCTATTCCTTATTAATCTCCGCCTCACAACCTGGTTGGGGTTTATGTTCTCGCCCCTGCCTGTCTGTCTGTCTATTCACATGGTTACAGAAAAATTAATGGGAGGATCATGATGAAAATTTATGAGGGCGTTCCTACCTACTGATCCATGAATAAAATGAAAAAAAAAAAAAAAGAGTGAAAGTACTGTAGATAAGTACACAGTGGTATTTTGACCTGACTAAAGACACACGTTTCTCTTCTTCTCCATTCCGTTACCAACCCACCTGTTTCTTTCCTTCTCAAATCACCCATATTTGACAACCCCATCCCCTTCCTCTCTCTTTCTAACTATCCCAGAGTACTTGCCACCCATCCATCCACACTCCAGCCTCCTGTTTCTCCTCGTCAATATAATTTTCTTTTCGTCCTTCCTTTTACTAAAACATTCCCTTTCTTTCACCCTGCCTAACCACGTCATTCCCCATCTCCACCTGAGCCCACATTTTCCTAATTATTTCAGTCAGAACCCATCTCTTTAATTCTCCATTTTCTTCCATTCCTTTATCAACCACCACCTTTTTATTTCTCTGCTTAACTACCCCATTTCCTTGACCCCACCCTTCCCCCCATCCACCTTCGTGCTCACACCAGTTGGGCAAGTACTGACAGCTGACGAAGATGTATTGCCGTTCGCTCCAGCCTCTCGATGCTTACACTTAACCCAACCTAACCTGAAATAACCTACACTAACCTACACCAAACCTAACTTTACCTTGCTCTAATCTAAACCAAAACTTAAATATATTTCACCTTAACCTAACCTAAACAAATCAAAATCTAAAATATTAACCTAATCTCCCACCAGCGGGGCGAGTATTGACTGCTGATGGAGACGTACCACCACTCCCCAGCCCCGCGACACGCGCATCCGAGCAGTGGGGTCGAGGCCGGTGGAGGCTGACCTTTGACCCAGGGCTGGCGAGGGGTCACGGCTGGGCCCTTCCCTCACTCAGCACCGGTGTGACGGGTTTCGGCGTGCGGGGTGACAGGCTGAGGGGGGGTGACGGGTGTAGTTGTGTTTGGTTGGTTGGTGTGTGCACAAAGGTTTGGAGATGTTGGTGTGTACTAGCTGGTGTGTTTGTGTGATGTGTTTGGGTGTTGGTGTGTATTGGCTGGTGTGTTGGTGTGACGCATTTGGGTGTTTGTGTCATGTTTGGGTGTGTTGGTACGACGTGCTTGGGTGTGCAGGGTGACAGGCTGGTGGGTGATGGGAGAAGGGGTGAGTGGTTGATTTGTGCATTCAGGTTTGGAGATGTGTGGGTTGGTGTGTGGCTGTTGTGTGAAGGGACAGGTTGGGGGTGATGGCTGATGCTGCGTATGAATAATGTGTGCATACAGGTCTGTGGATGGTGTGTGTGGATATGGATTGCTTGTTTGAGAGTGCTGGTGTGTGTGTGTGTGTGTGTGTGTGTGTGTGTGTGTGTGTGTGTGTGTGTGTGTGTGTGTGTGTGTGTGTGTGTGCACAGATGTGGGGGTATTTGATATGTGGTGTTACAGGTGCTGGTGTGTGTGCATGCGTGGTGGGACAGGTGTTGGGATGATGGGTGCGACCTGCATGTACACGTAAGCGCGTAGATCAACTTTCTGACTGCTACGATTCGGTTCTAATGTTTATTTATCTATCCAACAAAATTATATCTTCATTACGACTGGGAAATGCTTTTGGGAAAATTCTGTATACCCTATATAGGTATTCATTCTTTTTTAATGCGCCCAACTCTGACCCAGCTCCCAAGGTCCAGCATTCATCTAACAACACGGAAGTAGACGACAGACATACTTATCTTACGAGTTTGTGACACCTGAAAATGACTTAGGAAATGACTTGTTTGGTAGTCGACCGTATGTGGGACAGGGAAATGATGGTAAGTTCATAGATTTCAGAAAGGACTTACGAAAGAACTTGCTGGGTAGTCGGTTCTATAAGCTTTGCAGGAGGGGAAAGTTATAATAAGTTGGTGGATTTGATCACGGAAAGATTTATAGTAAGTCTGTGGATCTGAGCAGGGTAAGAATCTACATTTTCCTTTACTTGTCCTTGCTGCAGATAAAGTCTTAGTTACGACAGGAAAATTATCCTAAGTCTGTATGGTAAAGGGAAAATTCTACGCTTTTCTTCCAGTGCCCTTCCCTCAAAACCAAATCTTACTTAAAAACAAATCATACTTACGAAAGGGGAAAGATCTTAAGTTCATCTCTGTACTTAGGGAAGGTCTTGCTGTGTCGACGATCGCATACACTTTGTGGGAATCGATGTGGAAAGGAGAATGTGGAAAGATTTGTTGTCCATCAGCCAATTTTTTCCTCGTCGTTTATCGAGCTATACGTATTCAAGGAGTCCCGGGAAATACATCGTGGGTTTATCTGCATACGTGGCATACAGAACGACTACCTTTTTGTGTATGAAACTCTACCTTTTTGTGTGTGAAACTTGTTTACACTGAGGGAAGAGTGAGGGATGAACTGCACACCAAGTCCCACGTCTCTCTCTCTCTCTCTCTCTCTCTCTCTCTCTCTCTCACACACACACACACACCACATGCCCCCCAAACACAAAACAAAACAGCCCCGTCATTCGCCACACCAATGACCGTAATTTCATTTTCTAAAGAACCTCCCTCTCACCTTTACCCTAATTTATTTTTGCATATAGTACGTTAATTTCCTCTTGGCTGTTCCCCATGCAAGTTGAGCCAACATCAAACCATCACAGGGCCAGGAGTAACTTGGATATTTTATTCTGGATACCGGGTAACGATGTACTAGGTCGATTCTTGTCTATTACCATTTCAAGAGTTCTACATAAAATTAATCGGAAAGGAGAAGGAACTTGGATGCGTCATTTACTGAAAAGAACATGGCCATCAAACACCATTATTATAAACTTTTTTTTACTTCAATTAGTAAATGGTACTGATTACTTCCACCTCTGTTTTCAACCTTTGTCTTAATACAATACCTTTCAGAGTAGCTACCTGAGCTATGAAGAGTTAAAGTGAAAAACAAAATAACAAAAGCCATCTCTGTAAATAATTAACTGCTATGGAGACTTGCTTATCGAAAAAAGAGGCTAATATCCTTTTATAAATTCTTCCCCAGCACATAATGGACACCTCCCTCCCTCAACATTTTCCTAAACACTTACACCAGCTGAGTTCTTCTCCTGTCTACACCTCGACGGACACAAAGATGCCACACATACACTTTCTTTCGCTATCTACTCGTTCACGCCACACACACGCACTCAAATTTTCACTCGCCACCCATCACCTCACCACTCGCAAGCACTCACTCCGTCTCACCAACTCTAGCTACAGCACTCACCAAAAGCTTTACCTCTCTCTCTCTCTCTCTCTTTCTCTCTCTCTCTCTCTCTCTCTCTCTCTCACACACACACACACACACACACACACACACACACATACACTCTTTCTCAATTTACAGTTTGCATCACGAGCCGTTTGGTGGTTCCTTCATGATGACAATTCAGCAAAATTATGAGCAATATTAAGCGATTTAGGAGATAAAATTTACCCCAAGGATGTCCATTTCTTTTCTCCTCTTCGTCAACTAACTTTGGGGGACACTGAGCCTTTTCACTATAATGGAGTATTTTTCTGGTGTATTTTCTCTAACTTCAGACGAATTTATTAAGCCTACGTGAGACTTTTCGATCTAAGATGACTAGATTTGTCCAGTACCCCCTGGATTTCAAAGGATCGTTTCTAAGACTAAAAAAAAGTCTTGAGAATGGTGAAAAGAGTAAGAATTCGTCATCGTAAAGAAAAGATTGATGCTGATCTCTTTTTTTAGTCCCTCTGTTACGATGTCTATCCCAGGAAAAGAAATGCAGGTGTGGTCACAGGTGTTACAGGTGGGTTCTGGCGGATGTGGCAAAGCAAACTCCATTCACTCCTTCAATAGTGCACCGTCTATTTCTGTTTTATTCCCTTCACTCCTTCAGTACAATACCGTCTACTTCTGTCTTATTTCTTTCACTCCTTCAACAGAGCACCGTCTATTTCTGTTTTATTTTTTTCACTCCTTCAATACAGTACCGTCTAATTTCTGTTTTATACCGTTTAATCCTTCAATAGAATCCCGTCTATTTCTGTTTTATGCTTGTTAACACTGGATTACCTCATTCAGTTTTAAAACCTTTCGTGATGAAGATATGCAATCAGGAGGGAAACGTCTACCCAGTTCCTAAATACTATTCTCTCTCAGGGTAAATAACTTCTTGTAAATATGATTCCTTCTAAGAGTAAACAACTTTGTGTAAATATTATTCTTTCTGATGGTAAACAACTTCGTGTAAATATTATTCTTTCTGATAGTAACTAACTTCATGTAAATATTATTCTCTCTGATGGTAAGTAACTTCTTAAAAATTTTATTCATTCTGATGGTAAGTAATTCCAGGTAAGATTCACACCTGTACATCGACAAAGAAGTTTTCTATTTTATACGTGACGAAGCCAGACGATTATATTTTCACAGTGAAGGAGTAAAATAGTTAAGAATAACGACGAAAGGATTTGCTTGAGAGATAATATATGACTTTAGAATTAAATTTTGATACACTGACTAAATTTCTTACACTATAACATTCTTTTAGCTTTATTGTTGCTACTGACAGACGATTTTCTCAGCCAAAACTTAAATATCTTGTGGTGGAAGGGGTTAGAAATTCACTTTTGAACAAAGGATATTTTAAGGTAAACAGACGCAGCTTTTATTTACCTCATGTTGTCTTTGTTACCACCAGACGATTTTTTCAAGCTGCAGGAAATCTCTCGTGGTGTAAGGGGTAAACAGAGAGAGAGAGAGAGAGAGAGAGAGAGATTCTATCTATTTAATCTACTATATTCTTGCAAGCACCAGACGATTTTACTACTCTTGGTGGGGGAAGACCTCTCGTAATGATTAGAAATACAGTTAATAGAATATACAGTTAATTGAAATACAGTTAACACAAAAGGAACTGGCTTGATCGGTAGACTGAGATAGCCTTCAAATCAATTTCAGCTGGTCTATTTGTAACTACGCTTTTTCCAACATACGATTTAATTCAGCTTGGTGAAAGTCTCTCGGAAATAAAGCAAAAAACAAAAAACAGAGACAAAGTAAATGAAAAAAAAGGGGTAAATTTGGAGGTAAAAATGTATAGGTTAGTAAATGTCCTCTCCTGTTGCTGCCACCAAACGATTTGAGCGGGCTTGGATGCGGGAAGACCTATCGTAAAGCTAAAAATAGAGTTAAAATTGAAGGATCTTGCTTGGGGGGGTAAACAGACAGGGGGGACCGAATTAATTTCCGATACCCTGATGTGCATTATCATACGAGTGACGTTAATCGGGTTGTATCTGTCACGGAGGGTGTGTTTATCATCGGTGGAATTATCGAATTATTCTGACAGCGAGGGTCCAGCAGCTCTATGCATTATCTATATAAACTCTATACGCACTCCACATCATCCTCCAGACCTCTTCTTGAATCTTGGCTCCACCCATATCCTGACTGACCCAACTTTTATTTATCTACTCATTTATTCATTTATTTTTTACTCTACTACTACTACTACTACTACTACTACTACTACTACTACTACCACTACCACTACTACTACTACTACTACTACTTCCTTTACTCCTCCTCCTTCTACTCCTCAGAACACCTCTCTTAATATGTGACCCCACCCATTCCCCTACCATCCCACTTCTCTTACTTGCAACCCTCCCCCCCACCAACCTTTCCCCTCCCACCACTGACACTCCTCATAACACCTCTTCATTTTTTACCCCCCCACTCTCCATTATCTAACTGTATTTCTGACCCCATCTCATTGACCTTCTGACCTTAGCCTTACTTCTTTCTTGACCCCTTAATAATATATCCTCGACACACACACGCACCCTATTTCTCCTCTACCAGGGCAATATAAAAAAAAATATAATTTGGCTTTACGCCAGGTATCCCCGAACGGCTAAGGCGTAGCCCCTGGGTAGAGGAATTTGGACTGGAGCGTGTAGCATTTTATGACCGGACGCCCTTCCTGATGTCTACCAATGACCCTTAGGTGGATTCGATCCTCCGACCCTTTGGTCAGAGCGGAGCGCTCTAACCCACTGAGCCACAACAACATCTTATTTATTATCCCAATACTCCCTCCTCAACCGACTGCATTTCTCGCCCCACCTCCTCACTACCATCTAATTCGTAGTTTCTGTTAAAGTTCACCATTTTTTCTTCCCTCTCCATCATCACCATTCCTCACATGTTTGATCTAATTTTCTACTTGGCATCATTGACCCCAACCTGTCCCATGCCACTCATATTTCTTCCTAACCTCGCCACACTGGCTCATCTTCCCCTCCTCATCTCATTACCTGACTCCACTTCTACCCCACCACCTCACTGTCTGACCCCATCTCTTCCCCTCCACCTCACCGTCCTACCCCACCTCTTCCCCCACCACCTCACCGTCATACCCACCTTTCCCCCACCACCTCACTGTCTGACTCCACTTCTTTTCCTCTTCTTTTCCTCTCTCATCTGCTTATTTATCCAAGGTCCCGTCACATATTCCTTGACCTCTCTTCTCTTCTTCCACATTTCCTGACCCTTCTTCACCGACCTTCTGACCTCTCCTCTGTCCAATGCTCTCCACTCCAACTTTGCACCTCACCGTACTACCCACCTCCCACGCCACCTTACCCCTCTATCCACCTCCCACTCCACCTTACCCTCCTATCCACCTCCCACTCCACCTTACCCTCCTATCCACCTCCTACTCCACCTTCCCCTCCTATCCACCTCCCATTCCATCTTTCTCTCCAACCCATCTCCCACTCCAACTTCCCCTCGTACCTACCTCCCACTCCACCTCACCCTCCCATTCCATCTTACCCTACCCATCCCCCACCCCTCCATCCTCCTGTCTCCTCCTCCCCACCACCCTGACTCCACCTCTTAAACACCTTGACTTCAGCTTGACCCCACCTTTCCCCAAACCTCTCACACTCTGACCTCATCATTCCCCACCCAAACCCACCTCTTGCTTACCTGGTCCAACCCTTTCCCCTCTCAAACCCACCTTTCCCAACTCCTTCCTATGTAAAATTCTAAAAGATTACGTAGTGTGCAGTGACTATTTACTATCCACAATCTACTCCGCCACACCTTGTCATCCAACTACCACTACCCTACTTTTCTCTCCCCTGTCTCCCCCCCTCCCCAACCTCACCATTATACATCCTCTTCCATACCCTGTTTCCACCTTCCTCTAGCCCTCTCCCTGTTTAATCCCTCGCTCCCCCATGATTCCAAGTGTGTATCTAATCTTATCCTTCACTTCCTCCGTCCCCATCCTCCCCTCTACGTTTCTCAGTTCCTCCCCTACTTCCCCACCCTCCCCCTCCCAAACCCTAACATCCCCACCCTAACCCCAACAACAAACCACAATTACCCCACCCGTGCACACCTTTCCCTGACGCGAACTCTGCATCTTCACCTCATAATTCCCACACCCTTGCCCTCATCCTCCACCACTTTCCCCAACCACACCAACCCCAACCCCACCATTCCACAACCTTTACCTCACTTTCCCCCCATCTCCCACCCCACCCAACCTCCACCCTGACCCCACCCTGACCTCACAAGCCTCTCATCATGATCCGTCTCCTCTCCCTACGTGCTTAACTCTCATGATCTTGTTTTTATCTCGACTAACATAACCTGGCTCCGTGGCTATGTGGGGTGGTCTGTGTGTGTGTGTGTGTGTGTGTGTGTGTGTGTGTGTGTGTGTGTGAGAGAGAGAGAGAGAGAGAGAGAGAGCAGGGTTATTGTAGATTTTACTGACGCGTATATTTTTGTTTACAACCGTATAACGCAAATTTTAATCAATATATGTAAAATTTTCTGTATATTTCCTTGAGTGTGACGTACAAGTGTATGTTTATGTCGTGTGTGTGTGTGTGTGTGTGTGTGTGTGTGGTGTGTGTGTGTGCGTGTGTGTGAGTGTGTGTGTGTGTGTGTTTAGCTCATGTGCACTACTCGCCCAAATCCCAAACAACACTGCAGTGAACAAGGGTCGGTAACTGTATTAAAGAGGGCAGAAGGGGATGGGCAGGGTGTGGGCGTCGGGAGAGTGTGAGAAGGGTGGAAAGGAATCAGAGGGAAGGTGTGGGAGAGGAGGAGGGAATAAGGAGGAGTGAAGAGAGAAACCTGTTTTGTACACAGGAAAAATCATCCATGTATTACCAATATGCCGGGAATCGAACCCGGGACTCTCAGGTGAGAGCCAGGCAGCATACCACTACACCACGACCAGGTAAAAGTTATCTCACGTTGTCACAATCTTGTAACCAATGTCCTTCCGCCCCCAGCTGTGGACCTGAAGAGGATGAGATAATCCCCTGGCACTCGGGCAAGTAGATGCTTTTAATCTATCCCAAGCACTTGCGGCAAGTCAGAATGAAGAGAGAAACCTGTTTTGTGCACAGGATAAACCATCCAATATATTACCAATATGGAGAGAGAGAGAGAGAGAGAATGGTTTAAGGATTAGGAGTGAGGGAAACTGTAGGAGAAGGTGGAGAAAAAGTGGGAAGCAATGACAAAAGATAAACTGTGGAAGATGGGACTGGCATGCACTGATAGATCTGTCTTGTGATTTTTTGAAAGATGGGATGAACACTATGGAAGAGAGTAAGGAGAGTAAAGAGGGTAAGAAAGAGAGTAAAGAAGATGAGAGTAAAGAAATAGTGAGATAGAGTGTGAGAGCCCCCGGGGAGATGGGAGGGGAGGCGTGTGAAGGGTGAAGGGGAGGGGTGAGGACGAGGAAGGCTGTGTTAGGCAAGAAAAGAGGGCAGGCAAAGACGTGTGTGCCGGGAAAGGAGATTTTTGGGTGGGCATAGGCAGGGTCTGGCAGTAAAAGGAGGGAGGAAGAGAAGAAGAGAAAAAGAAATGTTTAGGAGAGAGAGAGAGAGAGAGAGAGAGAGAGAGAGAGAGAGAGAGAGAGAGAGAGAGAGAGAGAGAGCATGGTTTAAGTAAGGATAGAGGATTGAGGACTGGAAATTAAAATGGATGGGTAAAGGAGGAAGCGTATAGGGATAATGGATAGGGACAGACGACAGGCACTGAAAACTATAAGTAATTCCTCCACTAAATACTGATGTCTCTAAAGAGGAAGAAAACCAACTGTCGTAAGCAATAATGACATGAAAATAAAACCACTGTTCTAAAAAAATAATAATAATAATAATAATAATGGAGCATGGTTCTGCACTTCCTACAGCAGACCATGAATTTCTCCTAAACTGCTCATTCAGTTGAACAGACTTTAGTTGGTGTCTCCTTCTATGAGTTTTTTTTTTTTCTTTCTAGTTGTCTGCACTCAACTTTAAGCACTTTTACCCTTTCCATCGATCTAGTAATCTTATATTCAACGTTTCCGCTAATGCAACACGATTTATATACAGCTTAGAAGAAATCCCACGCACTAAGAAGGTTAGAAACGACCTCTCCTTTAGAAACTCTTAGACATAATAAACAATGTCCTTTATAGATTTACAAACAATTACGAGTACCAACAATCACCATTAAAAACAATCGCTAATATAATACAATGTCCATTATTTTGTTTATTGATTATTCTCCTGAGGTTTCAACAGAGTGACGTGAATTATCTGACACCCTGCCATGCAAAGAGAGACCACCAGCCGGAGGGGGAGGGAGAAGGGAATGAGGAGAAGAGGGGATGGGAGGGAAAGGAAGAGAAAAGAATATATGAACTGAGAAGGAGAGGAAAGGAACGACAGAGTATGGGAAAAATTGAAAAGGATGAAGGGATGGGAAGGGAAGAGAATGAAGGAGGCTGGAAGGGGAAGGGAATTTAAAAATAGGAAGAGAAGAATACAACAGAGAAGAGAAAGAGGAAAAAAAATGGAAAAAGAGGAGGAACAAGGGTAAGGGGGGGTGAAATGCAAGGTTAGGAATGAGAGGGGGGGAATGTGAGGGGGACTAAAAGAAAATGGAAAAACACGAACGGAAGAAGACAGTACAAAATGAATACCTGGAAGATGTGAGGCTATCAAGGGAATGGCACGAAACTGAAACAATGATCGGGGAAGCAATATCAACAAGAGAAAAGGTGTGCAATGAAAGACGAGGGGAGGGAGATGTGAGAGGGATGCGTGGAGAGAAAACGACGTGGAATGAAAAGGAAAGAAGAGAAAGAGGTGGGAGAGACGCTTTAAAAAGGAAAAGAGAGAAGAAAATAGAAGAAAGGCGAGGCGAGAATGGGAGAGGCGAGGAGAATGGGAGAATGATCTGGGGAGGGAGTTTCTTACGATCTGAAACTGAGAGAGGGTAAAGGAGATGAAGGGAGAGAAGGAGAGAAGAGGGAGGTATGTAATGACAGCTGAAAACCAAGGGATGAAGAGAAAAAAAATATAGGCAAAAAGGTTGCGGGAAGAGAAAAACCGAGGAAAGAGAGGATGCTGTCGTTTGCATGACGAGAAGTTGACCTCAGAGATGGAGACCGAAGAAGAGGAGAGAGATACAAAGGAGACAAAAATGTGGAGGAGAAAGGGAGAAATAGTTGCCTAGAGAATTACAAGAAAGAAGAGAAGAACGATGTGGAGGAGAGAAGAGAAGAACGAAGTGGAGAAAATACCAGAAAAATGGGGGAAAGAGGAAAAGCAGCTGTAGACAGATAGATAGACAGATTAGTGTGTGTGTGTGTGTGAGAGAGAGAGAGAGAGAGAGAGAGAGAGAGAGAGAGAGAGAGAGAGAGAAGAGCTGTGAGAAATCAAGAAACATTAAAAATTAACAAGACCAAGGAAAACAGTAGGTCAATAAAATATGAAAAATGGAAGAAAAATGCAAGAAAGGGTAGAAGAGGATAATGGGTCGTGGAAGAGGAGGGTCAAGGGAGAGGAAAGGAAGAAAAGAGAAAGACGGAGAAGAGAAGGTAAAAGAGATGAAATGAGACGTAAAGAGAAGGGGAAAGGAGAGAGAAGAGGAGGGAAAGACAGGGGACGGTGGAGAAGGAAAAAGATAAAAGAATGGAAGGGAAGGGAAGGGAAGGGAACGGAAGAAAAGAGAAGGGGAGAGGAGACAAGAGAAATGAAGAAAAGAGAAGAGAATGGGAGAAGAGGCGAGAAGAGAGAAGAAGAGCACGTAAGCATCCCCATCAGACCGCACAAGGAGCAGACACATCGTTTGCCCATCTAAACAATGACAAAATGGAAGAAAGAAGAAAAGCAAGGACACTACACACGGCAAAGCAGGAGAAGACAAGAGCAGATAATGGTAAGGAAAAAGTAAAAGATGTAAAGAATAAGCAAGAAACCACGAGTGAACTGCATATATACAAAGAAGAAAGAAGACAAAGCTAGGCAAAGAAACTTGAAGACAATACAAAAGACAACAGAAGACATGGCAAGAGATGAAAGGAGAAAATAACAAAAGGGAAGGGAAAAGATTAGACATGGAAAGGGTTGGACACACGGTCAAAAAATACTGTAACACAAGAATAAATGCAAGTGTGAGGAAACAAGAGAACGGAAGACAAGAGTAGGGATGCTAAGTAAAAAATACGAAGAGAGAAGAAGAGAGGAGAGAAAAGAAGTGTTAGAAGGAAAGAAATGAGAGCAATAAGGGTTGACGTGGCTCCATAATGAAAGTAAAAATAGAACAGGAAAAGAGAGGGAAAGAAGAGGAGGAAATAAGAGAATAAGATGTGGCTCGAAATGGCAATGCAAGAGAAGACAAGAGGAGATTGGTGAAGAGAGGACAAAAAAGATGAGAGAAACGGCAATAAGAGAAGGAAAAAGAGACCCGATGTAGGATGAATTTTTTAAGGGAAGGACACGGGTTCTAAACAGTAAGGCACGACTGACTGCCATCCAACACTGATCCAGACGTCGGGGCGGCGTGGGATAAATTGGAAGAGAGAGTCGGGTCACGTGGGGGTTAAGCTAGTGTGGAGGTCAGTGGTCACGGTGAAGGAAAGGGGGGACAGTGGGGACTGGGGAAGGGTGGATAGATGACAAGAGACGGAAGGGGAAGGGAGGAGAGATGAGACAGGATGGGAAGAAAGAGGAAAAGAGGAGAGGAAGCGGGAAGGGGAGATGAGTAAGAGAAAATGGGAGAGGGAGCGGAAAGGGGAAGATGATGAAGAGAAAAGAGAAGAGAGAGCGGAAAAAGCGGAGATCGGAGAGCGAGAGGAGAGTGGGAGAGCACTGAAGAGAGAAGGGAAGAGGAGAGGGGTATGGAAAGGAGAGGAGCGTAGAGTGGGAGAAGGGCAAGGGGGTGTCAACTGGGACAGTAAGAGATAGTGAGGGAAGGAGTAGGGGGAATGAGAGGGGGGATGAGAGGGAGGCGAGGGGAGGAAAGAGAGGGATGAAGTGGGGATAGGGAGGGAAGAGAATAATGGACTGAGTAATGGAGTGAGGGAAAGGGAAGAGTGGAGGGGACAGGGGGAAGGGGGAGAGGGAGGGGGTGGAAGACACTAAAGGAGGGGGGAGGCAGAGAGAGATGAATAAATTACCTCTGGTCGTTATCTCCCGCTGCCTTTACCGGGTGGGGAAAAAATGGCGAGGGGAAAGTAATATCGAACACCGTCTTTGGAGAGGAACGGTGGACACAAAAATAATCACCACTTTCTCCAAAGCTGTACAGTGTGGGACAAAAGTTCGCGTGCAGTTCCAATGCATTTTCTTCACACTTAAGGTATATAAGTCACTTTCCTCCCTGACGCATCATATCTAATGACAGAGAAGCATATCAAGCCTTTCTCAGTTTATAAATATTAATAAGTAAAGAAAACTGGATACAAGAGGTGAATTATTAGACGAACTTTTGTTTCTGACTCTACCCCCCGAACACAGGACGAAAATTCTGAAATACCAAGTTGGTCTATTCTCATCGCGTATGGAGGCTCCTATGCAACTCTTCTTTAGCGATTTATTTTCCAGACTACCCTTTAACATTCTATTTTTTGCTCCTTATATCTTCTTAATGTCGACACAAATTGCATGAACAACACACAAGAACACAGCAACGGAGCAGAATCAGAAAGGGTGTTTGCACGAGAATACCTCCCAATGAACTAGCCTATATTAAGTACCCTTTTACAAACTTTTCTTATGTCACTCACTAAAGTCAAATAACATGGCATGAGTCTGAGTTTTCAATTAACGCACTTAAAATTACCAGACCCAACGAAACATGGAAACACAACTCTCATGTCCAATATCACCGAATCTATATGGGTAATAGCATTTTATTATTATTATTATTATTTTTATTATTATCATTATTATTATTATTATTATTATTATTATTATTGTTAACTACTTCGAGCTTGTGAATGTAAATTATTAAAAAAAAAAAAAAATGTAAGGACGTCATATATAAGGGAAAAAATCACTAAGGACCAGAAAGAATCAATATGAGTGAAAGTCCTTATTATTATTATTATTATTATTATTATTATTATTATTATTATTATTATCATTATTATTATCATTATTATAATTACTACCACTACTACAACTACAACTACTACTGCTACTACTACTGTTACTATTATTATTATTGCTCTCTATTATTATTATTACTATTATTATTATTATTATTATTATTATTATTATTATTATTATTATTACTATCTTTATAACCATTATTATCATTGGTAGTATCCAAATTTGGCTAATATCGGTTAAAGCAAACATGAGTTACAAAGGGGGAGGATATAAAAATTATTCATTGGAAACCATCATTATAAAAACATTTGGCAACGATGCTTAATTATAATGATCATTTATGCCTAGAGTTAGTGAATATCCATCATAGCACGCACTAATTATCAAAGAGAGACGAAACTATTAAACACAAAATATAAACAAAAGGAATAAAATTGTAAAAAACGTAGTCAAAAATTATCCACATCTCTCAGGGCAATTAAGACAATCATTAGGGAAATATTTTGATCTCCGTCAAAAATGATAATGCATATAATTTGGACACCGCTTATTCGGACATCGTTTATTCAGACACCATTTGATCGGACATTATTTATTTGGACATCGTTTATTTTGACATCATTTACTCGGACAGCGTTTATTCGGACATTGTTTATTCGGACATCGTTTATTTGGACATCACTTATTTGGACATCGTTTATTTGGACATCGTTTATTTGGACATCGTTTATTTGGACATCGTTTATTTGGACATCGTTTATTCGGACATCGTTTATTCGGACATCGTTTCTTCGGCAACAAGCAGCCTCGCCATCAGGAAAGCAAGCGGCAGACATAAATCAGCATTATGAGGATGTGCAATTGCGTTTTCATGAATAATATATCTTCTTGAAGGCGGGGAGCAGAGGGGAGGGGAGAATGGGTGAGGGGAGAGGGAGAGAGAGGGGAGGGGAGAATGAAGAGAGGAAGAGGGAGAGGGAGAAAGAGAGGGAGACAAGCTGTGTGTGAGGAAGGGAAAGGGCAGTGTTGTGTTGTATCGTGTGTATGCGTGTGTGTGTGCGTGTGCGTGTGTGTGTGTGTGTGTGTGTGTGTGTGTGTGTGTGTGTGTGTGTGTGTGTGTGTGTGTGTGTGTGTGTGTGTGTGTGTGTGTGTGTGTGTGTGTGTGTGTGTGTGTGTGTGTGTGTGTGTGTGTGTGTGTGTGTGTGTGTGAGAGAGAGAGAGAGAGAGAGAGAGAGAGAGAGAGAGAGAGAGAGAGAAAGAGAGAGAGCCCGTAAGCCACCATCAGCAACTATACACCCTCTTCAGCGCAATGACACCTTATTTAATTTTATTCCTGATGACGTCAGACGATTTTACTCAGACTAGGGGGAGACTCCCGTAAAAAATCGTCTGGAAAGAAACCGTATGTATGTAGGTAAAAGCAATATTAGCCTCAGGTCACAAGTACTCCTCCACACATGACAACACTTCCATTTTCCTGTGCACTCCTCTCACTACACCCACTCCATTGTAGTTCGTACTTGGCCGATTGGCATGGGTTAATTCTGGCAATCTCCCTCCCTCAGTGGAAAGGTCCAGAACACCAAAGAATCTCACATTAGGACTGATACTAATACAGACACATAAACAGATGCAATATAAATCAATATTTAAAAACGATGCAGGTGCTAAACGAATTCATTGCAGCACATAGAGAGTGTAACTTCAGTAACATGAGGAACATATAAATTGAAGGCAGGTGGTAGGATCAATAGATCTCTAAACACGATGACATCTTTTAATAACACATCATTGTTATCAAAAAGGCAATTCCATTATACTTAAGATAAGTTGATTTGACGGGGTTAGAATTTATCTGTATTAACTCCTTGACTATGACTTTATGTGTCCGACTCTGGGCATCTTTCACTGTTCGTTCCAAGGCCCATCAGCCTTCCTACTTACTACACACCTCCACATGTCACCACTTCGGCGCTAACACCCACCGTCCAAACTGAATGCATGTTAGGGTTCTCATACCTGACTGGCGTATTGCTATTAGCGGAGATATTTCTACAACATGTCGGTGGGTCTTCTGGTAGATCAGTAAAGTCTGCTTTAATGAAATTCAAATCCTAGAACTATTCCCTGCCCCAGCAGGGATTCGAACCTGGGTGTATTAGGACAGCAGGCCACACCTCTACCGATTCGACTGTTTTCTGTATCATTCTTCCTCCTGCCAGACAATGTTATTCATCTAATGGAAGAACTCCCAAAATGAACTGATTATGGCCTGAGAAACAGAATGGTGGAGGCTTGGATAAAACAATAGGCTGCAATTCGATAGGACGCTAAAGCGTTTCTATGCTGATTGACAAAAAAAAAAAAAAAAAAAAAAAAAAAAAAATTATCAACCTTAAGACAGCCAAAACATGTATTCAGTATGAAAGGTGGGTATCGGTGCTTTAGAAACGATATGTGAAGGTGTATGACAAGTTGGAGGACTGCTGGGTCTCAAGGAGCGAATTATCTAGCCTGAGCACAGAGCATCAATCTTACAAAATTACCTTCTCTTAATCACCTGGCTAATCTGCTGCCCTATCTCTACTCTCATTAACCGCTGACAAGG
The DNA here is from genome assembly GCF_032717465.1 of Coenobita brevimanus. Lineage (NCBI taxonomy): Eukaryota > Metazoa > Arthropoda > Malacostraca > Decapoda > Coenobitidae > Coenobita > Coenobita brevimanus. Next base: position 47,412,175 of record NC_136977.1, on the reverse strand, counting down.
TATCCTCATCGCACCACAGCTCTAGATTACCACACATTAATACTCTGATTAAGACAGATTAACAACCTACTGAGACCATCATTACACGAATGAGCACGCATATTAGTGCCATGAGAGGACAGAGATTGCAACACATTCATATATCATTAAGCACACTAATGCTGTAATTGGATATCATCAAGGCACATATTAATGTCCCGCTTAGGGCGGATTAACATCAGTACTTACACCTTCAACGCACGGATTAGCACCAATACTGATATTCCCAGTTATCAGATTACCATACACACAGAATGTACGCTCTGATGAACGAAATGTGTGATGTGGTAGTACAGATTTGGCAGTGTGTGATATGGCAGTGTAAGGTGTAACAATGTGAAGTATATATGAGGTATGACAGCGAGTAATACGGTACTGTGAGGTGTGTGTGAAGTGTGGCAGTGTGTGACGCAGCACCGTGAGATGTGCATGAGGAGTGCCGACATAGAGTCTGAGGTTTGACAGTATGTGGTGTGATTGTGTGAGATGTGAGTGAGGTATGGCAGTGTAAGGTGTGTCAGGTGTGGTCGTGTGTGGTTACAGTGTGTGATGCTGTAGTGTGATGTGCATGTGTGTGTTGTGGCAATGTGAAATGTGTCAGGATCTGCTACAACACAGCGACATTTTCTGACTTTATCTGCCACCCTGCACAATCACTGACCTAGAAAATAAGCTTATCTTTCTTCAGAACTGAAATGTTCACTCCAACACAAACATATATTCCTGTGTCAGCCTACGTCAGATAGGGATTACCAGAGAAACCAGTCATGTAACAGGAACACTGCAATGGTTGGCCTCCCACGTGTCTGCAGAGATGTTATTCAGCCATGGCATTTTCTTAGACTACTGTTTCCAGATGCCATGGGGCTGTGTTGTCTTAGATGGTTTAGATCAGGTAGTTTAATTTAGTTTCTCCATCGACATTTCAGTGAATGGCAGACCACTACACCCATCAGCACCACCACCACCACCAACAACAACAACAACAACAACAACAACACTACTACCACCATTATCATCATCATAACGCTGCTTATTATTACATGTAGTAGGAAAATTGAAAAAAAAAGTTCCCATATCTTTTTCATAACCTGGATCCACCTCCCCTCTCTGGTGGTGTGGAGGTCACGAGACACTTCATGCCACTGCAGCAATAGGTCAGGGAAGTTTCCAGTCCTCAGCTCCAGCTCATTTAACTCTGGGTTCATGAGTGTAAAAAAAAAATAAAGAAGAAGAAGCCAAAAGAATATACTTTTTTTTTTTTTTACTGGGTACTTTGATAGTTTTCCCAGCCTGTGTGTTCATTTTTTCTTGTTTTCTAGCCATGTCATTTATAAGAGGATAAAGTCTGATAGAAGACGATGACGACAACGATAAGGACGATGATGATGACTACGGCGATAACGAAGCTGTTGATGACGATGACGATTACAAAGCACATTCCTCTCTCAAGCCCATCAGTCATCACAATTCCCTCCTCTCTCTCTCTCTCTCTCTCTCTCTCTCTCTCTCTGCATGTTATATATTAGCTACAACCTTTCCGATCTTAGAAAGTATGTTAACATAGTAAGAATTTCAGTCATTCTCTCATGGTGTCATTGCACAACGAAAGGTCATTTAATGCTGAATGAAATCGTCTTGTGATGGCAATAATAAAAAATGTATCATAAATGTACTAAGTGGGTTTCTAAGCTGAATAAAAATCGTCTTGTAGTAGCACCTTCTTAATAAAACAGCCAGATGAAATGAACAAGTAGAAATTAAACAGTCATTTTGGGGGAGGGGGGTAAAGCCGATTGTCGAAAGGCTAGGCCACTCAAAGCCATATTAGGAGAACTCTGGGAAGATATTGTCATTTAGGCTTTGTGCCCAGTCATCCACATAATAATCTTTTTAAAGTCGTCAAAACATATTAAGACTCGCAAGGACGCAGTTTCGAACCTCTGTGAGAAGTATTAATGGGGATAAAGCGTTGTAAATAGTGTTAAAAATTCCCATAAGCCTACCGATAATCCAAAAAACCATCCTTACCGTTGTCAGCATATTGGACTGAACGAGACTCCCCCACGTCCCGCACACGTATCTCTCTCTCTCTCTCTCTCTCTCTCTCTCTCTCCCCTCTCTCTCTCTCTCTCTCTCTCTCTCTCTCTCTCTCTCTCTCTCCCTCTCTCGGGCAAGCAGGACAGGCTGAGGCAGGACAAGGTTAAGAAAAGAGTAGGGCAAGGCAGGGCAAAAAAAGGCCGCAAAAGGTGAAGCAGGACGGTGAGGTAAGACTGGATGAAGCAGGACAGGGTGAGACAAGGCAGGGTACGTATGGCAGGGTGAGGCAGGGGACAGGTTAAGACAGGATAGGGCAGGCAAGGACATGGTAAGGCCGAAAAGGATGAAGCATGAGAATGTAAGGAAGGGAGGGGGTGAGATAGAAAGGACAGAGTATGGCAGTAGTAATACTGGGGAAGGTAAGACAGGGCGAGGCAGGATAGGGTGGGGCATGACAGGGAGAGACATGACAGAGCGAGCAGGACAGGGTAAGGCAGGCGTATGATGGGCCATGGAGCGAGTAAGATGTCCAGGCAGAAGAAAATTTTATTAGGCTATAAATCAAGGGTTTATCTGTGTACATGTATGACGGCTTTTGTTCATCTGCGTCCCTCCCTTCCCCCCTCCCTTATCACACACACCCTTGACATCCCTTCCCTCTTATCACCTCCTCGTTACCCCTTCCCTCTTATCACCTCCTTGTTACCCCCTCCCTCTAATCACCCCTCCCCCCGTTCCCCCACATTTGCCATCCCACCCACGCCCTATCAGTCTTTGTCATTCTGTCTAATTAGCCACCTCACTCTTTCTCTAATCATTTCAATGTTGTGTTCTTCCCCTTCCCCTTCCCCTCCCTCCCTCATAGCCCCTACCCATCCCCCCTTTTTCACTCCCTTCTCCCCCTTACTGTCTCACCTCCTTGTCATAGTTGGGTCCAATTTGTCACCCCACATATCATTTGATCATTAGACGTTTGTTACTCCTCTTTCCTCGTCACTCATAACCCCCAAACTCCCTTCCCCCTTCTTGTTACCCTTCAACCCCTCACATTTGTCAGACTTGCTCGTCACACTTTAGTCAAATTTGTCATCTACACTTGATCTGACTGCTACAAAGGTATTTTTTATTAAGCCCCATTCCCTTTCCCCCATCCTCTCTGTCTAACCCGCCCCTACACACATGCTATTTGTCACCCCTTCCCCTACCACACTCTCTTGGCACATTTCCGTCCAGTCTGTCACGTCACACTTCTGTCCCTTTCCTCTCCTTCCCCTTCCCCCTTCCTCGCTGCCTTATTTTTCCCCTCACCCTCACCCCCACCTCCGTCATATAGTTGTCTGTCCACTTCCCGTCCCACATCTGTCCAATTTATCGCCTGATCGTCTTCATGTATCTCAGATCACTATAAATCCTCACCTCCTCTCTCCTAATTTGCCTCCCTAACTTCACAGCTCATATACTACCTCAAACACCTGTCACCACAACTCATCACTGTCCCTAATTTACCTATCTCCTCAGAATATCCTTACATACCTTAGCCCATCTTTAGACCACACCCCATAATCTCACAACCTTTACGCCACCTCACACGCCTCCCATCACAGCACATCCTCTGCACATCATCATATCTTTCTCCCCCATCACATTAATACCCCACCAAATCCTTCCACTTCTCAAATCACCCCAAAAATCCATTTCCACTTCACACCTTCCAATCACGCATCACATTTAAATAGTCACACCTTACACCCATCACCTTAACGTACGTCCATCACATCTTCCCGTAAAACACCCCCACCTCCATCTTCCGCTCCTCACACCCCACATCTCTCCTCTCACAAATCACATCTAACACTTTCCTAGTCACACCCCAGCTCATCTTTATGACCGCAGAATCTTCTACGCACCCTCTCCCACCCCTTCCACTCCATCACTGCACATTACCCCAATAGTAAATCATAAATACATCATCTAAACACATTTTCATCACAGCTTCCGAGACTCATCCTCTCCCCACCTACCCTCTCCCACATCCCACTTCACCTTCTCAGCCACACCAGTCAGCAATCACCTAACCTCTGTGCCTTCACATCTCATTCTTATCACCTTTATACTACACCTGTTCCCTTCCCCATGCCAGCTCACCCCCCTCACATTTCCCCTTCCACAAATTTAACCTTACACTTCTCCATTCACACCTCAGCTCAATTTCATCACAACTCTATCACCTTTGGACCTAACACCCCCTCCAACTCTCACCTCTCTCACACCTCACACCTCCCCGCCTCTCAGTCAGGTGTGTATCTGTGTGCGTGCGTGTAAGGTCTGGTAGTTTGTTTTGCCGATTGTCTGAAGATATACCTACAAACTGGGAAGCGTGACATCATTCTTTTTCCTTCCTTCTCTTTTCTTTTGATGATTATAAAAGTCTTCCCTGATGGTTTTTCTTTCCTAGGCTCTTCTCTGTTGTTTATTTGCTGTGTCTCGTGTTTTATTTTTTCTTTCACATTTTTCGTCCCTTGTTCTTGCTCACAGTATCATTTCTTGGGTGTTCTTTACTACTGTATGTCTGTTTGTGTGTGAATATTAAGTGATCTCTCTCTCTCTCTCTCTCCCTCTCTCTCTCTCTCTCTCTCTCTCCCTCTCTCTCTCTCTCTCTCTCTCTCTCTCTCTCCTATAAACCTGTCATTTCTGAGATTTTTTTTATTTCCCCGTATTGAGTGAGTGCCGTAAACCCCCCCCCCTTCTCTCTCTCTCTCTCTCTCTCTCTCTCAACTATAAATTCGTCTCTCTCAAAACGCCGTACACTTTGTCACATATCCACACACACACACACACACACACACACACATACACACACACACACTGACAATTCTGACATGAACGGCTGTTCAGATAAGCCCTACCACACACACACACACACACACACACACACACACACACACACACACAATATGAGGAAAGAGAGAGAGAGAGAGTCCATAAGGGGTGACTAATAAGAGAGGCACTGAGTTCTCTTTTGTATATGTAATGGGGTGAGGTGTGACTTACCCATCCCTAGTGGTGAGATCCGGTTCCTCATTACACTACAACACAAAATCTCTCTCTCTCTCTCTCTCTCTCTCTCTCTCTCTCTCTCTCTCTCTCTCTCTCTCTCTCTCTCTCTCTCTCTCTCTCTCTCTCTCTCTCTCTCTCTCTCTCTCCCTCTCTCGGGCAAGCAGGACAGGCTGAGGCAGGACAAGGTTAAGAAAAGAGTAGGGCAAGGCAGGGCAAAAAAAGGCCGCAAAAGGTGAAGCAGGACGGTGAGGTAAGACTGGATGAAGCAGGTCAGGGTGAGACAAGGCAGGGTACGTATGGCAGGGTGAGGCAGGGGACAGGTTAAGACAGGATAGGGCAGGCAAGGACATGGTAAGGCCGAAAAGGGTGAAGCATGAGAATGTAAGGAAGGGAAGGGGTGAGATAGAAAGGACAGAGTATGGCAGTAGTAATACTGGGGAAGGTAAGACAGGGCGAGGCAGGATAGGGTGGGGCATGACAGGGAGAGACATGACAGAGCGAGCAGGACAGGGTAAGGCAGGCGTATGATGGGCCATGGAGCGAGTAAGATGTCCAGGCAGAAGAAAATTTTATTAGGCTATAAATCAAGGGTTTATCTGTGTACATGTATGACGGCTTTTGTTCATCTGCGTCCCTCCCTTCCCCCCTCCCTTATCACACACACCCTTGACATCCCTTCCCTCTTATCACCTCCTCGTTACCCCTTCCCTCTTATCACCTCCTTGTTACCCCCTCCCTCTAATCACCCCTCCCCCCGTTCCCCCACATTTGCCATCCCACCCACGCCCTATCAGTCTTTGTCATTCTGTCTAATTAGCCACCTCACTCTTTCTCTAATCATTTCAATGTTGTGTTCTTCCCCTTCCCTTCCCCTCCCTCCCTCATAGCCCCTACCCATCCCCCTTTTTCACTCCCTTCTCCCCCTTACTGTCTCACCTCCTTGTCATAGTTGGGTCCAATTTGTCACCCCACATTTCATTTGATCATTAGACGTTTGTTACTCCTCTTTCCTCGTCACTCATAACCCCCAAACTCCCTTCCCCCTTCTTGTTACCCTTCAACCCCTCACATTTGTCAGACTTCCTCGTCACACTTCAGTCAAATTTGTCATCTACACTTGATCTGACTGCTACAAAGGTATTTTTTATTAAGCCCCATTCCCTTTCCCCCATCCTCTCTGTCTAACCCGCCCCTACACACATGCTATTTGTCACCCCTTCCCCTACCACACTCTCTTGGCACATTTCCGTCCAGTCTGTCACGTCACACTTCTGTCCCTTTCCTCTCCTTCCCCTTCCCCCTTCCTCGCTGCCTTATTTTTCCCCTCACCCTCACCCCCACCTCCGTCATATAGTTGTCTGTCCACTTCCCGTCCCACATCTGTCCAATTTATCGCCTGATCGTCTTCATGTATCTCAGATCACTATAAATCCTCACCTCCTCTCTCCTAATTTGCCTCCCTAACTTCACAGCTCATATACTACCTCAAACACCTGTCACCACAACTCATCACTGTCCCTAATTTACCTATCTCCTCAGAATATCCTTACATACCTTAGCCCATCTTTAGACCACACCCCATAATCTCACAACCTTTACGCCACCTCACACGCCTCCCATCACAGCACATCCTCTGCACATCATCATATCTTTCTCCCCCATCACATTAATACCCCACCAAATCCTTCCACTTCTCAAATCACCCCAAAAATCCATTTCCACTTCACACCTTCCAATCACGCATCACATTTAAATAGTCACACCTTACACCCATCACCTTAACGTACGTCCATCACATCTTCCCGTAAAACACCCCCACCTCCATCTTCCGCTCCTCACACCCCACATCTCTCCTCTCACAAATCACATCTAACACTTTCCTAGTCACACCCCAGCTCATCTTTATCACCGCAGAATCTTCTACGCACCCTCTCCCACCCCTTCCACTCCATCACTGCACATTACCCCAATAGTAAATCATAAATACATCATCTAAACACATTTTCATCACAGCTTCCGAGACTCATCCTCTCCCCACCTACCCTCTCCCACATCCCACTTCACCTTCTCAGCCACACCAGTCAGCAATCACCTAACCTCTGTGCCTTCACATCTCATTCTTATCACCTTTATACTACACCTGTTCCCTTCCCCATGCCAGCTCACCCCCCTCACATTTCCCCTTCCACAAATTTAACCTTACACTTCTCCATTCACACCTCAGCTCAATTTCATCACAACTCTATCACCTTTGGACCTAACACCCCTCCAACTCTCACCTCTCTCACACCTCACACCTCCCCGCCTCTCAGTCAGGTGTGTATCTGTGTGCGTGCGTGTAAGGTCTGGTAGTTTGTTTTGCCGATTGTCTGAAGATATACCTACAAACTGGGAAGCGTGACATCATTCTTTTTCCTTCCTTCTCTTTTCTTTTGATGATTATAAAAGTCTTCCCTGATGATTTTTCTTTCCTAGGCTCTTCTCTGTTGTTTATTTGCTGTGTCTCGTGTTTTATTTTTTCTTTCACATTTTTCGTCCCTTGTTCTTGCTCACAGTATCATTTCTTGGGTGTTCTTTACTACTGTATGTCTGTTTGTGTGTGAATATTAAGTGATCTCTCTCTCTCCCTCTCTCTCTCTCTCTCTCTCTCTCTCTCTCTCTCTCTCTCTCTCTCTCTCTCCTATAAACCTGTCATTTCTGAGATTTTTTTTATTTCCCCGTATTGAGTGAGTGCCGTAAACCCCCCCCCCTTCTCTCTCTCTCTCTCTCTCTCTCAACTATAAATTCGTCTCTCTCAAAACGCCGTACACTTTGTCACATATCCACACACACACACACACACACACACACACACACACACACACACACTGACAATTCTGACATGAACGGCTGTTCAGATAAGCCCTACAACACACACACACACACACACACACACACACACACACACACAATATGAGGAAAGAGAGAGAGAGAGAGTCCATAAGGGGTGACTAATAAGAGAGGCACTGAGTTCTCTTTTGTATATGTAATGGGGTGAGGTGTGACTTACCCATCCCTAGTGGTGAGATCCGGTTCCTCATTACACTACAACACAAAATCTCTCTCTCTCTCTCTCTCTCTCTCTCTCTCTCTCTCTCTCTCTCTCTCTCTCTCTCTCTCTCTCTCTCTCTCTCTCTCTCTCTCTCTCTCTCTCTCTCTCTCTCTCTCTCTCTCTCTCCCTCTCTCGGGCAAGCAGGACAGGCTGAGGCAGGACAAGGTTAAGAAAAGAGTAGGGCAAGGCAGGGCAAAAAAAGGCCGCAAAAGGTGAAGCAGGACGGTGAGGTAAGACTGGATGAAGCAGGTCAGGGTGAGACAAGGCAGGGTACGTATGGCAGGGTGAGGCAGGGGACAGGTTAAGACAGGATAGGGCAGGCAAGGACATGGTAAGGCCGAAAAGGGTGAAGCATGAGAATGTAAGGAAGGGAAGGGGTGAGATAGAAAGGACAGAGTATGGCAGTAGTAATACTGGGGAAGGTAAGACAGGGCGAGGCAGGATAGGGTGGGGCATGACAGGGAGAGACATGACAGAGCGAGCAGGACAGGGTAAGGCAGGCGTATGATGGGCCATGGAGCGAGTAAGATGTCCAGGCAGAAGAAAATTTTATTAGGCTATAAATCAAGGGTTTATCTGTGTACATGTATGACGGCTTTTGTTCATCTGCGTCCCTCCCTTCCCCCCTCCCTTATCACACACACCCTTGACATCCCTTCCCTCTTATCACCTCCTCGTTACCCCTTCCCTCTTATCACCTCCTTGTTACCCCCTCCCTCTAATCACCCCTCCCCCCGTTCCCCCACATTTGCCATCCCACCCACGCCCTATCAGTCTTTGTCATTCTGTCTAATTAGCCACCTCACTCTTTCTCTAATCATTTCAATGTTGTGTTCTTCCCCTTCCCCTTCCCCTCCCTCCCTCATAGCCCCTACCCATCCCCCCTTTTTCACTCCCTTCTCCCCCTTACTGTCTCACCTCCTTGTCATAGTTGGGTCCAATTTGTCACCCCACATTTCATTTGATCATTAGACGTTTGTTACTCCTCTTTCCTCGTCACTCATAACCCCCAAACTCCCTTCCCCCTTCTTGTTACCCTTCAACCCCTCACATTTGTCAGACTTCCTCGTCACACTTCAGTCAAATTTGTCATCTACACTTGATCTGACTGCTACATAGGTATTTTTTATTAAGCCCCATTCCCTTTCCCCCATCCTCTCTGTCTAACCCGCCCCTACACACATGCTATTTGTCACCCCTTCCCCTACCACACTCTCTTGGCACATTTCCGTCCAGTCTGTCACGTCACACTTCTGTCCCTTTCCTCTCCTTCCCCTTCCCCCTTCCTCGCTGCCTTATTTTTCCCCTCACCCTCACCCCCACCTCCGTCATATAGTTGTCTGTCCACTTCCCGTCCCACATCTGTCCAATTTATCGCCTGATCGTCTTCATGTATCTCAGATCACTATAAATCCTCACCTCCTCTCTCCTAATTTGCCTCCCTAACTTCACAGCTCATATACTACCTCAAACACCTGTCACCACAACTCATCACTGTCCCTAATTTACCTATCTCCTCAGAATATCCTTACATACCTTAGCCCATCTTTAGACCACACCCCATAATCTCACAACCTTTACGCCACCTCACACGCCTCCCATCACAGCACATCCTCTGCACATCATCATATCTTTCTCCCCCATCACATTAATACCCCACCAAATCCTTCCACTTCTCAAATCACCCCAAAAATCCATTTCCACTTCACACCTTCCAATCACGCATCACATTTAAATAGTCACACCTTACACCCATCACCTTAACGTACGTCCATCACATCTTCCCGTAAAACACCCCCACCTCCATCTTCCGCTCCTCACACCCCACATCTCTCCTCTCACAAATCACATCTAACACTTTCCTAGTCACACCCCAGCTCATCTTTATCACCGCAGAATCTTCTACGCACCCTCTCCCACCCCTTCCACTCCATCACTGCACATTACCCCAATAGTAAATCATAAATACATCATCTAAACACATTTTCATCACAGCTTCCGAGACTCATCCTCTCCCCACCTACCCTCTCCCACATCCCACTTCACCTTCTCAGCCACACCAGTCAGCAATCACCTAACCTCTGTGCCTTCACATCTCATTCTTATCACCTTTATACTACACCTGTTCCCGTCCCCCTGCCAGCTCACCCCCCTCACATTTCCCCTTCCACAAATTTAACCTTACACTTCTCCATTCACACCTCAGCTCAATTTCATCACAACTCTATCACCTTTGGACCTAACACCCCCTCCAACTCTCACCTCTCTCACACCTCACACCTCCCCGCCTCTCAGTCAGGTGTGTATCTGTGTGCGTGCGTGTAAGGTCTGGTAGTTTGTTTTGCCGATTGTCTGAAGATATACCTACAAACTGGGAAGCGTGACATCATTCTTTTTCCTTCCTTCTCTTTTCTTTTGATGATTATAAAAGTCTTCCCTGATGATTTTTCTTTCCTAGGCTCTTCTCTGTTGTTTATTTGCTGTGTCTCGTGTTTTATTTTTTCTTTCACATTTTTCGTCCCTTGTTCTTGCTCACAGTATCATTTCTTGGGTGTTCTTTACTACTGTATGTCTGTTTGTGTGTGAATATTAAGTGATCTCTCTCTCTCCCTCTCTCTCTCTCTCTCTCTCTCTCTCTCTCTCTCTCTCTCTCTCTCTCTCCTATAAACCTGTCATTTCTGAGATTTTTTTTATTTCCCCGTATTGAGTGAGTGCCGTAAACCCCCCCCCTTCTCTCTCTCTCTCTCTCTCTCTCAACTATAAATTCGTCTCTCTCAAAACGCCGTACACTTTGTCACATATCCACACACACACACACACACACACACACACACACACACACACACACACACTGACAATTCTGACATGAACGGCTGTTCAGATAAGCCCTACAACACACACACACACACACACACACACACACACACACACACACAATATGAGGAAAGAGAGAGAGAGAGAGTCCATAAGGGGTGACTAATAAGAGAGGCACTGAGTTCTCTTTTGTATATGTAATGGGGTGAGGTGTGACTTACCCATCCCTAGTGGTGAGATCCGGTTCCTCATTACACTACAACACAAAATCTCTCTCTCTCTCTCTCTCTCTCTCTCTCACACACACACACACACACACACACACACACACACACACACACACTCAAAGCCAAGGCACACACTCAAACACACAGCTCCAGGTAATCGAACCTCACACACACACACACACACACACACACACACACACACACACGACAATGGAATGAAATACAAGCACACCAAGGCAAATACCCCCACCTTCACTCCTTCTCCCTCTCTCCACCCCTGACTATCCCCACAACTCCTTTCCCTCTTCCCCAGCCCCACCACTCCTCCCTTCATATCACAAGATATATGGTCGTAATCTTAATCTCTTAAATCCGCAAGGGGCCTCTTCTAAGCTGATATAAATGTCATCGGCAGCAAAAATAAGAAATAAAAGATGTTGTACTGAGATCAGAGTCAACTTCTTCAGCTTAAGGACGTCAGCTTATTTTTATGGGTAACGTTAGACGATTGACTTTAATATACGGAGATATTTCACAAGATTATGGGATAAGAAAATGGTAAGTATTTTTTCTAAAGTATTCATAGTGGAGAGGAAGCTATGGCCTCAAAATTTGGCCACAATTTTCTGAACAATCAAGGAAAATATTTTGTCATTAGCCTGTACTCAGCGTCACATAACACAATGGCGGTGAAGGAGCTGAGTACGTGTTTCTACAAATTTATCAATTCCAGACTCTCCCTGGGACTCGCTGGAGAAAGGGGAATACTTTACATGAATAACCACACACTTGTAAATCGTCTGGCACCAAATATTGAAAGTGCATTTTCTCCAGAACTATTTTCCCTCACCATGTGTTCCATCAACGAACTAATAATCCCAGGGTCTTCCTTTCCCAACCACACCTCACTTAGAAGACCCGAGGAAGAGATTTTGACCCAAATATTCGGAACACTTATTGAAACTGAAACTGTATGAACTGGCAGACCTACTCTCCGCATTACATTTTAAAAACAGTATCAAAGTAGTGGAGACAAACATTTTTTTCTCTCAGGCCTTGCGTTCCACCAATGACCCATAATCTCAGGGTCTTCCTTTATCACCCACATTCTCACTTTCAAGACCCCTCGTGTCTTTAGGCCTCACGCAGCCCCATCCCCACCCCTGGCGATGATCCAATGAGCCTCACGGTGTCAGTCTGTCTGTGTACATGCGTCTCGCCATTCTTCTGACCCCCTTATTGTTTCGCACATGGCCCGCCCTCTCCCTCCCCACTTCCCTTCCCCCCCTACCCCAACCCCCTCATGCTCCCGACCTCCTTTTCTCTCCTCCCTTTCCTGCGACCCCTTCTCTCTCTTTCTTCCCTCTTACTAAATTCCCTTTCTCTCTCATCCCTCTTTTCTATCAGTTCCCATTACAGTGCCAACATCCTTTCATCTGCCTTTCCTCCTCCTCCTCCTTTACCCTTTTTACTCTCTCCTCCCTACTCCTCCCCCAACCCCATTTCTCTCTCCTCCCTTCTCTGCCTTTTCATCTCCTCGTCCCTCCATTTCTTCTTTTTCATCTGCCACACGTCTCTCGATTTCTTCCTCAAGCATCTCTTTATTTCTGTCCTCGTTTTCATGATCCACTCGTATCCCACTTTCTTCTCTTTCATCTTTCACACATTTCTAGATTTACTTATTTTTATCTGCCAAGTTTCTAATTATACCTTTTTACCTACCACACGTACCTCGATTGTTGCCTTAAATGCCTCTTGATTATTTTCCTTTTCTTCTTCCACACGTTCCTTTATTCTGCCTTTTCATCCTCCACATACCGACTCACCTCCGCCCTTTCATCTGTCCTTTCTTGTACCAGGATTCCTTTCGCTTGACATTTTTTTTTTCTGTCATTTCCTCGTGTTAATGCCTCCCTCATCTATCTTCATTTCTCACGTGCTTTCTTCTTCGCTACGTATCTTCCCTGTTATACGATATAATGATTTCTGGAGTTTCCTTCATTTTTTCAGTATTGTGTGTGCTTCTTGGGTCTTTTCATTTCTCTCTCTCTCTCTCTCTCTCTCTCTCTCTCTCTCTCTCTCTCTCTCTCTCTTCCCTTCCTCCGCATCATACCTTCGCTCTAAAGATCATACCTACTGTATATCTAAAAACTATAGGATATAATTTTTTCCATCTAAATTATCCACTGGTAAAGAAAAAGTCACATACCCTCTCTCACCAGTCATTTCTCCCCTCCTGTCACAAGCCTCGGAGGGTTTGGAGGGTGGGGGAGAGCCGTAGTGCTATTCTGCCTTCTTTTACGCCTGTGAATAGAATGAGAGTGTCAATTAATATTAAACTTCTTCAGGATGGTGACGTGTTTTATTAAGACGTTTTTACTCCCTCCAGACAATTTTATCAAGCTTTTGGGAGACCTCGTGTAAATTATTATTATTATTATTATTATTATTATTAGTAGTAGTAGTAGTGGTAGTATTGGTAGGGCCGTATTCTGCATGGCTTAGGCTTCGAATGACCTCTCTTTCAGTGATATATTTTGCACCTTACACACTCCATAATTTTTTTATGTTATTTATATCGACACAGTTTGCTTCACGACCTCGACCTTTTCCTAAGGACCGTATAGCTTGTGTGGTCTGTGTAACTGCACCCTCTCTCTCTCTCTCTCTCTCTCTCTCTCTCTCTCTCTCTCTCTCTCAGCCTCTCGATCTTTCACCCGGCTTTCATTGTAATCATCATTTTTTTTTTTTACTTCCAACTTTTATTATTGTCTTATATTCCTGCCCCAGGCTCTTGTCAATCAACTTCTTCCGCACTTCTTCGTCTTCTCTATTTTTTCTTCATTTTTTTTCCTGCCGTCCGCCTGACAAATATAGCATACTTCATCCCTCCTCATACCCCATAAATCCTTCTTTCCTTTTTCTTGATTCCTATTCTCTCTCACCTCGTCACCCCTTCTCCTTGATCCTCTCTCTCTGTCTCTCTCTCTGTCTCTCTCTCTCTCTCTCTCTCTCTCTCTCTCTGACCTCGCTCGTGCCTCTCTCACATACATCAAGCAGCATCTTCGTTTTTTCCCCACCTGAATCACGTATATAGCCTCCTTCCACTGTGAATAATGCAAATGCTCTTTTATTCACTGCAAAAATACTGAATATACATCTAATACTTCACTGCAAAAATATAGTATGATTTGGGGCTTCCTGTTTCAGTGTGATTTTTATATACGTAGACTTTCTTCTACGATATTCTCCTCTTTTATTTTCACCAGAGAATAAAAAACAGCAGCTCTTGTCCCCCAAAAAAAGAAACTTGACCAAAAAGGAAGACAATATGAAGACTGTTGATTTTGAGACGCGTGAAAAGAATTAAGGTCACGTGCAGTGGCAAGACAAATTAAGGAAGACAATGCTGATCAAGACAGATTAAGAAAAAGCTTGCCAAGTTGCCCAGCTGTATAAATCCTACACACATATTAGTGAGAAACAGGAATATGATGGCTGTGGTGATGATGGTGGTGGTGGTGATGATGATGATGATTTTTCTTATTATTTTTATTCATTCGAAAGAGCAGTAGCACACACCCATACTGTCATCATCATCATGATCATCATCATCATGATCATCATCATCACCTCCATCATCTTAACTACGGGGTAAAAAAAATAAATGAGGTAAGAAAGCACCAATTATCTTTGGTATGGAGAATTTTTCCAATATCTATTTTTGCGCAATTCCTCAAAATTACGTGTTTTAATTTTACTGAATGTGTGTGTGTGTGTGTGTGTGTGTGTGTGTGTGTGTGTGTGTGTTTTGTCGCTTCCTAGGAATGACTGTCTCTACGGGCACGCTTTCTCCCCTCACCCCTGTCAGCTTTCCCTCTGTCCCTTCTTCCTTGTTTCAGATCTTCCTCCCTCCCTCTCATGTCAGCCCTTCCTTCCTCCCTGTCTTCCTTCCCTCCGTCCCTACCTTCGCTCCCTCCTCCCTCATCATGTCAGACTTCCCTCCCTTCCTTCCCTTCCTCTGTGTCTAGTGTCAGTCTTCTCTCCGATCCTCCCTCCCTCCCTCCCTTGTCAGTCCTCCCTCCGTACCTCCTGCCCTCCCTCTGTGTCGGGTGTCAGTCTTCTCTCTCTCTCTCTCTCTCTTTCTCTCTCTCTCTCTCTCTCTCTCTCTCTCTCTCTCTCTCTCTCTCTCTCTCACGGAATGACAGCTGATCCAAGCCAAGTGAGTATAATTTAATGATTATTACATGCTAGCGCAATAAACATGTAAATGAGAAGGTTTATATTAACAAAGTAATTAACAGCCTATAAGTCACTGTCCTGTTTTCATCCGCCTATTGTTGGTGATGGAGGCAAAGCCGACATTTAAAAAGTAAAAAAAAATATATATATATAAAACTCACACTTCAAATGATTTTCTCCCACTCATTCTACAAGGCTTAATTGAGAATGTTTTTTTTCTGTCTCTCCCACAAAAATTTCCACGTGATTTCTTGCATTTAGTTTTCTCTCTCAGATGTTTCCTCAGGCGGTGATGAGAGGAGGGTAGGAGAGGGAGGGAATACTGTTTCTCTCAGCTCTCTCATTCAGACAGTTAGCGTCACACCTTTACCTTCACTGACAGGAGCTACCTCGTGTGGGACAACAAACCCAAGTAGCTGTCCTCCTTTCTAATGTTCTTGTGTGTCAGCTTCTTCCCTTCTCCCGTGTCATCGGCCATCTTTCCCATTTTTTCTCTCCCGCCTTCTCTCTACTATACTGTCTTTTTCTCCCTCCTTTGCCTACACATTTCTTGCTTTTTACCATCTGTCTCTCTCCCGTTTTCCCCCTCCCTACCGCCCTTCTCCCAATTTCTCTTTCCAATTTCCAACTATGTAACCCTTTCTCCCTGTCCACCATCTGTCTTTCTCAGTATGGTGTGTCAGTCTTCTCTCTTTCTTGTGACACCGCCTCCCCTCAATAATATTTTGTCAGTCCCCTTCCATCCTCTCCCTCTCTCTTGTTCATCCACTTTCCCCTCTCCAGCATCTCTCCCCTCTCCCTCCCTCTCTCTCCAGTTTCCTCCTCCTTTAGCTGAACTTTTTAACTTATCACTTAAGAGCAGTAAGGTGCCACATGAATGGAAGCTTGCTAAAGTAACCCCAGTATTCAAAAAGGGCAACAGAGCCCAACCAGAAAACTACCGCCCAATTAGTTTAACATCTGTGGTTTGCAAATTGCTTGAAACTATTATCAGAGACAAGTTTGTGAAACACTTAGAAACAAACAATCTTATAAAAGATTCGCATTATAGTTTTCATAATAATCGCTCTTCCCTCACGAATCTGCTGGACTTTTTCAATGACATACTGAACATGTATGACGAGACCAAATCTGTTGATGTGGTCTACCTCGATTTTCAAAAGGCTTTTGACAAAGTTCCACACAAAAGACTACTTCAGAAGCTAAAGGCACATGGTTTCAGCGGCAGTGTTCTCGGGTGGGTAGAAGATTGGCTCACCGGACGAAAGCAAAGAGTTGTAATAAATGAAAAAGAGTCAGACTGGATAAACGTTACAAGTGGAGTGCCGCAGTGTTCAGTGTTAGGTCCTATTCTTTTCTTAATATATGTAAATGATATTGACGAAGGATTGTGTTGTAAGATTTCAAAATTTGCTGATGATACTAAAATAGGTAACAGAGCAGATACAGCACTGCAAAGACAGGCAATTCAGAGAGATCTTGATCAATTGTTTAACTGGGCCCAAGTCTGGCAAATGGATTTCAATATTAATAAATGCAAAGTGTTAAACAATGGCAGTAAAAATAAAAGAGTAAGTTATAGGATGAATAATGTCCAACTTGATAGGGTAAACCATGAAAAAGACTTAGGAGTTATAATAACAAATGATTTGAAACCAAGCAAACAATGTACAGAAGTTGTGAAAAAAGCCAAAAAATTGATTGGATTCATGGGCAGAGCATTTGAATATAAATCCGATAATATCGTCCTCACTCTGTATAATTCCCTAGTACGCCCGCACTTGGAGTATTGCGTTCAGTTTTGGTCACCGTATTATAAAAAGGATATGGGAAAGCTTGAAAGAGTGCAGCGAAGGATGACAAAGATGATACCCAGACAGAAATAAACCGTACGAGGAACGTTTAGAAGCCCTGAATCTCTTAACCCTAACAAAACGGAGGATACGAGGCGATTTAATTCAAGTTTTCAAAGGACACGATAACATGGCTGTCAATAAATACTTCACAGTTGATCACTCGAATTACACAAGAGGCAATGGGCATAAAATAATTGGCAAACGATTCCAGTCGCATGAAGCTAAGCATTTCTTCTTCAACTGAGTTGTAAATATATGGAATAAATTGCCCTCCAAAGTAATAAATTGTAATACAGTACAAACCTTTCAAGGTCGCCTGGATAAGTATTTGACATCCAACCCCCAGCTTAATATGTTTACTCCTGAATAAAACGCTTGTGTATGTATAATTTTCTATTTTATTTTATTTTGTTTTTTTAGAGCCTGGATCAATTTATTAAATGCAAATATAGTATTTGCACAGACTAGGATATGCACAGATAGTCCTGAGTTAACGGTCACTATTCATAATTTCGACCTGTAGTGGGCTGTGGATCACTGAGGGTCCCTGTTAGTTACGTGGCCACCATCGGGATTGTTTTAATGTACCAGGGGTCACTGCTTCAGGAGGTGACTTGTTTGCTTGTCCCACATTGGAAAGTTCTTAGTCTCAGTGGAATGATGGAGCTGGGGCCTGATTGACTGTTGCCTACCTTAATAACGCCAGGCAAGGCTGTCGCACCACTCCTGAGTATCCACACTGTGCACTGTGCAATTACCACACTGTGTCCGCAGACGCCCCGTCAACTTAACGTACCCGTACATAGTGACATGCATTAGTTATTTATTTATTCGATTATTCATTGTACTTCATTACTTTCTCTTTCAGGTTATTCGTACTGGTAGCTTATAGATAATGTATTATAGAATGTAGCTTTTCCTTTTCTGTCTTTCATATGAAATTTCCATGTCAGTTTTTCCATGCTGCATGGTGGTTTTTCTCACTTTTTTCTAGCCAGTTTTAACTGGAGGGTTTGGAGGCGGGGGGAGCCTTCTTGCTTTACTATCCTTATCCTTCAGCATGTAGAGTTAGATCTTGTAGTCACAGTCTACTCTGTAACAAACGGCCTCGAAAGGACCAGAAGGTCTGTTGCTGTTTGCTTTCCTTTGTACCCCCTACCACTCCTCTCCCCTTCTTGCCTTACATTTCTCTCCCCAGTATCCCCCACCCCCCCTAAATATCCATCTGTCTTTCTGTATCTCTCTCTGGTTTCCTCCTGTCTTCCATCCCTCTTTCTTCTGTCAACAACCTTCATTGTTGTGTGCCAGTCTTTTCTAATGTCACCGCCTCTTACTATACTCTCTCTCTCTCTCTCTCTCTCTCTCTTCTGTCTGTCTGTCTGTCTGTCTCTGTCTGTCTGTCTCTCTCTCTCTCTCTCTCTCTCTCTCTCTTCTTTCCTTTGGTATGGGTCGTAAGAACTTTTGAGGTATTGTTAGTCCCTGTAACTCCTTGAAAATACACACTCAACTTTTTTTTTTATCAAACTCCCTTGAGCAAAAGCTGACTGATTTTCCCAGTCTTTTACAATATAAATGCAACTGATCAACTCCGGAACTGTCTTCTTTTTATCATCTTTCCCACTAATTTTATGGCTTTTACTCTTTTAAAATCAGTGTGTCTGGGCATCTCGATATGAACGACTTTAGTTTGGTTTCATTTTTTTTTTTTTAGCTCTCCTTGTGCGAAATGTTTTGTAGTCTTTCAGGCTTTGATTCTCTTTTATATTAAAAAAAAAAAAAAACACGTCAGTCTTTCCTTCCTTTTTCTCTCCCCTCTCCCACGTCTCTATCCCTCCCATCTCTCCTTCTGTCTCCTCTCACTCCTCCCTCTCATGTCAACCTCTCCTCCCTCTTTCTCTCCTCCCTGTGCCACATCCCCATCCCTCGCATCACTCCCTCTCCTGTCAGCTACCTTCACTGTGTCCTGTCACTCCCTATCCCTTTCTTTTGCCATCAGTATCCCTTCCCTCTCGAATATTTTGTCAGCATCTATTCTTCTCTCCTTTCCTCACTCCTATGCCTTCTTCACCCCTTCTCTACCCCTCCATTCATCTCTCCCACCCTCTCCATTTCTCACTCCTCTCCCTCCACCTCTCTCTTCCCCCCTCCTCTCTCTCCTGTTACCAACCCTCATTATTGTGTGTCACTTTGCTCCTTTTCTTGTGTCACTTCCTCCTCTCTCTCTCTCTCTCTCTCTCTCTCGTCAGCAGTCCTAACTATTTCCTGTCAACCTTATTCTTTTTTTTGTGTCAATTTTCTTCCACCCTCTCCAATTCTTTGTCAGCATCTATTTTTCTTCTCTATCAGCCTTCTTCCATCACTAACTTTCTTCCTCCTTCGTTTCCTCCTTCCCCTTCCACCTAGCTTCCTTTTCTCAGCCTAATTCCCACTATTTTTTTCATATCGGTGTCGTCCTCTTAGTGGCGTTTGAGATTTCCTAACACATTTTCCAAAGCGATTTATTCTACACTCGATAGAATAAACGTAATAGAGGATTTTGTGGTGTCATATGCAAAATAAATCGCTATGGAAGAAGCGTTACTAGCCTCTTATGCCACTTAAAACGTGGTCCTGTACTCTTTGACTCAGCCCACTCTCCTCTCAATAAGCAAGTCAGCCTCTTTATTGCTCTCCTGTTATCTTCTGTTGCTCTTTCTAGTCACTGTTTTGTCACTGTTCTTCACTCCTTTTCCTCTTCACTGCTCTTTCCTTATATTCCTCTGCTCCTCTTCCTCTTTACTGTCTTATCATTATCTTTATTTCTCTTTCTCTTTCCTCTTCTACAGTTATCTTCCTCTATTCTTCTTCCTTTTCTTCCCTAAACCTCTCATCTCATCATGTGCTCTCACCCTCCAAAACAATTATTTGGAGGTACCTTCTCTCTCCGCCTCTCATCTCTTCCACATCCATTCACATCACCATTCATTCACAAAGTCTTTTTCCTTACTTCTCATTCTCCATCATTATCATTATCACCACCCTCATCACCCTTCCCCTTCCCAAACAGCTCACTCTCCCCACTCTGTCAACACTTATACCTACACCTCTCATCATTACCTCCCCCTCCTCTTCCTCACACACCCCCTCCCTCTCCCCATCCAAGGCATTATCTTGCAGTACCTCTCACTTTCCATCATCATCATCATCCTTCCGTCTCCCTATCAACACACTCACCCCACTCTAACACCAACTCCACCCACCCCTCCCTCAACCTCCCCAACCCTCTCTCCTCACCCCCATACTTCCTCCACCCCTCCAAAGTGACCTGGCCTCCAAAAAAGGCAACATATGTGTGACCTACTGACAGACTGATGGATTGCGCTCTGAGTCACACACACACACACACACACACACACACACACACACACACACACACACACACACACACACACAAAACCTCGCTTACTTTCCTCCACAACCAGGTGAAAACAAGGACGGTGTGTGTGTGTGTGTGTGTGTGTGTGTGTGTGTGTGTGTGTGTGTGTGTGTGTGTGTGTGTGTGTGTGTGTGTGTGTGTGTGTGTGTGTGTGTGTGCCTTATTTTTCTATTCGTTTTCAATCTTTTTTCTACCGTTTTCTTTTACCTTGGTTTTGGTCCAGTTCATGCTTTTTTTTTTTTTTTTTTGCTTTACTTTCTTGTCCTCCTCTTATTTCTTTACGTCTGTTTGCTTGCCTCTTTCCCTCTCTTTCGCTTATTTTTACCTTCTTTCCCCTCCCTTTCTTTTTTTTCTTTAGTTCTCTGATTTTTTCATTTTCTTTTTGTCATCCTCATTTTTTCTTTACTTTCGTCTTCTTCCCTCTCCTTCTGCATTTACTTTCTTTTTCTTCACTATTATTTTTCTTTACTTTCGTTTCTACCGTCTTTCTGATTTGTTTATTTTTGTACCCCCCCCATCTCTCTCTGTCTGTCTGTCTGTCTGTCTCTCTCTCTCTCTCTCTCTCTCTCTCTCAGTACCCTATTCGCTTTAACTAGGCAAAGATTTTCGTCCTTTTGTAGCTTATTTTTCTCAGCTCAGTGGCAGATTAAAACAATGCTTCAGCTCTACATCCTTTTGATATCACTTCTTCGTGACTAGCACCATATTCCAATATTATCCTCTTACAGTTCAGTTATGTAAGATGGAGTGAGGGTGATTTTGGGTCCAGTTAGTGTTAAGAGAGTATAGTTTTAATTGGATTTTTATTTATTTTTTCTCTCTACGTTACTTCTTAGTCTCATTCTTTATATTTGCCAATTTCTCTTGTAATCTCTTCTATTTACGCTTATTTTCTAATCTTCTCTTCCTCCTCCTCCTCCTCCCCTTCTTATCCCTCCTTCTCCTCCTCCTCCTCCTCCTCCTCTACCACCATCGGGATTTTTTTAATGTACCAGGGGTCACTGCTTCAGGATGAAACTTGTGTACTTGTCCCACATGGGAGAGTTCCTTGTCTCAGGGGAGTGAACGGAGCTAGGGCCTGATTGACTGCTGCCTACCTAAAAAAAAGCTCCAGGCAAGGCTGCTACACCACCCCTAAACATCCACTCTGTGCATTATACATCCACACTGTGCACTGTGCAGTCACCTTTTGTCTAAGACACCCGTCTTATTTATTTTTCAATCTCCCCAGTGCAAAGAAAGTAATATAAGCACAACTTAGGATCTGCACAGATAGCCCTGAGTTAATGGACACTACTCTTACTTTCGACCTGTGATGGGCTGTGGATCACTGAGGGTCTCTGTTAGTCAAGTGACCACCATCGTTTTTTTTTTTTTTTAAATGTGCTAGGGGTCACTGCTTCAGGAGGAAATTTGTGTACTTGTCCCAGATGAGAGAGTTCCCTGTCTCAGTGAAGTGAACGGAGCTAGGGCCTGATTGACTGCTGCCTACCTTAAAAGAGCCAGGCAAGGCTGCCGCACCACCTCTAATTATCCACACTGTGCAGTCTGTAGTTTCCACGTTATTCCACAGACTTCCCATTAACTAAATGTACCGGTTTATAATGTCATGCCGTATCTATTAGTTTATTTGATTACTTTCTCTTTCAGGTTACTCAATCGGGTAGCTTACACACAAAGTATTATAGAATGTGACTTTTCCTTTCCAATACTTCCAATGAAATTTCCATGTCAGTTTTTCCATGCTGCATGGTGGTTTTCCTCACTTTTTCCTGGAGGGTTTGGTGGTGGGGGGAGCCTTTTTGCTTTACTATCCTTATCCTTCAGCATGTAGAGTTAGATCTTGTAGTCATAGTTTTCTCTGTAACAAGCAGCCTCGAAAGGACCATAAGGTCTGTTGCTGTTTGCTTTCCTATGTAATCCTATGTAATCCTCGTCCTCCCCTTCTCCCTCCTCCTGCTCCTCCTCCTCTCGTCTTCTTTGTCATTTCCGCTCCTTTCCTTTCCCTATCTCCTCCTCCACCACAATCAACCCCAACTCCTCTTGTTCTTCTTCTTCTTCCTCTTCCTCCTTCCCCACCATCACCCAAATCTCTTCCTCTGCCTCCTTCTCCTCCTTCACCACCATCACCCCCACTTCATCATCTCCTCCTCCTCCTCCTCCTCCTTCTCCTCCTCATCATCACCATCGTTATTTTTTCTCTTTCCCATTCATCTCACACGACCGTTTTAATTAATTCTGACATTCCTCTCCGTTTTTTTTTTACTTTCAGCTGTATTTTGAGTGTCTGTTTTTACTTAAGTTTACCAGGGTTCCTTTTAAGGCGTACGTCCATCCGTCTCATCCTTATCTCATTCTTTTTAAACACCTCTCAGTAAGATGACGGATTATGTGGTTTCTTCTCGCTGCCTTAAGACGATTGCACTCATCTTAACGGAGCCTTCTTGCAGTGAAAGGGCTTTACCTCTTCAACCCGAAGATGCAATTTCTATTTTATTCTTTCTACCGCCAGACTTTTTTCTTTCTCCTTTTTTTTTTTTTTTTTTTTTTTTTTGCCTTTGGAAAGACTTCTAGAGGTAAGGTATACGTGATAGATTTTGGGCATAATTCTTTCTACCTTCAGACGATTTCACTCAGCTGAGGAGGGATACATCAAACTCGGAAGGCAATGTATAGCTTTCACTGACCCCTACACAAGATCAATAAAATCGTCTGAAAACTGCAAGAATGAAGTGGAATAATAGTCCTAGACCTGGAGGGATTAATGAAGGCTACATCTAACCCCTCCAGTTCAATAAATCCCCCCTAAGCTGAATAAAATCGTCTGGAAGTAGCAAGGGTAAATTAAAGATACATGCGTCACTGGAGTCAAGGGTTTAAAGGAGATTCTTCTTACCTGCTCGAGTGCCGGGGAGGTGTTTGCTAAGCTAAATAAGATCGTTTTGTAGGAGACGGAATATAATGGAAAGATAGGCATCGTAAATGCAAGGGTTAAGCAGTAGTCGAGTACTCACATTATCTCTCTCTCTCTCTCTCTCTCTCTCTCTCTCTCATCCTACCATCCATAATTAGCCTACGTGTTCCATTCTCCATCTCATCCTTTTTCTTTTCTTATTCCCGTCTCCTGTTTTCATCTTCTCATTCCCTTCCTTTATTATCTCCTTGCCTTTCCATCCATTCACCTCCTCCATGTCTGTGATTAACCTCTCCTCAAACACACTCCTTGCTCTATCCATTCTCTCTACTCTTTCATTCCCTTCTTTCCAGTATACATCCCTCTTTCCACTCTTCTCCTTCCCCACTCCCTTTCCACTCCCTTTAGTCTGTCTATCCCTCTCCCCCATCCATTCACCTGTCGACTCCCCATATGTGTAACTCAATTCTCTCATTTTTATTTTCTCTTCTTTCTTTTTCGTAGAGTCTTAGCTTCCTCTAACCTCTAGTACTCTCTCTCTCTCTCTCTCTCTCTCTCTCTCTCTCTCCGCTTCACCTTCCCTTTCCAGTCCTTTCCTTTAGCATCCCTCTCTCTCTCTCTCTCTCTCTCTCTCTCTCTCTCTCTCTCTCTCTCTCGCCCATCCATTCACCTCCAGACCCTCCATATCTGCAGCACTTTGATTTTTTTGTTTCCTTTCGTTTCTTCCTTCCTTTCCATACCGTTTACACTTCTGCCATCTCCCTTCTCTTTCCCACTTTCTTCCTCTCTTTCTTCTCCTTCCCTTTTACCTCCCTATCCCTTCTCCCCATCCATTCACCTCCCGACTTCCCATCAGTCAACCTGCCACATCCCACCATCACTTTCCCACCCTGTCATTATGCTCACTACCCCCTTCCCTTTCAAAGACCCCGCACACACACACACACACACACACACACACACACACAGTCGCGGATCTTTTCTTGTTCACCTTCACCTCTCTGTTTCTCTCTTCCTTTTCTTCTTCCTTCTTCGTCCCTTTCAAAGACTCCTCCCCTCCTTACAACACACACACACACACACACACACACACACACACACACACACACACACACACACACACACACACACACACACACACACACACACACACACAGAGATCATTTGTCGTGTGTCTTAATTCTTCCTTTTCTCCCGTTCTTTCCTTCCATTTTCTTCTTAATCTAATTCTTATTCGTCTTCTTCCTTTTATTCTTCCTGCATGTTTTGTCACTCCTTTCCTTTCCGTTTCTCTATCTTTCTTCCTCCTTGTCCGTCCCTTCCAACAGACTCTTTCCTCCCCTCCTGCACACACACATACACACACTCTCTCTCTCTCTCTCTCTCAACTTTTTTTCTTTCACTTCTATTTCTCCACATCCCCTCCTGTTCCTTCTTCATTTTCACGGACCATGGCTTTTACATTCTATTTCTGCTGCGGAATAACAGCTTTATTCAATATGGGATAAATCCCTCCTAATACAGTGTTAAGAGCAAGCTCCTTTAACCCCTTTATTGACATTGTTTATTTACCTTTTGTTTCCTTCATCTTGTAAGGAAAGTTAAATAAAGGCTAAATAGGGAAAATCAAAAAAGAAAATGAGGATATATTAATTTTCCTAGAGGTTTGCGAGAAATTTGAGAGAGAGAGAGAGAGAGAGAGAGAGAGAGAGAGAGTGAAATTATTAAAATTTTTCATTCGCGGCTCTTGTGCATTTTTATCATTTCATTTCGATCGTTTTCCTATCTTCACCTCCCCATCCCCTGAAAGAGGACGGTGGACTGCAGGAGGAGGGCACCTTCAGCTTGCAGTCCACTGGGTTCATATACAGATGATCCTGGGAATACTACTACAACGACTACTACTACTACTACTACTACTACAACTGCTGCTACTACTACTACTACTACTACCACTACTACTACTACTACTACTACTATTATTAATAATAATAATAATAATAATAATAATTATAATAATAATAATATTAATAATGATAATAATACCGTTCTACTGCTACTACTACCACTACTACTACTGCTGCTGCTGCTACTACTACTATTACTACCATTACTGTTACTATTACTACTCCTTCGTTTGAGTGAATTGATGGAAAATCAAAGGTGCTGTCTGTCGTGGAATAACTTGAGACTTATATAATGAGAGATGTGAAAGAATGTAAAAAAAAAATGAGAGCGAAAAACCGACAGAAATTTATTTTCTCCCGGGTCTTGCCATTCATCATTATTCCGTCTCCTCTCTCTCTCTCTCTCTCTCTCTCTCTCTCTCTCTCTCTCTCTCTCGTCTGCATGTATGAGGAGGTGGAAAAACAGAGAGGAATATTCAAGAAAAATAAGGTAATTTTTTAAAGTGCTGTGGAACAGGAAAAAGCTGACAAGGATGAGAAATTGATGGGATAATTTAGCATTCAAGAGAGAGAGAGAGAGAGAGAGAGAGAATGACATATCTACCCCGGGAAGGAGGTCAGCGTTAATGGCGAACCGTTTTTACACCCACGGCCTTCCTTCTCAACCCTGGATTATGTCTTAAGATGTTAAATGATGTCTTGGGATCTTCAAGGTTCCTCTCTCTCTCTCTCTCTCTCTCTCTCTCTCTCCTCTCTCTCTCTCTGTCTGTCTCTGTCTGTCTGTCTGTCTGTCTCTCTCTCTCTCTCTCTCTCTCTCTCTCTCTCTCTCTCCCCTGATGATTTCTTAGGCACTTTATTGATGTCTGGGGTAACTAATTGGATTGTTTCTCAATTGTCTAGCAACAGTCCAGCAAGAAAATAGCAGAATTGTCTAGCGACCGTTTTGCAACAGTCTCTAGACAATCCAGAGACAAAGTTGCCTTGTCTCCAGTGTGTCTCTGGACTGTCACCCGTCTGTATCTGGATTGTCTCGCAAGAGTCGAGATACATAGTCGCTCGATTGTCTCTAGACTTTGCATCTCGGTGTGTACAAGGCTTTACGATTCCCAACAGTCTATCGATGTCTGGAGGTACGGTCAGTCTCACCAGGTGACCCTTAACAAGCTCGTTTGGGCGAAGAGCGACACTTATGTGGCCCCCTGGTGGTTACGAGGGGTGGGTGATTAACTGACCTGCCAGGGTTCACGCCTACCCTGTCAACCCCCTACCTTTCCCCTTCTCACCTACAAAATGTTAAGCTGCACATCTCCATCTCTGTCCCTTTTCCCCTACCCTCCAGCCTCTCAACCCCCCTTCTTCCCTCTCCTCTTTCATCTTTGTCTCTTCATCACCAGTTTCAACCCTCCTATCCTTCTCCTCTTCCCCTTCACTCTACCAAGCCCTCCTCTCTCTCCTTCTCCTCCCCTCCAATCCTCAGACGCCCCTCCCCAACCTGTAAATCCTCCATTCTACAGTCCGTCAATCTTCCATCTCTCTTCTCCCAAGGTATGTCAGTTCCTCCCTTACCTCCCTTTCTATTTTCCCTCCTCCGGCCTGTCAACTCCTCACCCTCCTCCCTTTCTCTCCTTCGGTCTGTCAACCCCTCCCCCCAACTTCCCTTCTTCCCTCCACCCTATTCACCGCTTCTCCACTTCCCCTTCTTCTTCTCTCCTCCAGCCTGTAAACCACCTTCCACCCTTCCCTCCCCCTTCCCCTCCCTCTTCTGTCAACCTCCTTTCTGACAACTCCTTCCCCCCCCCCTTCCTCCGCTTTACTCTCTCAGCCTCCTCAGTACGATGATGATGATGATATATGTGTGTGTGTGTGTGTGTGTGTGTGTGTGTGTGTGTGTGTGTGTGTGTGTGTGTATTTCACTCCTGCAACCCGCAGATGACGTTTTTCATCATAGGAGCGGCTTCTTGTATTTAGTTGAGTAAAAAAAAAAAAAGCAAAAACAAACTTCATTAACCACTTCAAAATTATCACGATTTGTTTTCTACATTACTCCTGCTGCCTCCAGATGATTTTATTTGACCTAGGAAAGTTCTCGTGTTGAAAGGGTTAAGCTATCTCCACTACCCATTCAATATCGCATGCCTTATTTCCCTTACTTCTGCCACAGCAAGATGGCACAATCTCAGAAAAACCCTCGTAATGGTGGGGTCAAAATTGGTCAATCCCTCAACACGATCACGTTCTTCGTTTGTCCTTTGCTCTTCCTAAAGCCAGACGATTTTACGTAGATCAGGAAAGACCTCTCATACTGAAGGGCATCAAGCTCCACCTCACCCCCCACCCCCGGCCACAGTATGTGTGTGAGGCCTTTTAGATTTATTTTTGTACCCTAGTGTTAAGGTTACTGACAACGCGGCCCCCATATCGCCAGAGGATCTTAATACCTCCCAGCCTTCCGCCAAACCACTTTTCATCTCCACCCCAGGTTTCAGATTCTAGCCCAATTTTCGCCACGTGCTCACCCAATATTTCGCCCAGAATTGTGCCCAGTCTTCGCCCAAGTCTCACGGTTTCTCCTCAGCTTAATTTTCCTCCGTTTTCAATCAAAAATCTCCCATAACATTTCTCAGCTTATCTCTGATCCATTTTTCGCCCAATGTCACGCTCAGTTTCTCCCCCAGTCTACTCCTTTATTTTTTCCTTCCTTCCCCAGCCCACCTCATTCTTTTAATATATCTCCTCATCTTCCTTCACCATCTCCTAGCTTCGCACTAAAACGACAGCAGCTTCAATCATTCCACCCAATTTCTAGCCCCAAAACCCCTAGCCCAAGATTCCCGCCCAGTCTATCACCCACTTCCACTCCCTTGCACCACATGTGACAGGAGGTGAGAGGGCCGTCCTAAACCCTCCCTCTTAACCCATAAAACCCACCGTGCGTTACAGTGTGTGTGTGTGTGTGTGTGTGTGTGTGTGTGTGTGTGTGTGTGTGTGTGTGTGTGTGTGTGTGTGCCCTCTCCCTCCCTGTCTTTGAAATCAGACGAGTGAAAGGGAAAAAGCAGAGCGGATGACACAGGAAAATGACGATGATGATGGAAGAGCTAGAAGAATTTTTAATAGCCCGCGGTGAAGGGAGGGTACCCATCCTACCGAGAGCTTTAAATATTTACACAGAGCATTTGCAGGTGAAAAGATGGGCATTTTTTAAATAATTTTTTGCCCCGCATTTCCAAGAGTATTATAAGCAGATTCTTGTTTTTATTTTCTATTTTTGTCTCCTCTTTTCATATATTTGCACTTTTTTTTTTTTTTGCCAGGACGGCCTAAATAATGATCAATTCACCTTTTTACGTAGTCACTGTCTGAAATGTAAATTCTAAAAACTCCTATAAATGACAAGGAAAGCATACTTTCTATATATAAGATTTACCTGATAACTGCATTTTACTCAGATCTTTTCATCTTCACTTGAAACACCGATACCAAGTGTCCCTCACATATACCATATAGTTTCAGAATTCGATAATATGAAGCAACACCACAGCAAACAAAATAACGTCAGATTTAAAGGGTTACTCAGCGGTTTACCCCGACTACATCACAACTCACGTATTACAGGCTGCAAAAATTGTCTGTAAATAGAACGAATAATATAAAAAACTAACTCATTCTGGCACTAATCCTAATAAAGAATAAACATGTATCAGATAAAGACGAAGCTTAATGGATGCAAGCTTTGTGCCACGTAACTCCTTGCCGTGTGGCGCTGTCGGCCGCTCTAGCACGACACTTTATTGCCGCGTGTCAGCATCGTTTATAGAGTCGACTGTTTCCGACTCTAAATTGGTTTTATATTTTAGAAGCGTCCGAATTAATATTGGAATTTAATCTTTTCAAATCAGAACCTAAAATTACGATTCAAGGCACAAGTCCTCCTCCTCCTCCTCCTCCTCCTTATCCTCTCCTCCTCATCATCATCATCATCGTTATCATCATTATCTTCTCTAATCGAAAACTTAAAATCTGGCTTGAGGCACAAATCTTCCTCCACCTCCTCCTCCTCCTCCTTCTCCTCCTCCTCCTCCTCATCATCATCATCACCATCATCATCATCATCATCATCATCAACTGTCCACTGTGGGATAAGGGTCTCTTCCATCTTTCTCCACTCTGACCAACTGACTGTTAGTACGCGGAATCGCCATAAACAAGTGTAAAAAAAAAAAAAAAGGATCGCGTAACTTTAGCAGGAATAAATTTACTCTTTCTCTCTCTCTCTCTCTCTCTCTGCAAAATACAATCGCAAAACGTCGGCAGGAATACAATATAATGTTCACATTTCGCATCCAAGCGGTTAATAACTTCTCTCCGATGACGTAATTTCTCTTACTCGCTGCCTCCAGACGATTTTATTCACCGTGAGGTAGATGTCTCGTGGTGTAGGGGTTAATGCTGGCTCTGTGTCTCCCTTTCCCTGTGAATAAAGTGTCTCCTGAAGTGAATATAAATCGTCTGGAAGAACGTTATTTCTGACTACTCCAAACGGTTTTATTCTGATCAGGAGTCGTTTCATGTCACTACTACGAATGCTACTACTACTACTACTACTACTACTTTCACAACCATTACCACTACCACCACCACCACTACTACTACTACTACTACTATTACTACTACTTTCACTACCACTACCACTACCACCACCACTACTACTACTACTACTACTACTTCTACTACTACTACTACTACTACCACCTAAGGGGACACCATCATTGATTATATGCTGGATACTATTAATGTAGAAGACAATTTTTAAAAACATTTTCACATGAATTAATGTCTTTTCAACACAGCCCTGAAATAATTTACCTACAGTAACCAGTTCTTAAGAATCTAAAAAAAATATATATATGTATATATATATATATATATATATATATATATATATATATATATATATATATATATATATTTTAACTTTCCAAAGACACTGTACCGTTAGATCTTCCTCTCCCCCCATCCTGCTCTTCTTTTACTCCTCTTCATTTTTCTTTACTGAGAAAAGGAACAAGAATTCATAGGCTATTTATTCCATAGCTTCACGATGCTGACATATGGCTTTAAATAAATAAATAAATAATTCCATCCACCCATCATCCAATCCTTTCGTTGCCCTATGAGAAGAGTAGGAGCCCGGGGCTAGGCAAGTTGGTCCTGACATTTCAGACGAGAGTGACCAACCTCACTCATCCCTGAGTGGCATTACGTGAACAATAAACCCCAACCACCCCTTGGATATAAACTTTCACCAGCTCAATCCGACTGGAGTGCCGTAATTAACCATAAACCACCAAGCGCCAAAATCGGTTTATATGGTTACCACCCAGCGTAGTAAATGGTTTCCTGGTATACAGGAAATCATTTAGCTTGTCACTCAACGTAGAGTCACCCACAGGCAAAAGTAGGAGGAAAGAATGAAGGAAAGAAAGACAGAAGAGGGAGTGTAAAGTCACCCGTAGGCAGAAGGACGAGGAAAGAATGAAGGAAAGAAAGACAGAAGAGGATGGAAGGAAAGAAGAACGGAGGAGAGGAAAGGGTAGACACCCAATAGCAGCTCTACATCGAGTGAGTGGATGGCGAGCGCCCCCACCTACCGCTTAAGAAATAAATAAGAAGAAAGAACTAGGATGGATAATTTACTAGTGGGTCTCATGGAAAATTAAATACTTGTAATGAATTCCAGATCCACAAAATGCTCCTTGCCCCAGTCATCTATCGAAACTGAATCTTAATAATGCAGGCGAAAGTAACAGGAAATTAAAACATTTAGCTAACCTTAAATGATGGGTGAGGGCAGTAAAGAGCAAGTATTCTGCAGAGGGGAGGGACGGTGCTCTAAACACACACACACACACACACACACACACACACACACACACACACACAAATACATTGGTGCCAAAATCAGCCGAAAGAAAAAAAAAACTAATTTAAATGTACAGTGAAGACAGAGGTGGGTAAGTCATTTGGGTGGGAGGAAAAGAGAGGTGGTGTGGGAAAGAAGGTGGTGTGGGAAGGGAGGTGCTGTGAGAGGGGAAGTGCTGTGAGAGGGGTGGTGGTGTGAAAGGGGTGGTGGTGTGAGAGGGGTGGTGCTGTGAGAGGGTGGTGGTGTGAGAGGGGTGGCGGTGTGAGAGGGGTGATGGTGTGAGAGGGGTGGTGGTGTGAGAGGGGTGGTGGTGTGAAAGGGGTGGTGGTGTGAGAGGGGTGGTGCTGTGAGAGGGTGGTGATGTGAGAGGGGTGGTGGTGTGAGAGGGGTGGTGGTGTGAGAGGGGTGGCGGTGTGAGAGGGGTGGTGGTGTGAGAGGGGTGAGTATCCAGTCACTCCGCTCTTGTGCAAATACTTACTTGGAGTGCTACCGGATTCCTTGTCAATGAGGGCTTGGGCTTGGTGTGAGAAGGGAGAGAGGTGTTACTGGGTGACTGTGGGGAAAGTAACTGGAAAAAAAAAAAAAAAAAAGGTGAAGGAAACGAGGAGAGGAGAGGAAAAGAGAGGAGAGTAAAGTAGAGAGGTCACTAGAAAATAATGGATGGGAAAAATAAAAATTAAAGGATACTAAAGAGGAGAGGAAGAGAGGAGAGTAGAGAGGTTACGGACTAGATAACATCCGCTCTATTCAGCTAAAGAAGGAAGAGGATGGGGATGAAGAAGAGGAGGAAAAAATTTGTGTGATGGTGGGATGAAAGACAAATAGGTGCAAAATTAATAAGGAAGTTTAATGCGTAAGGAGTATCAAGAGGAAAAAGTATGACAAGAAAATGGGCGAAAAGGTAGAATGAAAGCGATAATAAAAGAAGAGGAAGAGGGACGAGGGGTGGGTGAAAGTTGGAATAAGGCTAAGGAAGAGGAGTATATTTAATGATGGAAGATGAGAGGGAAGAGTAAGAAAGGATAGGTGAAGGAAGAAGAGGTGAAGGTGGGTGAAGAGAAATACGAGGAAAAGGAGCTGAAAGAATACCAAGAGAACAAGGAGAAAAAGTAAGAGGCATGTAAGAGTGTAAAATGAGTAAGGTAAGAGGATAAGACAGTCATTCCTTACAATGTACCCCCAAGCAGGCAGACAGGCAGGTGAGACTAGGCAGGCTACTCATTACCTGGCTCTTACCTGGCCGTTTCTTTACTCTCACCTTACCTGCCTTACCTACACCCTCATTACTGTACACTAACACTTGATTATGAATGGGGTGGTAGTGATGAACTTATTAATGCTATTTCTGATAAGAAATAATAATAATAATAATGAGAATAATAATAAAATAACAATAATAATACCGTAATAATAATAATAATAATAATAATAATAATTATTATTATTATTATTATTATTATATATAATATTAATAATGAGAATAATAATAAAATAACAATAATAATACCGTTATAATGATGATGATGATAATAATAATAATATTATTATTATTATTTCTATTATTATTATTATTATTATTATTATTATAAACTTTAACATTATTTTTATTATTAGCGTTATCATTATTATCATCAAGAATATCACCATAAACATTAACATTATCTTTACTATTAGCATTATCATTTTGATATTATATCTTTTCTGCTACATCATCATCATCACTATCAGCACTTTCATCATAATCTTAACACAAACACTTTCCATATTTAACCAGGCAGACAAAAGACCTGATCACACAGTAATTGTTGGGTCTCTGCTTGCCAGTGTACTAAAGCAGGCCTAAGTGGTGACAGGCAGCCATGGCGTTAAGCAGACAGGCAGAGGCAGAGAGACAGGCCGGCAGGGGACTAGCAGACAGGGGAAAGCAGATACTGAGGCAGAAACACAAGCAGGTAAATTAAGATAAGCTAAGTGGGGAGAGGTAGGAAGGTAGGAGGATAAGGAAACAGACAGGCAGGGAGGTGAGTAGGAAAAGAGGTAGGAAAATGGGCAAGAAGGGAGATGGGAAGGCAAGCAGACAAGAAAAGAAGTAGGCAGACAAAGACTGGAAGACAGCAGGACAGGCAGACGGTAAGATGATTAAGCAGGAAGACAGGAATAAGAATTGAAAAGATGGTAAGAATATGGATATAGACAGTACGACAGACAGACAGATAAGTAGTTGCAGAGTGACAGATCAGCAGAGGGTGAGAAGATGGGGGAGGGGGCCAAGATAACGAGACAGAGATAGACAGGAAAAAGAAGTAGGTAGGTAGGAAGGGGGGGGGGGAACAGACGGGAAAATAGACAGACAGGTTGAAAGACACGAGGGCAAGAGGGTAATAGGACAGAGTTATGGATAAGCAGAGGTAATGGAAGCTGGGTAGATTGAAAGGTTGAAAGGAAGGTGGATTGGTAGTAAGGTAAGAAACTTGGTTGAGGGGATGAATGATAGGTAAGGAGGTAGATGAAGAGATAATGATAAAAGACGAGTAGGTAGGAGGGTACAAAAATAGGTAGGCAGGTAAGACAGGTAAGCAGAAAGATGGGTAGACAGCAAAAAAAAAGAATACAGAGAAAGATAGTGATGCAGACACGTAGAAAGGGAGAAAAGAAAAAGAAGAAGAAACGAGAGGGAGGAAGGGTGAGAAAAAACTAGTCAGGAAGGTAAAGGGAAGATTAGAACTGGACTGTCTGCTTCTCACCATACCAAAGCAGATCTAGATGGTGAAAGGCAAGCATGGCATTAAGCAGACAGGCCAAGGCAGAGGGACAGGCCAACAAGGGGCTAAGAGACAGAAGGAGACAGATAATGAGGCAAAGGCACGGACAGGAAAATAAAGACAGACTGGATGAGAAGTAGGAAGTAGGGTGGATAAGGAGAAAGAGAGTTAGGGAGGCGAGAGGAAGAATTATGAAGGTATGTAGGCAAGAGAACATGAGGGCAGATAGGCAACAGAACAGGGAGAAATGAGGATGATGGATATTCAGGTAGGTCAGAGTGTAGGTAAGCATAAAATAAGGACGATAGTGAGGAAGAGACACGGGTAAGAGAGTAGAAGGGAAAATGGGTAGGAAATGAGGGAGGCAAGATGACAAGAGGAAAGGCAGGAAGAGAGGGCGACAGGAAAATGACTGGGCATAAGAGGAGGGCATTAGAAAGGCAGAGCGATTAGCAAGCCGGGAAACAAGCAGACATGGCGCTAAGCAGACAAGCAGAAGGCAGATGGACGTGTCATGGACGTGTCAGCAGAGGGGTGAAGAGACGGAGAGGAAGATGATGAGGCAGACATTTAGACAGAGAGATAAGTGGATTGAGCGAAGAGGAAGACGGCGAGAGGCAGGGCGGTATGAAGATGGGTGAACAAGGAAAAAAACACAAAAGACAGCAGAGCCAGACACAAGGTTAAAAAAAAAAAAAAAAAAAAAAGGAGGGACAGGTAGGGACGTAATAAGGAAGACATGCAGGAAGACAGATAACAGTTAGACAGGGTGAAGAAGTAGATGACAGGCAGAGAGGCAAGGAAAATGAAAGATAGATTAGACAGATAGATATAAAGATGGGATTAGACATATAGATAAACAGATAGGGATAAACAGACAGTCAGATAGGTGGATACATACATGCATAGATGAAAGATAGAGATACATAGAGACAGACAGACAAGCAGACAGACAGACACACAAGCAGAGACAGACAGACAGACAGACAGACAGACAGAGGATGTAGTTATAAGGCTAATGAGATAGATATTGACAGGGATAGAAAAGATGGACATGGAGATAGAAAGCAGGGTGGACAGGGCAACAAGATACATAGAAAGACAACAGGATAGATAGGGTACAAAAGAATAGATAGAAAAAATAGACAGCGAGAGAGAACGGCAGAAATAGAGACAGGAAAATATGAGAACAGAGGGAGGCGGACATACAAGAGAAGGACAACGAGAAGAAAGAAAGGATAATGAAACAATGTGACAAGTTTAAGGAGAGAGAGAGAGAGAGAGAGAGAGAGAGAAAGAGAGATGGGAGGGGTGAAATGCATGTGAACGGACTGGGGGCGGGGGAATGAGAGCAAGGATACAATAACGCTTGAGAAGCTTAGTCAAAAATTTCAAAGGTAATTTACGTTAGGTCAGCTTCATACATCATAACAGTTTCTATCCTAAGCTTTACACACACACACACACACACACACACACACACACACACACACGTCAGATGATGAGGCAGAACTGTGACTAGTTTAAGTACTTTGTCTTGTGAGTAATTATAAGTGAATTTTATTTTTGGATCATATTCTTGGTTTGGCGGGCCTTGGTACACATCCCCCTCTGGCCACGCCCTTGATTACTTTCCTCGTAGTGAAGGGGTTTAACTAAATGTCTGTATTTTTATCTATCTATCTATCTATTGCCAGACACCTTAATCCCGTAAGGGATGGCCAGAGACAAATCGCCTCCATGCCGCCCTCCCCCCCCCTCTAACTTACGCCCCCCTCTCTCATATACCTCTCAACTCCATCCCTCCATCTCATCAATAACTAATACATATAAATCTTCACGATCACAGAGGGGCTAAGACATGACATATTATTCCTTATTTTTTAACATGAGACCACGGACACACTCTTATCGGATTGCAGGGCCACACGTCAAATTCTGATAAATAAAAAAAAAAAAAAAAAAATGTGGCAAGATACTTGTACATTCATCACGCACAAAAAGTCACATTAAATATTACAGAAAAAAAATAAGTTACTTGTAGTTTGGAGGACAATTAAGGAAGAATAAGATAAGGCTTTGTAACAAGACAGACAAGTCCATATATCCAGTATATATTCGTAACCAAGACCTTCAAACATTCAACCCCCCTTCCCCTCCCCCCCCCAAAAAAAAAATACGGATATATACAGAAAACAGAATTACTGTAAATCTGAAAAACATTTATAAATGGATTCACTGATGAAGCATAAGAACAGCATTGATGATAAGGGAGACAGATGCAACAATACTGATTATATTCGCACCCAAAAATTCAGATACACTTAAAATCCTGATATGTAGAGAAGCCAGCGTAAATCTATAATAATATTAATAATGGAACGTATTGATAAGTAATAAAGGTAGGGTATATAACAAAGGAGACATGATATTCACTGAAAGAATTCTTGGCACAACAATTTTGATGGAAAAAAGGTAGGGATATGAATAGACAAAAATAAAAATAAAAATCTGTACCGATATTGGTAAGGGAAAGTTTTGCTGAAAATTAAGAATCGATTTGAAACACGAAACGTGGAAATATACGAGGAAAATTTGTACCAAAGAAGAGGAAAAAAAACGATAAAATATGTGTAAAACTAAGAATCTAAAATACTAAAATATCAGTAAGGGGACGTACCAATAATTATACTTAAGAAGAGTGATAAAAATAAATAGGTGTGTGGATAATAAAAATCTCGCAAAATAAAAAAAGGAATATTAATGAGAGCACGTCCATGAGAAACCAGACTTAAAAAAAAAAGCCAGTGGTCAAAACCAAGACTATTTAGCGATAAAGTTCCCGATGCGTAACTAGCACACTGATAACCACCAAGGAATACTGATAAGAGGTGAGATAAAGTCATGAGTAAGACCAGTAAAGAGAACCCACAGAGAAAAAGCATCCTTGGAAAACTGGTATTAAGTATATTGTTGCTGACAGGAGGGGAGCCACTGAGGGTCAAGTCGCGTTGCCAGTTAGCGAGTTTGAAGCCAGATCGAATAATATGCGCTTCAGTTTAGCGAGGAATAGTTAGGAACCCTGACCAAGATTTAACAACAACTTTTAAGAGATCAAAGTCCAATTTTAATAACATTCTAGCAATTTTAGTACAATTTTTAAAGCGATTTTCAAGGTATGCTTCCCACTGTTCAAACAAATTACTTATTTCACTTCGACAACGTATCTAGTCATTATATAGGGGAATCAAAAGTCAGGTTACACAGGAAGGAGGGAATCACAGCAGCCACTGACACTGCAGACCTCACGACGCACAGAAAATATTAGGTCACTGCGAGGAATATCTGCATAAACAGTGATAATATCGAACATTGTGGTGTGACTATTTCCCTGTATCGTTACGTAATACAGTATATCTATGTAACCTGGCTTTTAAATCACCCAGTATTCTTGCTATTGACAGACGATTTTATTCAGCATAGGAGAAAGCCCTGGTTCCGTATTCTCGCCAGGTATGAAAGCTCCCTAGCACCTTTTCCTTTGTTATTTATTTTTGGATATGGCTGGCGACTTTCCTTTTGTACGTTATTCATGCTGCGTATGGCGATGTGTGAAGGATTTATATAACACAGAAGAGGACAATAAGGTGTAATAAGCAAAATAAATCACTTAGGAAAAGGTGTTGGGGAACTTACCTAATATGAAAACCAGCCCTATTGATCGAAGAGTTTGTGAAAGCTACATTCAACTCCTCCAGATCGAGAAGTGTATACAAAATTAAATAATATAATCTTAAGATGAACAGAAAACGACTAAAGTAGATGGCGTGCTCTGAGTAAAGGCGCTAATAGAGTAAGTTTAGCGGTAGTTGTGGCTTCGGTCTGGCAACACTGGGTCCCCAAACAGGCCTGGGTTAGCATAAAAACACACGCTGCTGAAAAAATGTAAATGCGTTCCAATCAGTACCTCCTGCATGACTGATTGGCTGTTTCCCCCACTCAGCTCCCTACCGAGAGCCTTAGCATTAACGCATCTCTCTCTCTCTCTCTCTCTCTCTCTCTCTCTCTCTCTCTCTGTCCTACGCTACGCTCCGGCACGAGAAGGTAAGAACCCCGTGGCCAAGATATCGTTCCGTCATCATCATCAACTTCACAAAAACGTCAACCCAGATTCCTTGTTCATTTTTTTTTTTTTTGGTCCTTATCATGGTCCGCAGCAACCCCTTCAGTACGATGACGTCTTCGTTAATATTATTCTCACTAACGCCAGACGATTTTATTCAGTTGAGAGAGAGAGAGAGAGAGAGAGAGATGAGTAGGGAAGGTTAATATCGACGTAGGTATTATTAGCATCTTTGATATCAACAGGAGAATTACCATCGTTATTATCACTATCATTGTCTTCATTATCTCCAGTATTGTCATCATCATCATCAACACCACCACAGTTAGCACTAGCATCATCCCTAAAATCATCATCATCATCATCATCATCATCATCACCACCACAGTCAGCACTATCATCATCCCTAAAATCATCATCACCCTTAACTCATCATCATCATCATCATCATCACCCTTAACTCATCATCATCATCATCATCATCACTAACAACATCCACAAAAATCTGCTGTATGTGAGATCAGTAAAAAATAATGATAGGCATATTCGTCTAGTCTCCTCTCTCTCTCTCTCTCTCTCTCTCTCTCTCTCTCTCTCTCTCTCTTTCTCTCTCTCAATGTTCCTTTCCGACTGCTCTGTATCAAAAAATCATCTAAGGCCCGTTTAATAGGTACTGCTATTTTCTCGACCCGTAGTTAGGCTAAGTCAGGATTTCAGGAAGTTAAAGTTATTATTTATTTCTCTCTTCTCCTGTCTTCCTCTACCCTACTTCTTCCTAAAACTTCCAAGGTGAACACTGTCTCTTCATCTGTCTACTCATCAGTTCATATATATCTATCTATCGCCGACGCCTAATCCCACTCTTCACCCGGGACGATAAAAGTGCTTAAGACTTCAACAATTCCCTTCATTTCATCTCTTCTGGCAGTCCAAGGCGCCTTTCCTCATGCACTCTTCTGCTTTACTCTTTCATCTCGTTCTCGGTCTCTCTCTCCCCCTCCCTCTTTCCATTCCCCTGTTCTGTTTGTCCTACTTTCCTTTTCCTGCTTGTGGAATCTGTCTACCTTATTTATAATGTTGAGAAGATGATTAATGATGATGATGAAGAGGATGAGGAAGAGGATGAGAGGAGGAGGAGGAGGAGGAGGAGGACGATGAAGATGACGATAATGACGATGATGATGATGTTTTACTGTCCATGTAAATGTAATAAACAAGAAATAAGTACAGCCAAAGAAAATATTTAACACTTTCAGTAACCACCTACCAAATTATGCAAATCGTTAGGTAATTTTATACAGTCGGTTCAGTTGATAGCATTGTCTCTTAAAGGCCTGAACAATAACTCGACTAATCCTTACACTAACCACCAACCACATAGATAGGTTAAACATGGAGAGCAGTGGACGATTTAAATTTCTCAGGTTGCTATATCTCCCTCTCACCTGAACAAAATCGTTTGGCGTTAATTGGAATAAAACATAGAAGAGGCCAACCAAGGAACTGCAAACAGTGACAGTATTAATTCTCTCTAGTTAGTACATTTCCCTCTCAGCTAATTAAAACTGGCATCATTTGGAACAGAGTACTTGAGATGGTTAGACTGTAAGAGGGTCAATTTAGCTTAGGAGTGACCACAGACACTCGAAAGGTTAAAACTGCTGAAAGAAACAGCGAATCTACGACCAGAAAAATCCCATCTGCTTCATTAAACAGCCTCAAGTACCAATAACCAGACAGTAAACACACCCCTCCTGACAAGCCGAGAAAACTACAAGCGCAAATTAAAGTCTGACGCGAACTGGAGCAGGGAGGACATACCAGGGCAGGGCAGGGTCAAGCAGGTTTGTGGGAGGACAGGGCAGGGCAGGGCAAGGCAGGTTTAAGGCAGGACAGGTTTGGGGGAAGGCAGGGCAGGTCGAATTTTGAGCCTGACGTGGGGGAGAGAAGCCAGAGATAGCAGGGTCAAAGACAGGGTTGGATGGGCAGGGCCGAGAAAGAAAGGCAAAGAGAAAAAAGGCAGGGTAGGGTAGGTAGGGTAGGGTAGGGTAGGGTAGGGTAGGGTAGGGTAGGGTAGGGTAGGGTAGGTTAGTCAGGCAGGGAGGGCTAAGGCAGTGGAATGTAGGGTAGGGCAGGGTTATGTAGGGATGAATAAGGTGGCATAAGGTACGATACAGTAATGCCATGTGGGTTACTTAGACAGGGTAGTGATAAACGGTGCAAGATAGGGTAGAGAGGGAAGGGTAGAGTCAAGCAGTATTTCGCGTGACAAGGGAAGCGTGGCAAGGTAGAGAGTGACAGGGGACGACTTGGTAGGGTAGAATAGGATAATGTCATGAAGGATCTAGAACAGGTAAGTCTTAATCCGTCAGAATTAACCTCTCCATCATGATGTCTAGTATTCTTCATGTTCGATCCCATGCCAGACGATTTTATTCAGCTGGTAGCGAAGGAGTTAAGAAGAGGATGGCGATGGCAGGGCAGGACAGGATTATGATAGGACCTGTCGAGGCGAAAGATGTGATAGCAAAACAGGCATAACAGGAACGGAACGAGTCGGGCACGGTAGAAAATGGGAAAGGTAGGGTAGGCAAGGCAAGGCAAGGGCAGAGCAGGGCAGGGGAATGCAGGTCAGGACAAGACAGAAGTACACAAGACAAGACAAGGTAAGGCAATAAGGCAAGGCAAGGCAACACAGGACAGAGCATGGCAGGGCACCATAAAGTATGGCAACGGAGGGCAAAACAAGGGATGACAAGGCAGACCAAGAAGGGCAAGGCAAGACAAGGCAAGGCAGGCCAGAGCATAACGCATCAAGGAAGGGCATGAAATAGCACAGTAAGGCAAGGCAAAGTATAGTACAGAAAGGCAAGGTAAGATATAGCAAAACAGGGCAGGTTGGGGTGGGGCGGGGCAAGGCGGGGGCAGGTAAAGGC
Organism: Coenobita brevimanus; assembly: GCF_032717465.1. NCBI lineage: Eukaryota > Metazoa > Arthropoda > Malacostraca > Decapoda > Coenobitidae > Coenobita > Coenobita brevimanus. Next base: position 47,370,832 of record NC_136977.1, on the reverse strand, counting down.
ACTGGGCGGCATCAGGTATCAGCACACCGGGCAGCGCTGACAGGTAATTGTCCGACCCTACCCAAATTTGGCACAAGCAAAGGTTAGTGTTAGTCAAGGACCCTGTTGTTTGGGACCGACGGGGGGCCAAGAGAGGGAATGGGGGATGGGAGTAGAGAGGGGGGTGAAGGAGATAGGGAGGGGAAAGGAGGGTGACGAAGGTAAGAGTGAATGGGTACAGATGACAGAGGCAGGGAGTGAGGGAAGCAAGCGGGGTGAGGGAGGGAGTAGGTGAAGGAGACTGATGGTGACAGAGAGTAAGGAAACAAGGGAGGTAAGGGGGTGAGGGAGGGAGGAGGAGATGAGGGAGGGAGAAAGGAGGTGAGGGAGGGAGGAAGGAGGTGAGGGAGGGAAGAAGGAGGTGAGGGAGGGAGGAGGTGAGGGAGAGAGGAGATGAGGGAGGGAGGACAGAGTTGAGGGACATGGGAAGGAGATGAGGAAGGAAGGAAGGAGGAGAGAGAGGGTAGAAAGAAAGGTGAGAGAACAAGATAATGTTTGGAAATTTAAGCAGCAGAGAAAGAGGATATCAGGGAGTGGGGGAGAGCTAGAGTGAGGGAAATGGTGCTTAAGAGGAGCATGAGGCGTGAAAGAGATATGAAAAGGCGACAGTGTAAATGTATGAGGGAAGAAGGGAAAATGTGAGGAATGAAAGAGAGAGTGGTGGGCGGGGAGTGAGGGTGAGGGTGAAGGGAGAAGATGGGGATGAGGGACTCGAGAAGTGAGAAAGAGCCAGAGGGAGAGAGGGAAGAGTGAGGAGGGGATGTAGGAGTGAAAGTATGGTGAGGTAGGGAGGTGGGGGTGAAGGGAGGATGAGGTAGGGAGGTGGGCGGGTAAGGGAAACAGGGAGAGAGTGAGGGGGCGGGAGAGAGAGCAGCACGGACTGGAGGTGAAGAGATGAGAAACGAGTGCACCGAACACGGGCCGCGTTAAATGGAAAAGCAAATATACACAGAATGAACACTATCCCAATTATAGAAAGAAAAAAAAAAGCACGCAAGCATAAAGTAAAGTACCCTTAATCAATAAAGAAACAAGTGCACAATGAATACACGAACAGTCCACATTAATTAAGAAAACAAAAAATAAGCAAACAGATATAGATACACACAAATCAAAACAAAACAAAAGCAAGCCAGAAAAAAATCCCACACGAAGGAAAATAAATGCAGACAAAATAAAGTCCTCAAGTAAGCTCTTTAGAATAATGATCTTTTTCTCTTTTTATTCTTGCCTCTGGTCGATTATTTTA
>NC_136977.1:47358150-47369444 GCF_032717465.1 Coenobita brevimanus | reverse complement strand
GTGCTGAGAGCGGAGGTGAAGTAGAAATACAAAAGAGAAAATACAGATGGATAGGAGGGGAGAGAGACAGGGTAGGGAAGTGGGAAGAAGGTCGGGGGAGGGGGAGAGTAGATGAAAATGGAGAGAGGGATGGGGGAGTTATAGGAGTAATGGAGGAAGTGTGTTTAAGGGGAGAACAAGGAGGGGGCGGCTGGAGTGGGGGGGAACATGGAGGGGAAGGCAGGAGGGGGGGAACAAGGAGGGGGGAGTTGGAGGGGGGAAGAACAAGAAGGGGAAGGCTGGAGGGGGAGGGGGAAGGTTGGAGGGGGGAGAACAAGGAGAGTGAGATGGGAGGGGAGAGAGGGATGGGGGAGTAGAGAGAGGATGGAGGGGGGAGAGGAAGAGGATCGTATGGGGGAGGGAGGGGAGACGGAGGAGGTTGAAGATGGAGGGGAAGGTGGGGGGGTTGTAATGTACCGTAAAGAGCGGGGCAGTCCACTAACAACTTTACATCTACCGGCCTTATCTTAGTCGTACTCCGCTGCGCACACAAATATCCAGACAGCCATTACATCAACACCTGCAATTACCTTTCACACCTGATTATCTTCATTACCTTAATTCACAACGCGATAACATTACTACAGTTTTTACACGTCCATTACTGACACCAGTGAAATTTGTTGATGCTGCCTTTTCAATAATTGAAATACGTCAACATAATATCAAATTGTTTTCCACACTACTGACGCCGATTGAGGTTGTTGATCCTATTTTTTTTTTTTTTCAATAATAACAGCAATCGACTTCATATCACTCAAAGCTTTCCACTTTCACAAACAGCTGTGGTCATTAGTTCCATAACAGAGCCTCAAAGCCATGCTGAAATGCTAGTTTTTTTCAGATAATAACAACACAACGTAAAATCACAATCGTTTTTCGCATTTATGAAGAGTTACGATTCCCGTTATTAGTTTTCCAAGAACACTCAGAATTTCACACAGTTCTCCCCATTAATGATACCAATGAGGTCAATAATTACTTTACACAGTCTCGGAGTCTCGGTAAAACTTAATGAAAATACCGTAAACTGTAAAGCAAAGAGCAAATTATCACAAGTCCATTCCCTGAGCATCATCAGTTCGGAAATGTGAAAGGAATTAGTAACCACAGCCTCAAATAGATATCGGTACATTTTTTTTTTACTTTTTGGTAAAGTAAGAAATATTACAAAGCCAGACTCAGCCCGCAAGAGCACTCCCCACAAGCAAGTTTCAGATGACTGCCGAGCTGTGAGGGGAAGATGACAAAGTGAAGCAACAAGTAAAAATCCCGTTTAACATTAACTACGAGCATATATCAGTAAAAAAATCAAGTTCTTACCTTTTTGCCACGAAAGAAATATTATAGACAATTCCAGGCTCAACCGGTCAACACTCGCCACAAAGGAGGAAGGAGGGACTGGGGACGTGCGCCGTGCGGGATGCGAGACTTGGGAGGGAACTGACGAGTGAAGCAGCGAGTAACACTGTCTCGTACGCCTTCTCATTGGGCAGATCCGAGACTTCGAAAGAAGGCGGCGGGTAAGAATAACTCGGTCACTGTTACGTGTTTAGTGTTTGATTTCAGCTGACGTTAACTGAGTGTGTTTCAGTGAGAGTGATTACAAGAGTCTGGGATTATTAATACTGTCACAATTAATAGCCTCATGGTCGGATCAAACAGATATGAGGATTTGAATGATATTTTTCTCCAGACTCCGCCCTTCCCTCTTTTCCTTCCCCCCTCCCTCCCTCCCTCCCTCCCTCCCTCTCTCTCTCTCTCTCTCTCTCTCTCTCTCTCTCTCTCTCTCTCTCTCTCTCTCTTCTTTTTTCCCAGTTTGTATGTTTTTCTTTCTTCGTGTTTCTCTTCCTCTCTCCCAATCCCCACTCACTCCCCTCTCTTCTCCGCCATTCTCTCTCCCCTTCCCATCCTCCTTCTTCCCTCCTCTCTCCTTCCTTTATTCTGCCTGCCTCCCTTCCTCATTTCTCTTGCCTCTCTCCCTTTCGTCTCTCCCTCGCTCCTTCCTTCCCTTCCTCTCCCCCATCTTCTCTTCCTCCCTCCCGCCCTCTCTTCCTCCCTTCCTCCTCTAGCCTACATCACAAGTTCTCTACCGACGATTAACCCCTCCACTACGAAGTCTCCAAAACCAGAATAAAGTATTTTGGCGGAGGAACGATTAAATTAAAAACAACGACGCCATAACCTTGAGTCCAATGTATTTTTATTTGTTACTCATGCTATCATCAGACGATTTTATTCAGCTTAGATGAGACATTTCGAATAGGAGTGATTAAATAAGGTCTTAATTCACTCCTCAGTTAAAAATGCGTTGTCATAGGCGGAGTAAAATCGTCTGGAGATAGCAAGGGTGAAGTGAAAAGTACGTCACCGGACTGAAGGGGTTATGGAAAAAATATATTACTAGTACTATTTCCCCTTAAGTGTAGGGGACCGAGGCTAGGCTAATGGCGTCTAGTAAATCGCTTTCCCTCCGCAAACCTTTCTCTCTCTCTCTCTCTCTCTCTCTCTCTCTCTCTCTCTCTCTCTCTCTCTCTCTCTCTCTCTCTCTAACCAGGTGGAAATCCAAGCAGTGTGGGAGAGGCTATCAGTCCCATTTGTCTGGCACTTAATGATCAGCAGGGGAGTTGGAAAAGCCATAATAATGAAGAAGTAATGTTTATATGACCCGGGTGTTGCTGCCGACTGGGATTAGGGTACAACATGAACACGAAAAATACGGATCACAAGCAATAACAAAAGCTAAAGACATAATGGAAGCAATGAGATTAACTAAAAATTCGAATAATAATAATCACGATAACGAAGCACCATGGACATAAAAAATAAATAACAAAAAAATAAAAATAAAATAGGTAACTAAAAAATTAAAGCTAAATATAATAACATTGAAAAATAAAGTATATAAATAAATAAATAAACAAATAAAGCTTAATAAGTAAATGAATAAATAAATGATGTATTATATATAAAATATAAAAACTAAAATGAAAAAAGAAGATAAAAAGAAAGTTTGGGGTGAGACATACCGTATACTAAAAATGTAAGGAAAAGGAACAACAAGGAAACATGGAGAAAGAGAAACAGAATAAGGAAGAAAATAAAGGAAGGAGGAAGAATGATAGAAATTGCTTAGAATGAGGCTTAACACGAATACTTAAAAAATAAAATCAAAACAGACAAGCATGAAACACAGCCAGTCAAAAATGAAAAGAAATGAATAAAAAACAGAAGCAAGTGAAAGAAAAACCCGAACGAGGCATAATGCAAATGCTAAAGAATAATAAACACCAAATAAATACTAAAAATAAATATATGCTAGAAATACTAATAAAAATGCTAAAAAAAAGAGTAAGCATTACAAAACATGGATGGAGAGACAAATATACAAACAAAAAGGAATTAAAAGAAAAAAGGGTCTGAGATGGGGAATACCGAAAATATAAGACAAATAAAGATAAGAAATAGCAAATAAACATGGGCAGTGAAAAAAAAAATCGAAAATACAAATACACTGAGTGAAAAAAAATAAATATAATCTGGGATGAATCATAACCTTCTGACCAAAAAAAAAAAAAAAATGTATAAATACAGAGAGAGAGAGAGAGAGAACCAAGACATCAACATTAGGGGAGAATAAAAGAAACAAAAGCCAACTGTATATAAACTTCAAAGTATACACAAAGCCAAATCCCAGGTCAATTGTTATATATATGCCAGAGAAATATAAAACGAGAAATATGAGTGGAAAAATAACACCTGGTTAGATATAAACCTCACAAGTATACTGTACTAAATCCAATGGCAGGCCGGTTGTTCAATATAATCCAGATATACTTACAGCTGTATAAGTAAGAGGTAATGGCTATAAAATATACTGTTAAAGCTGAGACTGACAGGAATATGGGGTTAAGCAGCTGGGAGGAATCAGGTCTTGGGAGATGATATTTAGTTTTAAAAGCGTCCCCTCTCCCTTCCTCGGCACTCCTCGTTCACCTTTCTCCTCCCCTCGTTCCTCTTCATCTTCCCCTCTCTCTCACCTCGTCCTCCTCCTCTCCCATGCCCTCTGCCTCCCTCGCTTTTTATCTCCCCTCTCTTTTCACCTCTCACTTGGGAAATTTGAACCAATCTTTAGAAGTCCCCTTTCCCCATTATCCCTCCCCCCTTCTCGTCCCCTCCCTCTCTCGCTTCCATTTCCCTGCACTCGTCCCCTGTCCCCTCTCTCTCCCCCTGCCCTCGTTCCACTTCTCTCTTCCTCTCGCCCAACCCCTTCTTCCTTTCCCTCAACACCATCTCTTCTCTTTCCCTTCTTCTCCCCACCCCCGACGCAGTCCCGTTAACACTCGTCCCCTTGCCCTCCTCATCCCTGGAGCTTCTCCTTCACCCCTCGTCCCCCCTTCACCCCTGCATATCCTTCTCCCCTGTAATCCCCCCTAAAAAAAAAAAAAAAAATTCGGTGGAGCAACCAATCGCGACTTGTTCTCTCTATCTGCCTGTCTCCATCTTTTTATCGTTCTCACCTCATTAAGATGCCTATCTGATTACGGCCATGGGTCTTTAGTTTACCTGATGTCTTTATCCTCCTCGTCAGCAGTTTTACCATTTATTTTTTTGTAATTGATTTGTTATACCTATCAGACTCTGAATTCTCTTGTCTTTCTTGGATAATGCTGATGTTCAGTCAGATTTCTTGCTTCTCTTCGTAAACGCACACTTGTAATTTGCACTGGAATGTTTGGCTTTGGAATCGACTCGTTTACAGCACATTCTGTCGATAAGATCAACCATCGCCTTCCCTGGGTGTGTGTCCTATTTGAAGTGATGGCATCTGTTTGCAGCATTTATTACTGTAACTACTCTTCAGTTTCTCTCTAGCACCTACTTACCTTACAAGAACAGTTCCTTCTACCTGAACACCTTTATACGAAGAGAAGGAACCAAGGGCTAAAAATCGGCAAAAACTTTCCCCTTCCAAAGTAAGACAGAATAAAGATATTTTGAATTCGTGATGTCTGGACACACCTCTGTTGAAAGACTGGATATTGCCAAAGGTAAAAGAAAAGGAATGAGGAAGATTACCCTGTAAATTGATGTATTATGTACTCACTGAATCAACTAGCTACGGCCTTAGTTTCGTCTGATGATTAATTAACACTAGTGAAACAAAAAAAAAAAAAAAAATCCCATCTGAGATAAAGCGTGTATCAGATCGTTTGATTTCTCTAAGAGGCATTCACCCAATCTCATGAAAATACGGAATTTTTAACTGAACTTGGACACTACACACACACACACACACACACACACACACACACACACACACACACACACACACACACACACACACACACACACACACACACACGTTCTCGCTTGCCATCTGGTAGACAGGACTTCGCGCCTCGCTCAGGTTGCGAAAAGGTTTGGACTGGACGAAGTGGTGGTTACTGTCCCATGAGCAAAGGGGACTGGGTGTGTGGAAGTGCAGGTGAAGGTCACAGCCTTGCCCTTTAGGATCGGACTATATGAGCTCTCAGCTCCCTTCCGGGAGGGTAAAAGCTGACGATCACGACCATCAGGTGATCCTGACCGACCCGGTGAATTACCTACACACACAGTTGTCAATCTCCGTCCCCAGAACCCAACCTCCTCCCATCCCACCTCTCCCCCTCCCATCCCTCCTCACCATTTATTTTGCTCACCGCCAACTCCTCACCGCACTGTCGCCCGCTCCCCGTTGCTAGGCGTGATAGGTCTATGTGTAATTATATGTGGGCGATAATGAGACCGGAAAATCATTAGGGATGGAATGGGCTAGCCGTTCTCAGCGTGATATTTATGAGCGTCCTGATGCCTATGTTTATCTTGGGCACTTGAATACTGCAGTCCCCCCTCCCCTCTCTCCTTTTCTCCTTTTCTTTACTCTTCTCTCGTTTTTCTTATATGATATTCTGCATTGTTATTATTGTCTTCATTAAGCTCCTCTTCTAAAATCAACATTTAATTATAATGGACACCTGGTCATCCTTAGCTCCCCCTCTGCCATTCTCATAACTTTTCTAATTTCTGCGGTGAATTCCTGTTATCCTGCTTTATTATTATTATTATTATTATTATTATTATTATGTGTGTACCTCCGCCAACGACCGCTGGAGGAGGTTACGTATTCACTCCAGTTTGTTTGTATGCACACCATATCTCAAAAAGCTATTTAAGGATTTCAATGATTCTTTTTTTTTTTTTTTTGGGGGGGGAGTGGGGGGGTCAAGGGCCAGAGGAAGAGTTAATTAAATATTGGTTATGATCTGAGTTCAGTCCCGGTTCAAGACTTGCTCTTGTTTCTTTCTTTGTCCACAAGAACTCAAAAAAATTATCAATGGATTTTAATGAAAATTTTTGGATATGTGTACGTCATGGGCCAAGGGAGTGGTCATTAAATTTTGGTGGTGATCTGGCGTTGGCGGAGGGTATGCGCTCTCTGAATGGTCTTGTTGAAATTCTTGTTATATCTGGCTTTATTTGACGTTCCTTCCACCATCTTTATTAAATTATCTTGAACCCTTGATAATGCTAAATCCTGTCCTCTCTCACTTTCTTTTATTTTTCTTCTCTCTTTTTCATGCTGAGTGATGTCGTGCACACCTCTTACCTTTTTAACTGCACCAATTATGTCTTCTCGTAGCGCCTGCTGTTATCATCATTTAAATATCCTCGCCTGTAGCACGATGACCCCCACCTCTCTCTCACTCAGTTTATTATTATTTAGTTCTGTAGTTATTATCTTTATCCTTGTTCAGATTCTGTCTCCTTATGGTGACAGCTGTACCAATCTCCATTAAATTATTCTAGACTGTTATGGATATTCCTCTCTCTCTCTCTCTCTCTCTCTCTCTCTCTCTCTCTCTCTCTGTACCTCCACAATATGTCTACCCTCCCGATGTATATATGTCCCCCCAATGCATACATGCCCCACCCACTAAATTTGCTAGGTCAGCATGCTCTCCCACGCCTGAAGACGGCGTTATTGCATCCAGTTGGGATACCAGGCAGCCGAGTCGGGCAGACTATTTTACTGTGAGCTTGTAATAAACTCCTTATCTAGCTGTTTGTACACGGGAGTTTCTATCACCAAAGTCCTGCAAGTTACATCTCTCTCTCTCTCTCTCTCTCTCTCTCTCTCTCTCTCTCTCTCACACACATCTTGTATTCCCATCTTCATTTAACTTTCTCATGCTCCTCCGACACGCCCGCGACATCAGGTCAAGAGCATGAGTTTATAGATGATTAGACCCCAGGCAAAAACAGACGTAAGTGTGTGTGTGTGTGTGTGTGTGTGTGTGTGTGTGTGTGTGTGTGTGTGTGTGCGAGAAACCAGCCCAATCACGCACGCACACACACCCCAGCATCACGTCCCACAGTGTGTTATTAACCTTGTATTATCTGCAATGACACGCCCTGCACCGACGGTCCTATTGCAAACCAGAGGTCGGGGGTCACTACGTGTTGCTAAGTAGGGTGGAAGAATTAAGTGGAACAAGTGGAGTGGAACTTTTCCCTAGATAGTGCGGAAAAAATATTACCCCGTAGGAAGAAAAGATCACCCCACAGGAAAAACTTACTCGCATAAGGAAAATATTACCCGTATAAGAAAAAATATATAATCCATAAGAAATATAATCCATAGGAAGAAAACATTACCCTGACCAGGGAAGAAAATATCCACACAGAATAATATTACCTGCAGAGGGAAAATGTGTAACCTGCCCCAAGAAATTATTATCACTCAGAGGAAAAATATAGTGACTCATGTAGGGGAAATAATATTACCTGCACTGAAGAAAAATATAACTTCCCTACTCCTTGCTTTCTTTTATATAAGACGACTTGGGACTGTTCACACAGGAAGTAGGAAGTGGCGATTTTCTAATTATAACTGTCAAGCGGACATGTAAAGACAATAGCAGAAAGTAATTCCAGTATTACTTGTTACCAATTAGGATATTCGGTTACTTTTATTGTCTGATTACAATATTGGTCTGGCAGTAAAAAAAAAAAAGAAATACTTATAACGCGGTCTAATTAATCCAGGTGTTCTCGTTCCAGTTCTTATCTCATCCTACAAGTCTGAACCACTGGTGTCAAACTATGTACGATTCTGGCCTTATCTTGAATAGGCTGTTAAAAAGACAAGGCTATCTACTCTGGTGTGGGAATATAGCAATCACACCGCCTACCGCTTGTGTTGCAGCCTCGAACAGTACCTCCTACGGCACTGAAAAGGGTACATGTATAATTGGAAGTATGTTGGGTAAGACTGTGTTAGTATACATATTGTCCAAGTTAATATACATATTGTCCACGGGGGATAGGGGATAACTTTAGGAAATGCTAGATAAGGGAACTGTGAGGTGAAATTGCTACATCAACACGGGTCCAAATCTCAACCATTACAGAACAGTAAATACTGATGACCTTATGGGTGGATTATGAGGGAGACCATTTAGCCCATTAGGTCATGTTTTTTGTAGCTACTTAATGATTGAGATTCTGAGCCATATTTAAGCAGCAATTTTTACTCAGAATTCCCCCATCTATAATTTTGCACAATTATGCCCTTTCCTACGGGGACACCCTGTATATCATCAGTATGACATGACAATATGCGAACATACGGTATACAATAATATGAAGGGACTTACTAGCAAAACAGCTCAGGCTGTGGTCGGGGGACGAATACGCTTTCACTGAGCCACCGTGATTCCAATGGCGAACTAGCAAGGTTTAATTAACAAGCTTAACTAGCAACTGACGATGATAACGATAATAATACCAACAATTACACAGATAATACACCCTGCCTACTCTAACGTGGCCTAAAATTCTCTCTCTACCTTGCCTGCCGAGTTGTAACAAGAGAGTAACACTAGAAAATGGTGCTAGTCACGAAGAAGTGCTAATGAAAAGGATGTATAGCCGTAGCACTGTCTCATTCTGCCACTGGGCTGCGTGAAATAAGCCGCAGAAGGTCCCCCAAAATATTCTGGGTCAAGCTGATGCGAAAAGACTAGAGCAAAATCTATCAACCAATATTATTAAATTTGGTACATATGAGAGGTAATAACAGACGCTATCAAAGTCGCTCTCACACCGCACTAGCCACACCAACAATAACCTACCATTGCTATTAACAGTTCACGGTCGTCAGTAGCGCACCGTAACTGTACCCTCGCCGTCATGTTAATTTAATTCTATGTCGCTCTCAATCCGGCACGCTACGTGGGTGGGTGCGTGGTTGTGAGGAGAGGGGCTAGGGGGTGTGAAGGGCGGCTGGAGGGGGATGTGAAAGGTGGTAGGGGTTGGTATGGGTGGAGGGGAGATGTGAATGATGGTGGGGGGCGGTGGGGATGGAAGGGGGACATGAACAATTGTAGGGGTCGGTATGGGTGGCGGGGAGATGCGAATGGTGGTGGGGAGTGGTATGTGTGGGTGGGGGGATGTGAATGGTGATAGGGGAGCGCTGTGAGGGTGGGGGTGGAGAGGTGTAAGTGAGGGGGCGAAGCTGGCTGTCTGTGTAATTGGATCAGTCTCTCGTGATGATGGGAACTTTTTATGTCTGTCAGTCTTGCCTACTTATCTATCTGATTAACCCCTCATGATAAGGCATTTTTCTCCCTACTCAGACACGACTCTTCGCCACACCACACACTACACTCTTACTTAACAACAGGCAACAAATAGACCAAAAAACAAAAAAATCATGTTGGCAAGGGCTACATTATACCTCTGACTTGTAAGATTTCTTGGTAAAAAAAAAAAATCATGGGAATCTTTGAAAAGATTAATTGTACTGACAGTAACATCTGCGATTATTAAAGATGTCTTTCCACCCTGTAACTGCTAAGATTTCTCTCAGCAGAACTAAATCGTCTGGAATTACTCCGATTACAAAGTAGTAAGGGGTTTAGCTAAGACGGTTTGAACCCCCTGATGGCTATGATTTCACTTAGAAAATCTTTTGGCACCACATTATATCAAACAAATGCCTAACTGCGTCCATACAAAAAAGCGGGTGTTTAATACAAATGAATAACAACTAAATGCTGCTAAATCGGTATCCAGAATTTTTGTCTGTATTTTCGTGAACCTAATTCTGAGCACAGACTAGGCAGTCTTTTCCCAGAGACCCAATAACCAGTCCTCCCATGCAGCAACAGATGGCGCCACACACCCACCCATGTCACTACTGTGTTACGTACTCTCGCGTTGACGCTGATGTGAGATGTGCCACGCTTCCCTTCCCAGTTCCCTCCTCCCTCTCCTCCCCATTACCTCCTCTCCTCCCGTCCCCTCTAGTGCTCCCCATTCCCTTTCCCCTCCTACGTCTGCCTTACCTCCTCCACTCTCTGTTCCTCCTAGCTTTTATCTTCTCCCTCCCATTTACTCATCTCCCCAGTCATTCCGTCCCCCTTCCCTCCTCTTTTCACACTCCCACCTTCTCATATATCCCTCCCCCTATCCCCTTCCCATTTCTCTTTCTGCTCTCCCCTCTCCCCTCCCCTCCCCTCTCCCCTCCCCTCCCCTCCCCTTCCCCTCCTCTTACCACTCTGCGTCTCGTCACCTCGCAAGCCGTCACATACCAGAGATGCCACCACCCCTCCCTTCTTCTCCCCTCCTATTCCCTCTCCTCCCCTTTCTCCCCTCCCCTCCCCTCTCTCTCCCCCTATAATGGCCGTCTTCCTCACTGGCGCCACCTTGATCCCTCTCTAAGCCCTTTCACCTCCACTGCCCCCTCCCCCTCCCCCCTCCCCTCACGCCCACTATCTTGCTTCCTCTCGCCTCCCCTCCTCCCCTTCCCCCTCCTCCAGCATTCACCACACCTGTGTCCCTCTCACTTCTACGTCCTCTCTCTTCGCTCCTCCTTATCTAACTCCGCCTAACTTCCCTCCTTCCCTCTCTACAGCCCTTTCTCTCACCCAGTTTTTCCTCCCCATCTCTCTCTCTCTCACACACACCAAACTCCCCAACCCCCACCGTCCCCACTCCCATTTTTACCTCCTCCCCTACCACCCTCCCCCATACCCAACACCTGCAACTTAACATGAATTACCTGCCTTAATGACCCCTGTTCAGGTGACAGATATTAATCATAAGTCTTTTCTTCCTCCAATCACCTCCCCTTTCTTCTATGCTTCTTCTCTCCCCATCCTCACCTCCACCTCCTCCCTCAGTCTCTCTCACATTCTACCCTCTTTCAT
>NC_136977.1:47270650-47353150 GCF_032717465.1 Coenobita brevimanus | reverse complement strand
TTCAAGCTTAATTTCCCGTGAGTCACGTTAGGATTTTCGCTTACGTTACTTATGCAAAGAATGTTGATATAAAATGTCCTGTAAATTTATTATGCACGGTAAATTCTTGTATTTCTGCACGGTGTGTAGATATAAAAAAAAGATGTAAATAAAATACAATCAAGGTATTATAAACAAAACAGATCCCTACTACTTTTTTTTTTTCCTAATCCTATGAGAACAGGGCTTTTACGATTCTGAATTAATGAATTAATGCATGAAAGAATGACAGAAACAGTGACATGTGGGTACTGGTTTGCACGCGCCTGATAAAGCAGGGCTGTTCTACTGTACTACCTATTCCAGGAATGTTCTACCAGTCATGAGTGGGAACTGATCTGTAGCGCCAAGAAACACTTTCTGTCACTGGTAAATCGTCCTGCCTCCACTCAGTGATACATATACGGGTAAACGAGTGAGAGGTTTTGAAATATATAGTGAGGAATGCATTTAGAATCGTGCTTTGTTGGAGTGCTGTTATCTTTGTGTGTGTGTGTGTGTGTGTGTGTGTGTGTGTGTGTGTGTGTGTGTGTGTGTGTGTGTGTGTGTGTGTGTGTGTGTGTGTGTGTGTGTGTGAGTCTATATAAGCCATCACAAAAATTCAACAACGTGCGCACATGTGAGAATCCACGTCAGAACATGCTACTATATACTCTATTTGATATCCAACCCCTAGTGGGATTGAACTCAGAGATAGGTGACTGATAATTAAACAGAAAAGCTACTCACCCTACCCCCAGAGGCTCTACTTATGACTGAGAGAGCTGCGATAACGGCAACTATGATCGTGATGTGGCACGCGTCTCGTATATAAGCAGGGGTCATGTCCGCTGGCGATTAAGTGTTGTGTCATAATCCGGAGGGCCTGCATGCTAGACACGGTGGTAGGCCTGAACCGTAAACCGTGCTTGACGGGGCCAAGGGGTGAGGCAAAATGTTTTCTTGTCTGTTTTTATTTCTTCCGAGTTGTGTGTCTGGGGGAAGGGGGGAGAGGAAGTGTTGTGTGTTTGGTGTGCGTGAGGGGTAGTATATGCATGTGTGTAAGGGGATGGGATGCGAATGTGAGGCGGAGTTGTGTTTGTGTGTGGAGGAGAGGGATGGTTTATGTGTGTGTGTAGAGGGAGGGTAACTGTGTCTCTAGGGGGGGATGATTGCTTAGGTATGAAGGCTGAATTTACGATTTTATTTTCTTCACGAGACGGAATGTTACGAGCCCCCTGTACGGTACCGGTGTGTTTGGTTGTGTATACATCACGCACTAACATGGTGGATTAGAGGTGTGAGTAAGGTAAAGTGGTCGATATGTGTGTGTGTGTGTGTGTGTGTGTGTGTGTGTGTGTGTGTGTGTGTGTGTGTGTGAGGAACACCTCTTAAACCCTCAAATCTAAAGAGACCACAAATCGCCAGTAAATCTCACCACTAAACATATGAAGTCCTGCCCAATTTCCCTCATACCATAATCACAAAATGAGGTACTGGACAGCCCTAACTCTGCCACACCACCTTCACGTCGGAGGGGCAGCCGGAGATCACACTAACATATGACCCATCCCCCGTCGTTACCAATATCCCTTTAATATCGACATACTAAAAAAAATAAGAAGCCATATGCAGATATAATGTGGCAAGGAAGATGTGCTACAGAGGTTCGTTTTCGTAGGAGGAACAAGGAAAGACAAATGCATCAGAATTTTTCCCCTTCTCTCTGTCCCTTCCTGGATAAAGCAAGTCATAGTCAAGACACGGCCACGGATCAAAAGTTTGTCAGGTAAATCCTGGTCCTTCATCCGTATTCATAAAAGTTCTCAACCAACTTTCAGGATGAACAGGTCTCCATCGTATTTAAACCTTTAGCTCTGATTTTTTTTTTTTTTTAATCAGAATCTTGCTACCTACAGACGGTTTTGTTCAGTTTAGTGAAGAATTTTCGATCTGGATGGAACAGACAAAGACTCCATTAACTCCTTTCACAGATGACCTCTCTTAAAGTTCAAAAACTTGTGTGAAAGTAGAAAAATAAATTGAAGAACGCCATCGGAATCAAATCGTTAATTATTCTAAAGAATCGTTTTTGTTTCGTCGCATTTCTCACGTTATTATTCACTATTTTCTGCTGGTGAAAAGATAGGCAGTTGTAGGAGCGAAGATTACACATTTTAACTCCTTCATTCCCAGCTCATCATTCATATCTTATACATGCTACTGTATTTTGGTTATGGTAGGGGAATCCTTTCACAGAGAAGAGGATGGGAACAACCTCCCTCAAACACCTTTATTAAGAAAGATGCTTCCAAACCTGAATAAAACAGTGTGGTGGTAGAACAGAGAGAGAGAGAGAGAGAGAGAGAGACTCATTTTGATGGGTTTAAACACAAATCAGATTTAACCCTTTCACGTCGCCTGTTGCACTTGGGTATTTTATTCACGCTGACACCAGACGATTCTGTTCAGCAGAGAAAAAATCCTGGCAGTCAGAGGCCACAAAATAAAGATCACAGCTAATACCATTAACCTTTTCTGTGATACCTGTACAACTGGAATTATATTTAGGGCAACACCAGACGATTTTTTGTTCAGTCGAAAGAAATCCTACAAGACATGGACCCACATTCTCGTCGGTTAAGGAAGTTCCCCAATACCTTTTCCTAAGCGACTTATTTGCTTATTACACTTTACTGTCCTTCTCCGCGTCACATTAATAATTCTAGTAACGCCTTACTCTGCACAGATATCGCACAAAAGGACATTAATTAGCCACACCCAAAAATAAATCAAATATCGCCATACTTTGCAAAAAGAAAGGGCAAAAGGAAATTAACCAGTCATATACAAAAATAAATCGCTAAGGAAGAGGTGCTAGGGTGCCTCCTTACGCGACGAGCAAAAGGGCCAAAATATTAAGCACTTTTATGAATTCCGGGGCCCAGCAGTGGCAGTCCAAGTTAAGAATAAAAATCTCAGCCGTCACTTATTTTTCCCAAGGTTATCGCCTGTCCATCACCCCTTAGCGAGGACAGCATTAGCCCTTAAATTATACTAACTGCCTTCACTGACCTCGACTTTATGGCCGGGGCTTATGAGGGTGGAGGGTTGTAGGATGGTCTTGGCATTTATACACATCTATATAAATTTAAGGATCTCTTGAAGTATTGCTGTGAGAGGAAGAGGAGGGGGGGGAGGAGGGGGTAGTGAGGATGAGGGTGGGGGGAGGGGGAGGGAGGAAGCAGAAAAGGAGATAAGGGAGAGGAGCAGAGGTGAAAAAGAAGAGGTGAGAAAAAAGAGGGAGTACTTTCTGAATGCCAGGATGGACGTGATGTTTTACTACAATGTGTTTTATTTCTACAATATTATTATGTCTGTACAGTATTGTCATGAATATTGTATCTATACTACATGCTGTCGTAGGTCGCCAGCAGGGCGTGATCAGGCGATGTCAGGACTCTAAAATATCATAAATAATAGCTAGTAGCATAGATGTAATCTAGAAGGTTAAGTCAGTCATGGCTAGGGCCGGCAGGAAATATCGTCTACACATTCCCCCTGAAGAATGTGCAATCTGCACCTCGTGACGCCTGATAGGAATACACACATACACACACACAGGCTTCTAGAACATTTGACAACCGTATAATCCACGCGACAGAAGCTCTCATATACGACAGAGAAACGAGAAGAAGTGAGAAGGAATTATGAGACTGGAGCGAAGAGAGCGAGGAGGGTCTAGAGAGAGAAGCACGGTGGTCTTAAAAGGAGGTGAGGCTCACGAAGTTAATTAACTTAGTGTAATTTTTGAGATATTCCCTCTAAAGAAATAAACTGCAATCAATCCCAGTATCCATCTTTATCTTCTCCCGTCATCGACTACAAGGGTACTACGGTTATCTCCTCACATATCTACCCACTGTTTACTACGTCTCGGCTACGACTACTGTATAACCTATTACAAGACTGATAGTGACATCTAAGTTTGGGGGTCTTTTGAAGGCTTGTTGTGACAGGTAGAGAGGGGAGAGGGAGACAGGGGGTGGAGTGGAGGGGAGGGGAGGGAGACAGGATGTGAAGTGGAGGGGGAGGGGAGGTAGAGTCCTATTACTGGTGTCGTGTTGACTGGGATTCGGGAATTTAGTAAGAGATGGATGAAGAAATAGATGGACAGATAATGACAGATAAATTGGTTAGACGTGATGTTAGGATACAGCATTTGGTAGGAGACAGGTAGATAGATACAGATTGACAGATACAGTTAAATAGCTTAACAGTAGATAGCTAGGTAGATAGATAGGCCAGACTTACAGATACCTTACTGATGGGTCGAGATATGTAACGACAGACAGAGACGGAAAAAAAAAAAAAATCATATGCAGACAGATCAACTGGCAGACAGACAGAACAGATCGATCGACAGACAGACAAATATTAAGTAAAATATAGAGAGATAGATTTATACACAGAACGGGAGGCTGGATGAGCATGGTTAAATATTTAGCTCTTACGGTTCATAGACAAGCAGAGATGGAGACATAGCTATATATAGCTGGACATCTGGATAAAAAGATAGACAGATAGAAAGAGAAACTTACGGACAAACAAACGGGCTGATAGACACACGGATACGTAAAGAGTTATGCAAATAAAGATATAAACAGATAGATGGCCTGATAAGACAGACAGATGGATAGACAGACAGACAACAAGACAGACAGGCAGACAGGAAGATAGGTAGGTAGTGTTACATAGCCTATGATTTCATCATCCTTTGTGTAATTCTAACGTACAGTGTGCTGCATGTTTGATCACGAGCGTGTTCTACCTCACTCCCCCCTTCTACCGTTATAGTAGAGTAAGTCGTTCTTTCTGTTGTTCAGAGCAGGATTGTCAACTCTTTGTCCCCATGGCTTCATTTGCGCGTCCTTCTTACAAGTTGTATCAAGCTCTCCCGGCCCCTATATAATGAGCTCAGTCTCTACATTAATTGGCACTTAGATCTACTCCTCATTTTGTTCACATCTCTGTCCTCCCCTGTACAGTTATTATTGTGAGTGCTCAGGAAGTCTCCAACCATCTAGCAGCTGTGTAATTTGAGTATAAGTGTTATTGCATTTTGTTCTTGTACTGTATAGCATAAGTTGTTAATTTGTAGGCCTAGTGAGGTTTTTGTAATTCATGTAAGGTTCTTGTTGTTAGCCATTGTTAATAATAGTTTGTATCTGTAATAATTTATCTTGCATTAACTGAGCATTACCCAGTGTATTTTCATTTTATCAGGGATGACTTAGATAAATTTACTCTTGCTAATTTCGTTTTAATAGAGGCTATTGCAGTTAACCATATATTTAACCTGTTTTTTGCCATTACATTATCCTTATGAGTCCTGAATATTTTGTTGTTAGTTTGAGCATTAAACTTTAACTTGTAATTTTACCTAACTCTTTTGTTTTGAACCTGGAACTTTACGGGACAGTAGTGATTTTTAGTATTCTCACTTAAAGTGTACATTATCTTTCTCTGTTCCGTAACATAAATTTGGCGACCTCATATCAGGATATTCAGGATATTATCATAAGGATATTGCTTGATATTTTGTGACTGTGATTTATTCATGATGTCTACTATTACTACACTTGATGAAGCTAAAGATTTTTTGTCAAATGTGCAAACAGTGTGTGATGTAGAAAACAGAACAAAGAATGAACTTAAGCTTGTTGTTCAACAATTGGGAATTGCTGTTCGCTCTCATCATTCTAAAGATCAAATTGTTGACATGATTAATGAAAGCTTGTTTAATGTAACTCCTCCAAATGAGCAAACGCAGATTGAAATAGCTAAGTTACAGCTAGCCCTGCAGGAGTCTCGTGCTAAGGAGGCGGAGTCTCATGCTAAGAAGGCTGAGTTTCAGGCTCGTGCTAAGGAGGCTGAGGCACAAGTTGAAATTGCTAGGATTCAGGCAGACCATGAGTATCGCATGAAACAAGGTGGAACTGGATCATCTAGCTCTGATGATTTTGATGTGGCTAATAATGTTAAACTTCTCCCTCCTTTTAATGAATCTGATATAACAAAGTATTTTCAGTTGTTTGAGAGGGTAGCTACAGGTTTTAATTGGCCCAAACAGTATTGGCCAGTACTCCTTCAAACTGTTCTCACCGGTAAAGCTCAAGTAACTTATGCATCTTTGCCTCAGGATCAATCTGATAATTATGATGTAGTTAAGAGCTTGATTCTTAAGGCCTATGAGCTTGTTCCTGAAGCCTATAGAGTAAAATTTAGGACAACTTACAAGCAAGATAAGCAATCCCATGTTGAGTATGCAAAAATCAAAGAAGATCTGTTAGAGCAGTGGTTAAATTCTAAGAATGTGGATTCTGATTTTGGCAAATTTAGGCAGACGATTTTGCTGGAGGATTTCAAAAGGTGTATTAAAAATGATGTAAGCCTATATCTTGATGAGAGAAGAATAGATAATTTGTCTGATGCTGCAGTTTTAGCTGATGAATATGTTCTCACTCACAAGAGATATTCTAAAGAAAAAAGGAAAGCTGAGAGTAAGTACGTTGCCTCTACTCAAGAGTACAGGTAACAGGAAAGAGAATAAAGATGATGTTCCTCAGGAAGTAAATACCAGCTTCACCTATAGATTTCAGAAAAGTAAATGTACTTATTGTAGTAAGCTTGGTCATACTACGGAGAAATGTTTCAGGAGACAGCGTGATGTGAACAAAAAGGAGTCTTTAAATATTCAGTCAATTGGTCTAGTGTCCACCCTTGAGAGTTCCCAGAATTCTTTAACTGAGTTAACTGAACCTGCTTTGAGGGGTAATTTAAATTCTCATGATGGAGCTCCTCTTTTGAGCAGTAACGTGGGTGACACTCTCAGGAGTTCATGTGCTAATTTCCTGTCTGATGGTTTTGTCAGTCCTCTGGACAGTAATGACAGGAAATCAGTTAAAATATATCGTGATACAGGTGCTTGCCAATCCCTTATGCTGACCAGTGTTCTAGGCTCTAATGTTAATTCCTCTGATGAAACTGTAATCTTACAAGGTGTAGGGAATAATTACTTCTCTGTCCCTCTGTGCAGAGTTAATTTAGAGTCTGGTTTTGTTAATGGTTCCGTTATGGTTGGGTTGGTTGAGACACTCCCAATGTCAGGTGTAACTTTCTTACTTGGAAATGATATTGGTGGAAGTCAAGTGTGTCCAGCTCCTCAGTTGTCTAGTGAGCCAGTGGCTGCGACCCAGGATTGTGATGTCCCTGATGTGTTCCCTGCATGTGCTGTCACTAGGGGTAAGTCTAAAGTTACTGGTGATTTAGAGGATAATGATGATGATGATGTTATCCTAGCTGACACTTTTCTTGCTAATTTGGACCACTCACCAGATGAGGCAGTACCCCGTAGTGTTGATAATTTGTCTCGTCAAGAGTTGGTTGAGTTGCAGGTCGCTGACCCTGAGTTGAAAGGTCTAGCTAACTGCTTGCAGTGAGGAAGAGTCAGCTGGTGATTCTACTTGTTATTATATAAAGTCAGGAGTACTTATGAGGAAGTGGAGACCCCCAACAGTATCAGCCGACTGTGAATGGGAGGTTGTGCATCAAGTTGTCATCCCTCGTGTTTGTAGGCAGGATATCATTAGAGTGGCTCATGATTCCAGTTTGGCAGGACACCTTGGAGTGAGGAAGACTGTGGCACGCATTTTGAAACACTTCTACTGGCCAGGTATCTTCAGGGATGTTTCCTGGTATTGTAAGTCTTGTCACACCTGTCAAGTTGTGGGGAAGTGTAATCAGACCGAAAAGGTTGCACCTCTAGTTCCCATTCCTCCTTTTGAGGCGCCTTTCACCCGTGTGTTGGTGGATATTGTGGGCCCTCTTCCTAAGACTTCTTCAGGATTTTCCTATGTGTTGACCCTGATTGATATGGCTACTCGTTATCCTGAAGCCATTCCACTTAGAAATATCTCAGCAAAGAACGTGGTTAAGGAAATGCTAGGGTTCTTCACAAAGTTTGGTCTGCCCAAGGAGGTACAGTCAGACCGGGGGAGTAATTTCATGTCAAATATTTTCAAGCAGTCTCTGAAAGAGTTGGGCATCACCCAGATCACGTCTTCAGCTTACCATCCCCAGACCCAAGGAGCGTTGGAGAGATATCATCAAACACTCAAATCGATGCTCAAGAAATACTGTTTGGAACATCAGAAAGACTGGGACAAAGGTCTTCCATTTGTTGTGTTTGCCGCAAGAGAATCTCCAAATGAATCACTGGGCTTCTCACCTTTTGAACTACTGTTTGGCCATGAAGTAAGAGGACCCCTTAAGCTACTCAAGGAATGCTGGCTGTCGGAGGAAGATGACGTCAACCTGCTGGAGTATGTGATGAGTTTCAAAGAACGGCTGTCCACTGCTTTACAGCTGGCGAGAGAGAATTTAGGAGCTGCTAAGGAGAAGATGAAGACTTGGTATGATAAAAAGTCCAGGTTACGCCACTTTCAGCCAGGAGATCAAGTTTTGATTCTGCTACCGGTTCATGGGCAACCTCTTCAAGCCAAGTTTAGTGGTCCTTATTTCGTGGAGAAGAAACTCAGTGATGTCAACTATGTCATCGCCACACCAGATCGTAGAAAGAACAAGCAACTTTGTCACATCAACATGCTAAAGTTATATCACAGGCGGGACGAAAATAATCCAGTCTGCACTGTAGCTGTTCCACCCGAGTCTGCAAGTGAAGCTCTCCCATGCAGCATGAGCCTGAGTGATAGTTTGGGGAAGAATCCTGATATCATGAATGATCTCCAGACTAAGCTTTCTCATTTACCTCCTGAGGAAAGGCAGGAGTTTTCGGCATTACTGCAGGAGTACCCGCAAGTGTTCCGTGCCACTCCAGGAAGAACCACTGTGTTGATGCATGATGTCGATGTTGGAGACGCAAAGCCAATTAAATTGCCTCCTTACCGTGTGAACCCAGTGAAAGTTCCTCTCATCCAGAAGGAGCTTGGCTACCTGTTGGACCACAAGATGATTGAGCCCTGTCAGAGCGAGTGGAGTTCTCCTGTCGCTCTAGTCCCTAAGCCAGGTGGGTCACAGCGGCTTTGCATCGACTACAGACGTGTTAATCAGATAACTAAAACAGACACTTACCCTCTCCCTCGCGTGGAAGATTGCATAGACAAGATCGGAAAGGCTAGGTACATAAGTAAGTTTGATTTGTTAAAGGGATACTGGCAAGTACCTATGACTGAACGTGCTAGGGAGATCTCATGTTTTGTAACACTAGGAAAGACTTTTGCATGTTCTGTAATGCCATATGGTATGAAGAATGCACCAGCCACATTTCAGAAGCTCATGAATGTTGTAACAGAGGGTTTGGCAGGGTGTGTTGCTTATATTGATGATGTATTAATCTTCAGTGACAACTGGAAAGATCACCTATGCCATGTCAGTAAATTTCTTGAGCGTTTGGTTCATGCTAATCTTGTAGCTAATTTATCAAAGTGTGAGTTTGGTCAAGCTAAAGTTCAGTACCTTGGGTATGTAATTGGTGATGGACATGTTGCACCACCAGGAGCTAAGGTTCAGGTTATAAGTGATCTTCCCAGACCTAAAAGTAGGAAAGAGCTACAAAGATTTTTGGGAATGGTAGGTTATTACAGGAGATTTGTTCTTAACTTTTCAATTCTTGTATCACCACTTACAGACCTACTGAAAAAGGGAGTTAAATTTGTCTGGACCGATAACTGTGAATCCTCTTTCAACAAACTTAAAGCTATCCTATTAAGTCAGCCAGTGCTCGCTACTCCAAATTTTGCTAAGCCTTTTAAGATGTCTGTTGATGCAAGTGATACAGGAGCTGGGGCTGTTTTGCTGCAAGAGGATGATCAGGGTATTGTACACCCTGTATCTTCTTACAGTAAGAAGTTCACTCCACCTCAAAAGAACTACTCAACTATTGAGAAAGTGCTTTTGACCTTGATTTTGGGTTTACAGCATTTTTCATTTTATTTGTGTTCTGGTTTTGACCCCATAGTCATTTATACCGATCATAACCCACTGAAATTCCTTAGTAAGTTTAAAGATAAAAATCAGAGATTGACAAGATGGAGTCTACTTCTTCAGGAGTATTCATTAGACATACAGCATGTCAAGGGGAAAGAAAATGTTATTGCAGATTGCTTATCTAGACTTTAGACAGATTGTTTTAGAGTAATAAGAAATTTCCTTTGTAAATTTCTTTCTCTTTGTGGGGAGGTGTTACATAGCCTATGATTTCATCATCCTTTGTGTAATTCTAACGTACAGTGTGCTGCCTGTTTGATCACGAGCGTGTTCTACCTCACTCCCCCCTTCTACCGTTATTGTAGAGTAAGTCGTTCTTTCTGTTGTTCAGAGCAGGATTGTCAACTCTTTGTCCCCATGGCTTCATTTGCGCGTCCTTCTTACAAGTTGTATCAAGCTCTGCCGGCCCCTGTATAATGAACTCAGTCTCTGCATTAATTGCCACTTAGATCTACTCCTCATTTTGTTCACATCTCTGTCCTCCCCTGTACAGTTATTATTGTGAGTGCTCAGGAAGTCTCCAACCATCTAGCAGCTGTGTAATTTGAGTATAAGTGTTATTGCATTTTGTTCTTGTACTGTTTAGCATAAGTTGTTAATTTGAAGGCCTAGTGAGGTTTTTGTAATTCATGTAAGGTTCTTGTTGTTAGCCATTGTTCATAATAGTTTGTATCAGTAATAATTTATCTTGCATTAACTGAGCATTACCCAGTGTATTTTCATTTTATCAGGGCTGACTTAGGTAAATTTACTCTTGCTAATTTCGTGTTAATAGAGGCTATTGCAGTTAAACATATATTTAACCTGTTTTTTGCCATTACATTATCCTTATGAGTCCTGAATGTTTTGTTGTTAGTTTGAGCATTAAACTTTAACTTGTAATTTTACCTAACTCTTTGTTTTGAACCTGGAACTTTACGGGACAGTAGTGATTTTTAGTATTCTCACTTAAAGTGTACATTATCTTTCTCTGTTCCGTAACAGTAGATAAGTAGGAAGGTAAGAAGTTAAGTAGGTAGGTAGTTATGTTGGTACTCTTACTAGTCTGTATACTGTATGTAGACAGATACAGACAGACAGGCAAACAAATGGATGGAAAGACAGGCGAAGCACAGACAGGTGAGCAAACAGTCCTGTAGATAAAATTAATATGCAGACAGCCAAAGAGAGAAGACAGCCAAACTAAGACAAACAGGACTTCAGTCAAGCAGTTCCGCAACTCGTTCACAATCTACCTCTTCTTCCTAACGAAAACCCTCTAGACGGTATTTATATATCCAATAAGATGCCTTATTCTGGCTATCTCCAAACGATTTTATTCAAGTAAGGGAAACATCTGTCATCTGGAAGGCTAAATTAAATAAGTTGAAACCTTGAAAGAAGAAGGTGTTTCAGCTGGAGAAACCATGAAAAAAAAAAGTAACTGAAGTGGGTTAGTAAATTTATACAGTATCATAATCAGTACATTAATACGGTATAATTAATTCAGTTCTGATAATAAAAACTCGTAGGTAGAATGCATCACGTGATATTTAGAGAATGCCAGCTGCCTCATCCACCAATCAACCAGAAGACCCCCGGAGCCGTCCACCAGTCACCCATAAGGAGAGAAAAGCAAAACCCTGGACCTGGAGAGCAAGAAAACCTGTTCTATGAGTGTCGGAAGTGCGGTGTGTGTGTGTGTGTGTGTGTGTGTGTGTGTGTGTGTGTGTGTGTGTGTGTGTGTGTGTGTGTGTGTGTGTGTGTGTGTGATGTCCCTGGAAGACGTCCCTCTTCATCGATAATGCGTGACGTTTGAATTCCTCCGTGGTGACTCCAGGTAATCTTGCTTTATTGGCCGTTGTCTTCAGGGGCACGGCAGGGGTGGGGGTCGTGGCAGGGGTGGCTTGTGACGACCCTGGCACCCCCTGAATGCTTGGAAGGTGACTTGGGATGACAGGGAGTGAGGGATGGCTTGGGAGGTTGAGAGATTAGTGGTGAGATAGTGAGGGGTTAAGGATGGGAAATGAGGAGAGATTTGAGCAGAAAGGAGGTGGTGGTGAGGAGAGGGAGGTGGAGGGAGGTGAAAGGTGAGGGAAGTGGAAGCAGGTGACGGCAGTGAAAGAAGGTGAGGGGGGTGGAAGGAGGTAAGGGAGGTGGAAGAAGACGAGGGGGGTGGAAGGAGGTGAAGGTGGAAGGTGAGGGAGGTGGAAGGAGGACAGGGAAGTGAAAGGAGGTGGGGGAAGTTAAAGGAGGTAAAGGTGGAAAGTGAAGATAATCGAAGAAGGTGAGGGAGGTGGAAGGAGGTGTAGAAGGTGGAAGAAGTGAGACAGGTGGAAGGGAGGTCAGGGAGGTGGAAGGAGGTGGGGGAATTTCAAAGAGGTGGAAGGGGGTGAGGAAATGTAAAAATACTTCCTCATTGTGAAGGGTAAAAACTGAGAGGCAATGTTACTTACGAAATAATAATAATAATAATAATAATAATAATAATAATAATAATAATAATAATAATAATAATAATAATAATAAACATTCTCTTCACTAACCTGCTCTTCGACTCTCAAGGTGATGCCAGCGCCAGGTAGAAGAAGGAACCACCCTGCCTGAAAACATGAAAAAGAAATATAAACAACAGAACCAAAACAGGACATGAAAAGGATGAGAAATCTGGTAGAGACGAAGGAATATTTTTGAACTGTCTTCTACCTATCAAAATTCCCTTATTACCGAACGGCTTCTCTTTGGAAATCGTTTCACCAGGTTGGTACTCCCCCCATCCCCCAGACATCGACCCAAAACAGTTCAAATCAAACTGTTCGATTTTTCTTTTTTCATGAATGGAGCACACTTGTAGCCCGGTATATGGCTTGTCTTTCTATATTCCACTTCTTTTTCCTTCTTATGTTCATCTGTAAAAAAAAAAAAAAAAAAAAAAAGGAGACCTTTATAAAACGTATTGAATTCAAACGATGACCATTTTCGTTTACCTTTTTGACGCCATTCCTAAAAACCTCTTGAATCCTCTGTATCGTTAAAAAAAAAAAAAAAAAAAGTTAAAATAGTCCCCCTGATATCTGCTTCCAGGCTCCAAAAATCATGCTGGAGACAAAGCACAGTCCAAGACCACTCTGTCGGAATACGTTATCAAGGAACATTATCAGGAATATAGGGAAAAATGGTCACTAACACAGGAAAAAAAGGGGGGAGGGGAGGGGTCATTTAGTAAGGAAGCAGCAGACCACAGAACATTTTCTGGCAGTATCATCACCATCAAGATTCAGATCTACTCTATAATGCGTCACACAAGAGATAACGATGGACCACTCTATCTGAAAGCGTGTCAAGGATTTCAAGGCTCTCGAACAAGAGGTGAAGTGAAGTGAGTTGAAATGACAACGTATGCTCACATTTAACGGGCCAGCCTTAGTGTTTGTGTGAAAGTATAAACAAATACACTGGCCCAAATATAGCAGGGTGTAAACAGCTTGGGTAAACGCGCCAGTCATGGATATTTTCGTTTACTTCTTTCGGGCGGGTTTTAACATAGCCTGGTGTTGCCGACATCGGATATATTTACCCTTCAGCGTCGGGTATGTAGAGTCGAAGCTTCGTGTTTTCCCTTAAGCTTTCCATTATATAGCTTTCATTTGGCTAAATAATTCATCAAACTGCTGTATTAATATTCTAGTATGATATGTAACTTTCATAAACGGTACAGAATACTTTCATGGATCTTTTTAACTGGGCTTTCTGTATAAAGCTACTGCTTTTGTGCTTTCTATTTCCTTTCCTGATCACGTTATCTACCGCACTGAAATGGTGGAAAACTGACCTAAGATGACGACAACAATGGCGATAGTGATGCTGTGATGATAGTGATGACGTAGCGATGATGACGATGACACTGACGCTACTGATGACGACAATGGTGATGTTGACACTGATAATGGAGACAGTGATTACGACGACGACAACGGTGAAGCTGACGATGTAGAGTTTCGTGCCAGGGAGCAGTAACATTCCCTCCCAGGAACATGAAAGGAGCACAGTTACCCACGCAACAATGGAAGCAAGCCAGACCAACAAACGTAAAAGACCATTATCAATTTCCACATCGCTCTTAAACACTTTCTTCCGTGTTTCGCTGTATCTGATGAGGCAAAGTAGCATTATAATTTTCTCTCATTAATTTGTACAAAACCATATTCAAGATTTATATATAATCATGATGCACTAGAAAAAAAGGAATGTGATAATATTATATTCTGAATGTTTTTGCCTATTCTCGTCTCTTAATTTTATGGAGAGAGAGAGAGAGAGAGAGAGAGAGAGAGAGAGAGAGAGAGAGAGAGAGAGAGAGAGAGAGAATGGCATTAAATCCTTCCATACAAGTGATTCAGGAGTGTAATCCATGTGTTAAGGAAGAAGTGACGGGTAGGATCAGTGGCCAACACAATGATGCAGAGGACGGGGAGCAGGAGCAGGGGTTAGGAGACGGAGGAGGAGGAGGAGAAAAGGAGAAGGCGAAGGGGGAGAACGAGACCGATGGCTGGAACGTGATAAGCAGAAACACAAAGAGAAAGAAGGGGAAGAGGAGAAAGAAGAAGTGGAAGGGGAGGACGAAGAGAATACTGATACAGTAGTAAGGTTGCTGTACGAAGGAAGAGAACGAGAACGATGGGCGAAGGAGGAGGAGGAGGAGATGAAGAAATAAGACGAAGAAGGAAGGCAAAAATTATGAATGGAAATGAAGTAGTTGGCAAGGAAAAAATATCAGAAGCAGGAGACGACAGAGAAGGGAAATAGGAAGAGGATGTGAGAGGGGAAGAGGAGGATATCCAGAGAAAGAAATAAGCATAACAATTGGCTGGCTGGCAGGGAAGAATGAGGAGATAAAGACGAGGAACCAGATGGAGGAGGAGGAGGAGGAGGAATATTAAAAACAACACTTGACTGGATATGAACGATTAATTCATAGAGCATGCTGAATATTTTCCAGCTTAATTTTTTCCTACCTCTAGATGATTTTCTTCATGTTAGCCGAGATGTTTTACGCTGGAAGGGTTAGAGATAGCCTTCATTAGCCTCATCAGAATTAAAGATCCATCAAAATCCGCATAAAATCGTCTACAGGTAACAAGAACAAGGTAAAAAAAAGTTCCCTCACAGGCAAAAGTAGACAGAAGAGGCGCCAGAACAGGAGCATGGACGGTGGGAGGCTGGCAAGACAAATGGTGACACTATCAATGGTGATTTATCGGTACAGTGTGTGTGTGTGTGTGTGTGTGTGTGTGTGTGTGTGAGAGAGAGAGAGAGAGAGAGAGAGAGAGAAATCATACACCATACAGTACACCTAAATAAATGGTCCTACCTTTATGCTAGCAGAATAATACAACAGAAGGCTCTCTCACTCCAAGCCTTCTGACTGTAGACCATGCATGAAAACACACACACACACACACACACACACACACACACACACACACACAAGAGAACCATTGATGGGTGAAATGCTTAAAGGAAATTTATTGGCAAAGTTTGAAAGCAGAACTACATCCAACCAACAAATCGATAAGCATTCATAGCGCATTACGACACGCAGGGAATACGTGGGTAATAGTTCTCTTCATTTCCTGTGCGCTAATTTGCCAGTGTCAGCACCTCCTCCTAAGCGACTTAATTTGCATATTACAACTAAATATTTTCTTCGCTGACTGTAGGGATTTCGTTGCAACTCTTCCTTAGCCATTTAGTCTGCAATTTACATCTTTATATCCTCTTGTGTGGTACCAAAGCAAATTATGTCAGTTTCAAAGAGACCTCAAAACCATCTATCTATCTATCTATCTATCTATAGCCCGACGCCCTAATCCCGCAAAGGGTGGCCGCAGACAAAACGCCTCCAAGTCACTCTGTCACCCACCATTTGACTACCCTCCCCCCAACTCACCCCCCCCTCCCTCATATACCTCTCAACTCCATCCCTCCACCTCATCCTCGGTCTGCCCCTCCCTCTCCCTCCCTCCACCTCACCTACATACACCCTCTTAGTCAGTCTTTCATTCTCCATTCTCTCCACATGTCCAAACCACCTCAGTGTATTTCTCCTAATCTTTTCAACCACATCCACATCTACCCCACAACGTTCCTTCACTTCTTCATTCGTCAACCTGTCCCTCCATGTCACTCCACATGCTCCTCTCAAGTAACTCATTTCCACTGCTCTCACTCTTGACTTGTTCCCCTCTTGCAAGGTCCACGCCTCTCTTCCATACGTCAGGGTAGGGATCACAATACTATCATGCAGTGACTTCTTAACTTCCATACTCACTTCCCTATTTCTCATCACTGCTTTCAGTGTACCAACAACCTTCCTTCCCAGCTATACCCTTTCACGTACTTCATCCCCCAAAGTTCCATCCTTACTCATCACACTACCCAAGTACTTGAATGCACTCACATTCTCCATATCCTCACCATCCAACCTCACTGCACACTCTGTGACTTCATTCCTCTCAAACACCATAACTTTACTTTTGTTTACATTAACTTTCAGCTTCCTCCTCCTACACACTGTCCCAAATTCATTCACCAAACCTTGCAACTCCCATTCATCTTCACTCAACAATACTGTATCATCAGCAAACAGCAACACCGGAAGCTTCCAAATCTCACCCTCATTCATTAGGGCCAGCCCCACATCCACTGCCCTACCTTGCACCTCCTTTACAACCCCATCCATATATATATTAAACAGCCATGGAGACATCACACACCCCTGTTTCAGTCCCACATTGAGATCAAAGAACTCACTCAGCTCACCATCCACTCGCACCGTAGCCCTAGCTCCCTCGTACATACTCTTCACAGCACTCAACAATTTCCCCTCCACTCCATATATTCTTAATACCTTCCACATACCTTGCCTATCTATTCTGTCATAAGCTTTCTCCAAGTCCATGAAGGCAGCATACACTTTCCTTCCCTTCTCTAGATACTTCTCCACTAAACATCTTAGAACAAATATCTGATCTACACACCCTTTTCCCTTCCTAAATCCCCCTTGTTCTTCTCCAACTAGCTCCTCTGTCATATGCCTAACCCTATCAATGAGTATTCTACCATATATTTTACCAGTCACACTAAGAAGGCAAATACCCCTATGGTTACCACATACTTCTCTCTCCCCTTTTCCTTTGTACAGAGGCACAATTATACCTGATTTCCAGTCCTCTGGAACCCTTCCCTCTTCCCAAGCCAATCTACACAACTTCCATATCCACTCCACAACAATCTCACCCCCCATACCTAAACATTTCACCACACACTCCATCAATTTCTGGGGCTTTTCCCAGCTTAATCTTCTTCATCGCTTCCACTACTTCCGACCTACTGATCTCTTCCTCCCTCCTCTCATCTCTTCTTCTCCCAGCCATTCCCCAACCGCTTATACTCACACTGCTCTCACTCTCTACATTCAACAAATCCTCAAAGTGCTCCTTCCATCTCCTCAATTTCTCTCTCTTTTCCACCAACAATCTATTATTCCTATCTTTCACTCCCCTATTATTTCCCCTTTCACACTGCCTTACTTTCTTTACCTCATTCCAAAACAATTTCTTACTCTCCCTCCATTTCACACTCAGATTCCTCCCAAACTCTTCATCCACTTTCTTCTTACTCTCCTTCACCAGTCTCTTAACCTCCCTTCTCCTGCTGACATATACCTCTCTCTTCTCTCTCTCATCTTCTCCCCTACCTCTACTCGCCAACTATTCACCATATGCCTTCTTCTTTTGTTCCACAGCTCGTTTCACCTCATCATTCCACCATGCTGTCCCTTGCACACCCTTGCATCTCCTCCTTACTCCACAAACCGCCTCACACGCTGCGCCTATCTCTTCCGTGAATATCTTACATACGTCTTCCACCCCTTCCATCTGCTCTAGCTCATACCTTCCCAATCTTTCTTCCACTATGCTCTTATACTCTGTCATTTTCTCACTATCTTGCAATTTCTCCACTCTTCTCACAGGAGCTGCTTCCTCCTGTCTTCCCCTTCGCCTCCTCAACCACTTTCTTTGCATCTTTACCTTGGCCATCACTAAGTGATGGTCCGAGACTCAAAACCATACAAGGGAATATTTCTGCGCAGTATGCAAAATAACTCGCTAAGGAAGAAATGTTACGAAGTTTCCCCTATTATCGGCACAGAATGTATTAACACAGTAAATATTAACACGTCACGTACAGAAAAGAAAAGGGGGTGGGGTGGGGTAAGGAAGAGGTGCTACGGAACGTCTTAACTCCTTGGCGATATGCTTACTTAAATTTTGCTTCTTCCATGTGATTATATTCAGATCAGGAAATTACCCTTCTAATGAGGGGTTAATGAGGCTGTATATAACCCCTGCTGTTTGAGTAGTCTCCCTTAACCCCTTCACCTCGATGGCGCCCATTTTATATTAGTAACCGTCCCACAAGAACTTTACCGATTTTGTGTCAGTAATGAGGGGATTAAGTGAGGATACATCTGACCTCTTTAGGTCGAAAAGCCCTCCTTGAGCTAAATAAAATCACCCAGAGATAGCAATAAGGTATAAAATAAGCCCTCGTGTTGAAGGGGTTAGGCTAAATATAGCTGGTTGTTGCTGCTGTTGCTCAACCACGGTCTACCTGGAGGAGCAGACCCGTCGATCACAGGTAAGCAACTACTTCTGTGGGGTCGTCCTACAGGTACAGTCTAGTATTTAAATCGCTTAAGGAATCGGTGCCTCGTTGTCCCTTTGTGGCACACAGTACCTCACCAGGGTCGGGCTAGGGTCCTTCCCCTAAATGAGTTGCAAGAAAATATGAGGAGGTTTGGCTCTTGGACGGACGCCACAGATACATCGTTCCACCCATGGTAAACAGTGCCATCACGTGTAGGCCCCTCGTCAGCGCCATAATCTCTTGGAAACAGCAAATAAATACGTAAATAATCAAAACAAGTGAATTATTAAATAAAATAAAACAAGATAAGAAGACTTCCTCTGCCTGAAGTAGTCAACAGTGAATCACCTGTACTGACCTGGATGGCGGCGGTCCAAGCTGCATGATCGGCATTCAGGAGGGGGTCACTGATCACCCGGCAATTAGGCAGCTTTTACGGCCGTCTTACATGATACCGGCGCCAACCTCCTGTCAAGCGGCAAAAAAGAAGAAGAAGACGAGGAAGAATTTTGTTTTCCTTGGTATGTGAAATATTTCGTTGTCTCTTCCTTCCTAATGATTTATCTCGGAATTTAAAACATGCAGGCGTGGGAATTTCTCTTGGCATTTTCCTCATCTTCCTCATTTATTTCTACTTGACTTTTGCTACCTTAAGACGATAAAATTCAGCTATGAAGAGACTTTGCGAACTGGAGAAGAAAACTAAGCCTGATATGCGCAAAATTATTCGTGTTCTCGTTGATGCAGGAAATTTTCGTGGCATTTCTTTTTTAACACAATATTTTCTTCCTATTACTATACATAAAAAAAAATTGGCAGGAAAAAATAAGAAAATGGTGAAATATTGAAAGCTGTGTAATAAATGTGTGTGTGTGTGTGTGTGTGTGTGTGTGTGTGTGTGTGTGTAAAACAGGCTCTCATCACTAATTCATCTTAAGGGAATTCCGAGACAGACACCACTATTAATTAACGACATTTATCACCACACACACACACACACACACACACACACACACACACACACACACACACACACACACACACTTCACCCCTCCCCCCCACACACATTTATCTACAACAGCTTTCAAGATTTCACTGTTTTCTCATTGCCTCTCCTCTCAAGGACACAAGCGGCTCCTTCGTGATGGCCATTCGTTCAAGCCAATTTACTTATCTTCGCATCTTGCCACTTTTGTAAATTCATAGTACGCGAAGTGAGTGTGCAGTTTTATTTATATTCGGGAAAGCCAAGTTGAAATCAGGGAGCGTATTTACAAGTGTCTTACCCTCTCATGGTGCTGACAACTCTACTATTTTGTTACAGATAAAGACAGACGATTTTATTCAGCTGAGATAAATGCATAAACAAACAAACAAAAAAGAAACATTTACAGAAGTTGCCAAAAAGTGTAAACAAAGACCCAGAGAAATTAAATAAAAAAAAATGGGCTCCATGGTGTGATATGTGCTTGAGTGTGAGTGGATGAGAGGAGTGGATGGGAAGAATGGAGGAGGAGGAGGAGTGGGAGGGGAGAAGAGGAGGGAAAGGGATAGGTAAGGAGGAGAGAAAAGGCTGGGGGAGGAAAACTGAGGGAGTTGGGTAAAGGAGGACGGAGATGGGTAAGGAGCTTGAGGGAGAGAGGGGGGATGTCATGGTTTGGAGACTAAGGAAGATGAAAATGGATGGAGAAGGAGAGGGAGTAGGAACAGCGAGAGATGATGGAGAGGGAGGAAGAGGGATAGCGAGCTGGAGAAAGAGGGATGTGGTGGTTAGAAGGTTGGGAAAGATGGAGAAGGATGGAAGAGAAGGGAAGAGAGTGGGTAGAGCGAGGGGAGTGTGGGGGAGAGGGAGAAGGAGAGGGAGTGAGGAGAGGGAGAGGGACGGTGATGTGTGTTGGGCAATGGGTTAGGGAAGAGGGATATAGTGGCCAGGTAACTACAAAGGAGTATAAAGTCAAGCAAACAGGAACAGACCTTATGGTCCTTTCAAGGCTGTCTGTTACACAGTAGACTGTGACTACGAGATCTACTTCTACATGCTGAAGGATAAGGATAGTACAGCAAGAAGGCTAGAGATTAATGTATGTGGTTTTACGAAGGGAGGAAGGGGGATGAAGAAGTGAGTGTGTGTGGGGGGAGGACGGGGGATGAAGAAGTGAGTGTGTGTGTGGGGAGGACGGGGGAGAGGGGTGAATTACTGAGGTAGTCAAAAACAGTGCCTGAATTATGGGAGTATAGAGTGTCAATGTGGGTAGTAGAATGTGGGAGTTTGGGAGTGCACGAAGAAAACTGTGCAGGGAGGAAGGTGGCAGAGAGGGGGGGGGGGAAATGACGAAGAGGGGGGTGATATGTAGAAGGGAGAGAGGGAGATGAGAAATCCTTTAAAGGACAGGTAGCTACCTATCCCACTCTGGCTACAGCGAAACATTTTTATTCAGCTGAGGGAAATTCGTCCATCTGAATGATTAAAAATGAGAATTTGGGGTAGAGACTTAGAGGGGAGGGAAGAGAGAAGTGGAAGCAGAGATGCAGGAGAGGCTAGGTTATTCTCAAGACTAGTATGTAACAAGAAAATGTACACCTGATTTACGCAGCGCCCCGCTGATTGGTGGCGGAGGGGTGGGGGATATCAGGGGGTTGGGGTTGGGGTGGGGGGTGTTTGGGGGTAGGGTGTGGGTGCGGGAACAGGTATGGCAGGGTAAGTACGGCGCTAAACTGGGATTATGTTAGCTTCCATTGCATCCATTTTTAATGGAGCAAGAGTTACCGCCTTTATGTGGGGCTTCGAAGCGTTGTACAGATGATGCTCCGTCTGAAGGGGATTTGTTGTATCAGGTTTATCTCAGTATATATTACCTTCAGTTCTAAATTTATGAATGTCTCTGTGCAACTAGTTCTAATAAAGGACAGTTTGTCGACTTTATGTGGGATTGGAATTCTTGTATAGATGATGTACTGACTAAAGAGATTTGCTGTAAGTAAAGAAATTATCTTCAGTTCTGAACTTATGAATGGAGCATCGCTGTTAACTCTAAATGCATCCAATTCTAATACAGGACAATTTACTGTTATATTTGGGATTCGAATCCTTGTATAGGTGATGGGCCAACTAAAGGGATCTGCTGTAAGTATGAGGCATATCTATAGTTTGGAATTTATGAAAAGAGTATCGCTTTAACATTCACTGCATCCAGTTCCAATAAGGAGGCTTTACTAGACTTATGTGATATTGGAATCGTTACATACATGAGGGGCCAGATAAAGAGATTTGCTGTAAGTACGAAGTTTATCTAGAAGCTGGACTTAAGAACAGAGCATCAATATTAACTTTCATTGTACTCACTTGCTATGGAGGACAGTTTACCGCTTATGTGGGATTCGATTCACAGTTCAAGCAAGGGGGTTCCGATCAGTGTATTAGATGATGTCAGAACAGTGGAATTTGTGGTAAGTATTAAGTTTATCATTCTCCACTTTTGAATTTATGAACGAGGCTTCCTGAATGTGGTTAGACAAACTCTCTTATGAGCAAGAAAGGTTGGGTGGCAGAGAATATTAGTGTTGGGAGATATGGTTGTTCATATAAGTCAGGGAGCTGAGTGTGTTGAGATAAATGGTACACTTACAGAAAAAGAGTAAGTTATTGATTCTTGAATGTGTATATAGTGTAAGTCTTTACACGCACACAAACACACACACACACAAACAAATCGCAAGCGTTCCCCCAGTAACACTCACGCTCATCTTGCTTCATCTCTCGAGGAACCTCTGTCTATCTATTTAACTGTCTAGTTAGTTAAACACACACACACACAAACACACACACACACACACACACACACACACACACACACACACACACACACACACACACACACACACACACACACACACACACAAACAAACAAACATGTTACAGCCATTAGTGTGTAATATACAGAACAAATCCCTACGGAAATGCGCTAAGGAGCCTGCATTGTAGGCTTCCCTTAAGATCTTGGCCTAATCCACTTAAACTCTTAAACACAGTTAAACGAACCTTCATGACTCTTACAGACTGGCAGTGTAATCAATCCAAGCCTTACGAGGAACCAAAACACACGCCAACCAACGCACCGACACTCGCAGGGGGATCAAAATGGATTCTAGCGGCAGACACGGAGCAGCTGTCAGCGGTCGTGTTGGAAGGGAGAAGAAAGTATTATTGGGCTGGATTCCTGTGCTGACACCCAAACAAGGACTAAGTGGCCTGTGTCAGCAACCATGGTAGACCTGCACTGATCCTGCGTTAAGGTATGGGAAGTCGTTGTAAGTAATTCCGTTGTACTCCTTTGAACTGTCAACAAGTTGGTTTCTTGGTCTGACACGCAAACGAGGTGGTGCGAGTGTCAACAGCCGTGGAAGCAGGTGAGAACTGGACAATGTACGTACATCAAGAAGGTGAACCCAAGGCAGGAGTGGATCTAGGAACGAGGAAAATAGGGCCCAGGGTTAGGATAGTTGGGTCGTGTCGTGGTTTTAAGGAAGGAGTTTGTGTCAACGTACTGGTTTTCCGACCTGACATGCAAGTAGGGAATTGGGCTCAGAAGTAGTGGAAGGAAGGAAGTGATTATCTACAAATGGTTGAGGTCAATAATCCTGTCAAACGTCCGAGGCACATAATTATTGAAAAAAGATGCCAACCATTCCTAACTGTTTGGATTTTTGGTGTTGTAGCGATGTTTAGTTCGTTTTTTTTTTTTTTTTTCAAGTCTTATATTGTGGAAAAGGACTATTGACAGTGACCATGCCTCAGATGTCATTAAGTTTTTTGTTTCTCCAAGCTGTGTCAGAGGATTGCTTTCTCTCTCTCTCTCTCTCTCTCTCTCTCTCTCTCTCTCTCTCTCTCTCTCACACACACACACACACACACACACACACACACACACACACACACACACACACACACACACACACACACACACACACACACACACACACACACACACACACACACACACACACAACGCAGGATATCAAGTGATTGTGTTGGAAGCCACAAAACAGGTAATGATCGGGTACGGCAAGACCTGTATAGATCCTCCAGTAAGGCGTGTAGAGTTGCAGTCAAAAGTTACACTGCCTCTCTCGAACTGTGCCAAGATATTGGTTTCCTGACCTGACTCACAAACAGGAAGTCAAGTACGATGATTAACTGAGGCACATACAGCAAGGCCAAAAAATTCTCGTGTTTTTTCATTGCCTCGACTTTACACTTTGGGCATGTCGGTCACTTTCCTCCAAACACATCATATCTATGGCCAGAAAATTATCTTTGGTCAAGAAACATGCCAGACCTCTCTCAGAAAAGGATAAGTAGCTCTCAGAAAAATGTGAGACGCAGAAGGGGTGAAATGTTACGGAAAGTGTAAAGTGCTTCACCATTTTAGAGGTTCCGACCCGATGAAAGGAGTCTCCAAACCGTTTAACATGATCTCATTAGGTTTGCATACGGTTTCGAGTCTGTGTGAATGACCTATAGACCACACTTGAATATTCGCAAGGACAGACCCGAAGGAGAGAGCAGAAGGACAAAGGAAGCTGATTTTAGGGACGCTGTTACAAGGTAAGGCATGGACATCGATAAGGATAAACACAGAGACAGAATGGGCACATGGACAAGGGGAATTAATTTTAGGGACACTCCTTCTAGATGGTGTTTGGGAGGGTGGATAACAGATGGGCAGTCAGGGTAACGGAGTGGTGACCCAGAGATGCAGTGGAAGGAAGAGGCAGGCTGAGATATGGATGGGCAGATTAAATGCGCAAATATTCAGGACTGAGATAAATCAAGAAAATATATTTGATAAGTTGGAGGAGAGAATGATGGGAGAGGCCATTTTCTTCCAGTGGACTGGATGGTGATGACGATGATGGCTATGGCGATGACGATGACAATACAGTACTGATGATAAAAATGATGATGATGATCATGATCATGACTAGTACTGATGATGATGATGATGATGATGATGATGATACTTGGTATGGTATTGATAAGGAAAAAAGAATAAGGAAACATATCACAAACAAGAGTGCTAGGTTAATTATCGTTCCACCACAGTACTGACAAAAATAGGTGGGCTGATTAGTACACGTGCTGATCATTTGCAATACGACTGATAAGAGGAGGAGGATAAAGATGGGCCGCGTTGAGATAATGACGACGAAGAGACAGGTATAAAGAGAAGAGAATTAATAACAGAGACAAGACAGATGGATCATTGTCTTTCTAACCTTGATAAAAGAGGTGATTTTACTGTACAGGTGTAAGTCATTAGCAAAGCAATTGACTGGAGACAAATAAAAATAAATCCAGCATAAGAGTAATCATAGGAGTTAAGTAAAATTATATACCGTAAAAAAACATGATAAGTGAGTCAATTTAAAAGTATTTTCTCAACAGTGTTTAAAGACGATATAAATAATGGAAGACGGCACTTAGATTTGTTAAACAGGGACCAGGTAAACTTATATGGAACAAGATAGGTGGGTCAGTACCTCTTAAGCCATGATTGAAAATAAATAGGTGAGTTGTCAGGTACATGTGGAGGGCATTAACATAATATCTAACAAGAGGAGGCAAGTAAAGGTAGCAAAATAATTCATATTAATCCCATGAAAGGTTGACAGAGGGACAAGGAATACAATTTTAGGAGCAAAATGAATTATTACTACCCTAACCTTGATTAAAGAGGTGAGTCAGCGGGTACACGTGAAGCCTATTAACGAGGCGATTGATAGGAGTCAGAATAAAGTGAACCCAACGAAAAGGAGGGCATAAGAACATAGTAAATTGGTATCAGCAACACAATAGGTGGGTCATTGTATCCCTAACCTGGTACACGTGTAGGCCATTAGCAAAACGTCTGATAAGATGAGGTAGATAACAATGAACTGAGTTGAGAGAAAGCCGACGAAAGACTACTCGCAGAACAATGGTGCCAGGCACAACATGGTTGGAAAAAAATAGTAATTATATCTATCTTCAACCAGTTTCGAGTTATAGCCCCCAGTACATCTGCGACCTTTCAAAGTCACTCATGGCCAAAGGTCTTGGTGCCAAATGAAAGCCCATATGGGAGTTCCTGTATGATGAAAATAGTAAATATCTTTATCTTCAACCGGTTTCAAGTTTTAGCCCTTTGAAAATCCGTGACTTTGATTTTGATATTTCATGGTCACTCGATTACCACCAAAATTATACCACTTCCTTTTGGGACCTGTACTCTCATATCGTAAAAGTTTCATGTAAATTCATTCAGCCGTTTTTCCGTAACATTGCTAACAAAGAAAGAAACAAAGAAGCAAACAAACAAAGGAACTCGACCAAAAACAATACCTCGCCGGACTCCGTCCTGGGCGAGGTAATTCTGGGGATTTAATATCAGCAGCAAGAAAGCTAGGTGAGTATCTCCTGGGTCTCGATAAAAGATGTGGGTTGAATAGTACATTTGTAGGACATAGGCAACACGGGAAATAAGAAGCGGCAGGTAAAAGATAACATTCAGGTAAACTCATTGAAAGGATTGACTGAGGGACAAAGAATACTGATATCAGGATCAAGATAGTTAGGTTATTATCGTCCTAACCCTGATTAAAAGAGGTGGGTTGGCTAGTACATGCATAGATCATTAGAAATACGACTGATAAGTGATAAAGATAGATAGTATCCACATGTATCAGCGCGAAAGAGGGACAGGGATAGTGGAAACTGACAGGCTGATAAATATATCCCGAAAACTGATAAAGAGTTGGGTTGGTGAGCACACATGTTAGCAAAAAAGACGACAACTGATAGGAAGCAGATACAAGGATACTGAGTCAGGATAAGCCTATGAAAAAGTGAGATAAGGATGAGGTAAAATGATATCTGGGACAAGACTGGTGGGTCATTATCTCCCTAATCCTGATAAAAGAGTGCACTGGCTGGTACAGGTATTGACCATTAGGGTAGTAACTGATAAGAGGAAGCAAATTTAGGATGTATCGTGATAAGCCAACGAAGGGAAGAGAGTGAAAAATTATATCAGGAACAAGATAGGTGGGTCAATATAAGAGGTGGATTGGCTGGAACAAGTGGAGATGATTAACCAGATAAAGAACAGATAAGAATTGCATGGAGAAGCATAAACTCTCATAAAAATAAGTATATTTGATATCAAGGGTTCGACTGCTGGGTAAAATTCTCCCTAACCCTGATATAAGAGGTGGGTTTAGTGGCACAAGTGTACATCATTAGCAAGACGACTGATAAAGTGCTGTAGATAAGCGAGATTAAAGGGGATGCCATCGTTCCTCTTAAGTACCTATATTAACAATTTAACATGCAAACATATGGACAGTGGTCAATGGTAGACACACACATATATACTAAAGGGGGTTGGTTTTGTGTGTGTGTGTGTGTGTGTGTGTGTGTGTGTGTGTGTGTGTGTGTGTGTGTGTGTGTAAAGATGGAGGGCTGAATTCTTGTTGCGTCTATACAGGATTGTAATTGCCTTTTTGATAATTCTGTTTAGGTGTGGCTATATATGGAATGGAGAACTTAAACTTCTCCTCTTCCTCCCTCTATCTGGACATGGTAACAGCAAATGAGGGTGGGGTGGGAATGGGTGGGTGAATGGATCTGTGTGTGTATTCCATTATTCTTATCTAATTGTTTTCCTCATTCTATTCCACTTTCCCCCTACCCTCTTTCTCCCTCTGCTTGGGCGTGGTGAAACAAAATGTGGGCGGCGGTGATAATGTGAAGAGGGGGGAGGGAGTGAGAGGGAAGGGTGAGGAAGCAAGCGTTCGAAACAGGCCAGTGTATTCGGGGGGGGGGGGCACAACCTTCGACAGTGGTGATCTCTAAGTGGGTGGGGAGGTGAGCGACGCTGGGTGCTGTAAGCCCCTCCAATATATCTATCTATCTATATCTATCTATCTATCTATCTCTATCTATCTATCTATTTATCTATATACATACATATATATATATATATATATATATAAATATATATATATATATATATATATATATATATATATATATATATATCTATATATATATATATATATATATATATATATATATATATATATATATATATATATATTTCGAATCAGGCTAAATTGTGGTTAAATACAGTGGGTGGTAGATACCACATCGCTACTCGATTCAAAATGCATTATGCCTCACACACACACACACTGAAGATGTCACACACCAACCATATATATATATATATATATATATATATATATATATATATATATATATATATATATGTTTGGTGTGTGACATCTTCAGTGTGTGTGTGTGTGTGTGTGTGTGTGTGAGTCCTGGTTATCACTGCTTCCCAACATTTCTATTACACTGTGCCACTGAACACCCAGCCTGTACTGGCCTCTCACGTTTTTCCCCCTCTCTCTTGGTCTCTTTTCACTTGCACTTCTCTCTCGCTCTCTTCCCTTCCTCTCCTTTCCCATCGCTTCTATCTTCGACACTTTTACTCTCTAGCACACCTTTCTTTTCCTTCTCTTCTCTTTTCTCTTCTATTCTCTTCACTTCACTTCTTCTTGTCCAGCCCTTTCCTTTCCTTCCCTACCTTCTTTTCATTTCTTTTCTCCTCTCCACTTCTTTTCTCGTCTCTTCTTTTCCTCTCTCTCTCTCTCTCTCTCTCTCTCTCTCTCTCTCTCTTTCCTTTTCGTCCCAGTAGGGGTGCTATATACGGCAGAGCAATATTTAATTCTTCGTGTGGTGGCACTGATTTTAACCGGGCCGCTCGATTGCCTGATTATTTAAACGTCCCTCATGACATCCTTATCCCTTAAAAGGCCTACGGAAGGGAAACTGTTCAGATAAGCGTGGGGTTGCAAAGATTTTTAGTAGCTCTTTAAGGCAGAGAGCCATCCCCACTCAAAAAAAAAAGAAAAAAAAAGAAAAAAGAAATGGAGTTTTAAAGGGACTTAGTGTGATGTGGTGTGGTGAATGGTGATGGGTTATGGTGTGCTGGTTGTTGTGGTGATGATCGAAGGTGTGAAGGGTATGTTGAGGTTATAGTGGAAAGTTAAGGTGCAGTGATGGTGGTGGTGGTGATGTGGTGGAAGTGAAGTGGTGGTGGTGGTGGTGATGGTGGTGGAAGTGAGGTGGCGGTGTTTTTTTTTTTTTTTTTTTTTATGTGTCCGACTCTTGGACACATCTATCTATATAGATAGATAGATGTGTCCGACTCTTGGACATGGGCTTCACAG
Organism: Coenobita brevimanus; assembly: GCF_032717465.1. Lineage (NCBI taxonomy): Eukaryota > Metazoa > Arthropoda > Malacostraca > Decapoda > Coenobitidae > Coenobita > Coenobita brevimanus. The sequence continues at coordinate 47,324,098 of NC_136977.1, read as the reverse complement.
CCTGGTCCCAAGGCCCAGCAGTCCTCCTACATTCCACACACCTCTACATGTCATCACTTCGGCGCAAACATCCACCGTCCATATTGAATACATGCTAGGGCTGTCTCATACAGGACTGGTGTATTGGTGGTGGTGGTGGTAGTAATGGAGTGATAGTGGTGGCGTGGTAGTGAAGGACTGAGGTGAAAGAGAGTATTGTTTTGCTGGTGGTGGTGGTGGGGGTGAGGTTGACTGGGAGAAAGTGGTGAAGGATCTGGGTGTGGTGGGGGTGGAAGTGTGATAGTGAAGGACTTGAGTGAATGAGAGGTATTGTTAAGGCAGTGGTGGGGTGAGGCTGATTGGGAGAAAGTGCCATTCTGTGAGAGAGCTTCGTGTAGACTCAGAGGGATGGTTGAGTTCAGATTCCATTACATTTTTATTTTTATTATACCCATCATCATCGTCATCATCATCATCAATGCTTACACCATAACTATTTGTTCCTCCCCCTCTCCTTATCATCATCATCATTGCATTCACAATACTTATATCCCCCTACTCCCCCTCCTCCTCCTCCTCCTCCTCATCATCATCATCATCATCATCATCATCATAACCTTCCTTCCTTCGCAACAATAAAAGTAGGTGAGATCCAGAGCAAGGAAAAGAAAATATATAATTAAAAACTCGCACAAACATTTCCTTACCTCTCCAGACAGCAAGTAAGCACACAGGTGTTATATTCTGGCAAGACGATTTCATTCAGCTGAGGAAAGGCACGGTCCATTAAACGGCTAATCCTTTCTCTGAGCAGGCTGTCACTAAAGTAATCTATTTGGGGTACCGGCAGACGATTTTATTTACTTTAGGAGGTTATGGCCACAAGAACGAGGACGACCCACGTATTGATTTTTAAGTAAAGGAAATTTCAAGATGGGGTGAGAAAGTAAAGAGTAAAGTGAGAAAGTAAGCGAGTAAAGTAGGCTGGCTGCGTCGACACCATCCTTGTTTGGGGGAAATTTCTCTCACGCCCTCTTGCCGCTACACGTCCCCTGAACCCATTACCCTTTTATAGAATGATTAATCTATCTATCTATCTATTGCCAGACGCCTCAATCCCATTTGGGGTGGCCACAAACAAATCGCCTCCAAGTCGCCCTGTCCCCCGCCATTTCACTGCCCTGCTCCCAACTCACACCCCCCTCTCTCATATACCTCTCCACCCCATCCCTCCATCTCATCATTATTATTATTAAATTTTGTTACTTTTTCCAAAATGATTTATTGGGTTTGAGGGAGTAACTAAAGGTCATATCTAACTCCTCTTGCTCGTAAAATCTCTTCTAAACTGAACAATAATTTGGAAATAGTAAGCAGGAGTTAAAGTAGAGGAATGTGAGAAAGTTAATAAGAAAGTGTGTATAGTAAGCCAGGCCACGTCAACACCTTCGTTATTAGGTGGAATCAAGAGCTTCTTTCGCTTCTTCGATGTCATTGTGTGTGTGTGTGTGTGTGTGTGTGTGTGTGTGTGTGTGTGTGTGTGTGTGTGTGTGTGTGTGTGTGTGTGTGTGTGTGACATCCTCACATGGGGTGACTTTATGGCCTAAGGTTGACATCCCTGGCGTGTCCTGTCAGAGCTTGTGGGGTGGTGGGGGGAAGAGAGAGGGGTGTTAGGAAGTGACTGGAGGGAAGAAGGAAAGGAGGAAGGAAAATAAGAGAAAGAGAAGGAAGTTGAGAGGGGTTTGTGGAGAGGGGGGAATGGAAAATGAGAGGGGCAGAGGAAGGGTGGAAAGAGGGTTTTAGTGTGATGGATGGGGGAAGAGGGGGAGGAGTGGAAAAGTACCAGGCAGATGTGAGAGTTTTAGTGACATCAAGTGACCTCAAATCTGGGCGTTGTTAAAGTTGGTAAAGTCTACAGGCGTGAAGAGGGAGCGTCGGGATCGTTGGGGCTTGGTTAAAGTCTACGGGAGAGAAGCACCTCGTTTTCGAAAAACATTAGCGAGTGATACACGGACAAGGCCGCTTCTACAATTCTACACCTAAAAAAAAAAAAAGAAAGGTTGAGAGAGAGAGAGAGAGAGAGAGAGAGAGAGAGAGAGAGAGAGGACAACATAACACAAAAAGGTAACAAAAAAGAAATAACGATAAAAAAGTCCAGACAAAAAAAAGCAAAACACAGTACAAATCTAAGAAAAAAGAAAAGAAAAAGGAAAAATAAGATAAAGAAAAGAATAATTTACTCCCGACACAAACTCCCGACCAAATAAATTTAAGGAGGGGCAAAGGGGTAGGGGGTAGACACTGCGGCAAAAACGCGCCGGGCCGACTCAGGTCCTGAATAAGGCCTTTGTAAAATTCATTAGGTAACAGGTGCAGGAATTCAGGGGAGGTCTAAATCCAAACCATGTTCCTCTGCCCATAAATTCGGGTGTGGTCAGAATTTATTTATTCATTTATTTATTTTTTCATTTCGGAGGAGAGATTGAGACAGTTGGTAGAGGAGTTTGGAAGGGTGTGTGAAAGGAGGAAATTGAAAGTAAATGAGAATAAGAGTAAAGTGATGAAGTGTACGAGGTTGATAGATGGTAGGGGGATGAATATAGTTTTGAATGGTGAGTTGCTTGAGGAGGTAGATTGTTTTAAATATCTAGGGTCACATGTTGCTGTGGATGGAAGAATAGATGCAGAAGTGAAGTTTAGAATAAATGAAGTAGGAAAGGTGCTGGGAGGAATGAAAAAAGTGTTTAAATGTCGTTCGCTTAGAAAGGATGTAAAGAGAAGGCTGTATGAGGGTGTTGTGGTACCGACTGCATTATATGGGGCTGAAACATGGAATATGGGTGTAGCAGAGAGGAAAAGTTTGAATGTAATGGAGATGAGGTGTCTGAGGAGTATGTGTGGAGTGACGCGTATGGATCGAGTGCGAAATGATGAAGTGCGAAGGAGAACTGGAGTTGTTCGGGAGATGGCTGGTAGAGTTGAGCAGAGGGTGTTGCAATGGTTTGGGCATATGGAGAGAATGGATAATGAGCGATTGGTGAAAAAGATAACTAGATCTGATGTGAGAGGTGTAAGGCTGAGAGGAAGACCACGAATAGGATGGATGGACAGTGTGAAGAGAGCGCTGGATGCGAGAGGGATGTCTGTTGAGCAAGGAAGAGTGGCTGTGCGTGACAGAAATAAATGGAGAGAAATTGTGAATGAATAAGTGATGACGCAGCCCTGAGGGGATATTCTCCCGCATTTGGTCTGATCAGCTAGTCAGGTCAGGTGCGGGTAAGGGGATGGGTGTATTATGATGTGGCAGGGGTAAACCAGTTCTGCTGTCGGGCCCTGCTGCGGATGTCACTGATTGCATTGTGCAGTTGACCCTTGTGCGGTGTGGTGCGGTGAGGATCTGTCCGTTCTCCCCTTTGGGGCTAAGATGCGAATAAATGTGTTTGAATGGATGAGTAAATGGAGAGTGAGTCGTCCTGTCTCGGCTACCTCCCTTTCCTTGGGGGAAGCAGCCTAGGTATATAGATAGATAGATAGATTCATTTCGGTCTCAAGTGCAGATAAAGAACATCGTCTACAACCATCCTACATTCTCTCTCTCTCTCTCTCTCTCTCTCTCTCTCTCTCTCTCTCTTTCAGACAAGATTTAAATTCATTCAACCCACTCCCTCCACAAGCAAATGCAGAGAAAGAATTTAGATACGGTTTGAATTCAACTTTATTTTTTCTTCTTTCTAAACTGTACACTTAAACCCAATTTACATGTCCTAACCCACGTGCACCTCTTACACAAATTGGTCTAAATTCAACACACGCCCCTCTCTTAGCAAATTAATAATAATTATATGTGGCTCAAACTCTTTATTTTTTACTCCTTTCCTCTCAAGTGTGATATTCAAACACCGTTCTAAATCTGCCTACGATTCCTCTCCCAAATCTTCTCTCGCACAAACCTGGTCCAAACTCAACTGGCTCTCCTCTCCTACAAGCTAAGGTCCACATTCATCCCACGTTGCCTTCCCTTCTCTCTCAAGTAAACCCATACGTTGTCTATCACAAGCTCACCAATCTCTCAAACAAGGTGCAGACTCAACCCATGCTTTCTCTTCCAGCATCTCAAGCGTAGTATTCAATATCGGTCTAAATCCATCCCACGTCTCTCTCCTTTCACTATCTAAACTCGATCCATGTTCCCTTTCCTTTCATCTCTATCATCCATCTTCCCAAAGATTAGATCCAACCCCCTCCCCCCCCCCTCTCTCTCTCTCTCTCCAATTCAGGTCTGTCATCCATCTCGTTCAAACCCAACTCATTAACTCAGGTCAGCTCATGCATATGAACCCATAAGTTCATCTGACTAAACACAATCCAGTTCAACCCACATTTCTTTTCATCCGAGCACGATCTCCTCTCTCTCTCTCTCCACTGTCCAAACCCAGACCACGTTCCCTTGACACCTCGCCCCGTTAACTGAGGTGCGAGAGAACCATTGCGGGCTATTGTTAAGCCTTCTAATGGGCGCGTGTTAGGCCATTCTTGTCCAGCCTCCCCACCCCCGCCCATCACTGCCAGGTCGCTCCCGCAGTCATAAAGTGGGTGATGGGTGTCGCCACGTACAGAGGCGGGGTAATTAGGGCAGGTGAGATGACGTAAGGGTGAGGGGGCAGGTGATAGGTAGGAAGGAAGGGTGGAGTAAGGAGAGAGAGGATAGTGGCACGGTGAAGAGAGGTAAAGAGGAGAGTGGCAGGGAAATGAGTGGTGTAGGGAGGGAGGTGAGTGGCTGGAGGGCGAGGATTGTGTTACTAGCAGGGAGGAGAGAAGTACTGAGGGAGAGAAGAAAGAGGGTGAGTGAGGAAGCAGAAGGAAGAGAGATAGGGCTTTAGGATAGGGAAGGGAGGACAGGCGCAGGGTGATGTAAGGCACGGATAACGGGCATGCGAGAGAGGTTAAAGTGAAGAGGGGAGAACAGGGGGAGGGCAAAGGAGAAGAGGGAATGCAGGAGGGAATGTGAGGGTGGTATAAGTAAACTTAGGCAGGGAGAAAGAGAGTATGGAAGAGAGGCGAGAAGAGCAGGGGAAAAAAAAAAAAAAACAGGGAGAAAGGATGAAGGGAAGAAGTGGAGGAGGAAGAATAACAAAGGGGTTAAGTAAAATGGGAATGGACTGAGTAAGACTGGGATGGCGAGGGATGCGGTAAGACAGTGTTAAGCCGATCTTCACCTTCTTGGCTTTAAAACTTATACTACGAGTTACCTGGCGACAGGTGCCCTCATAGAGAACACGTCACAGCTGGAGGGACGGCCTTGCTTGGGTTCTACCCCCAGGAGGCGACTGGGGGTTTATCGATCACGTAATGTTATCGAGGGAATCTGGTCAATTATCTACGCTTAACTCCATGAATTTGATGACGTATTTTATACTCTTGCCATTTTCACGAGATTTTATTCCCCTTACGAGAGACTTTTCAAACTTAACGGGGTACCTACAGAATCCACGAGCACCTTCACTAACAGGTTCTTTAAAACTGATTGAGAATCGTCTGGAGATTATCAAGGATAATAATGCAGGTAAGTGAGGGGGTTAAATGTACTGAACTACGGCAGCCTAGGTTCGGGCCCCTACGCTCTGAAGGGATAATGCGGGATAGGCTGTCACCATTTTTCATGTTGCAAGAACCTCACACTGCAATGCTTACTCTCCCCCACTGTGCAGCGACATTTTCCAACGCCCTGAATAAGGGGTGAATGGAGGAGGCTTGGGTAAGAGGGACTGAATGAAGATGGATGAGATAGAAAAGGACAAAAAAAAAAATCTTGGGACAGAACAGGAGAGGGAGGTGTGGATGAGAAATAGTGACGAGAAAGAGTGGAGTGTGGCAGCATAATGAAAAATGGAAGCGTTTAGTTAGTCAGGTTAGGTTAGGTTAGACTGCAAGAAATGGATGCAAAGATGAAGTAGGATAGGAGACAGAGAGAATCGGGAGGAATGTAAAATGAATAATGAAATGAGGTAGGATGTAGAGTGAATGCATTACTTAGATAGCAGGTTAGGTTAGGTATGATCAAGGGTTAGGTGGATGAGTTAGATGCAAAGACGTAGTGAGACAGGAGTGAGAAGGAACGGAGATGGATGGAATAGTAATGGAAAGAGTGGGACAGAAAAGGAGGGGGTAGAAGAGGCAAGAGAGGTAACAGTGGAATTTATAAGCTGGGGGGCAGAAGTCAGGTGGCGTGGGGAGGGCAGGGAAAAAGCAGGTGTTAAAAGAGGAGGGCAGGATGGGACAAAATAGGATGGAAAAGACATTGCAAGACAGGGGAGTAGTGGAATGTGGAAGCCAATGATAGATGTTACGTGGGGTGGGGCTGAACAGGGAAAAAAGGGTATTAAAAGGAAGGGACAGGGTAAGGGAGGACTTTAAGGATATCACATGGGGCGAGGTGAGGAGAGGTACAGCGAGGTGGGGAGGGGCAGGGTGGAGCGAAGCAAGGTGGGGTAAAGTGAGGTGGGGCGGGGTAATGTAAGGTAAGGGGAGGTGGGGCCAGGTGGAGCGAGGTGGGACGAGGGCAGGTCATGTATGAGTCTGAGAGCTACGGCCGGTTCAGAGAGGTATGTGGCCACCCCACTTTGCCTCGTCTCGCTGGCTATTTAAACGCAATCAGGGATCTTTTGATGTTATATCCCCTGACGCTGATTATACCACCGAGGATCACCGCTGGGGAAGAAAGAGAGGAGGGGAGGCAAAGAAGAGTCTACCCACCTACCAAGCAACTCGTAATCCCTCTTATGACCTACCGCAATGTGTATCATTAGGCGATTTTAAGCATATGAAAGCGCAAATAGATATCATGCAATCGACTTACCCCGGGCATATATTATGTGTTCAGTGACGGCCAACCGGGAGCAAAGTTCACCTCGCAACTCCACAGACCGTATTTATGAAGGATCCCGAACAATTTTTATGATAAACGGGTCTCCATAAAAGTTAACTCAGAGGTCGAGTCGTTTTTCGTAATTCAACACCGGTTTTCACTCTCATTTGACTGTGAAATATTCTGTAGTTGTGTGATTGAAAGCAAGTGTATAACAAAGGATCTTGGCCACCACAAAAGCTGAGAGTTTATAAATAGGACTTTACGTGTCTGTAGCAAGAAAATTACCCGTGTGAATAGCACCTTTGAAGCATCTTCCTCCCTCCTCTCCGTCGCTCCTCCCTTGCCCCTCCCCCCCTTCCTCCAGCCCCCTTGCCCCCTTTACCCCGAAATCTCTCTCCTTTCCCTGCAGCCCCCTTCCCTTTGTTTCTCCTCATTTCACCAATGCCTCTCCCCCTTTCCTCCTGCCCCTTTGCCTCCCTTCCTCCTCTCCTTGCAGCCCCCCTTCCCCCTCCCACCGCCTCCTTCCCTATTCCCCCCGTCCTCCTCTTGCCTCCTCCAAACCTACGACTCAAACTTGCGGGGCCCAGCACAGCCGAAGAGCACACTAATTGAATTTACACCACCCAGGCATCATATTGGACTCTCTTGCACATTTGCGGTCGGCCCCGGCTACTAATGCAACGCCTCTGATTCTAATGCACGCCTGGGTTAGGTTCGGATCCCTCTGTGATTATGGCAGAGATGTTTATTAGATGATTGGCAGGTCTGTGGGGGGGGGGACAATTTATCATCTTAAGGTTGAGAACAGTTGTCTTTAAGATACCCCACTCTGTCTTCACGCAGGAAAATATATCCGGATGGTTATGATGATGATGATGATGAGGAGGAGGAGGAGGATGAAAATAAAGAATCAACTGGAAAAAAAAAAATGTTGATATTTGAGGACTATTGAGAATGAACCATCTGCCAGGATTGTTCTGGGTGAATTATCGTCCTAGACCTCGGGAACGGGCTTTCAATCAATGTACAGAGTCCGATGCATAAAAATGAAAAAAAAAAAAAAAATGTTGACATCGAAGGCAGTTGGGGATTAGTTCTCTTAGTGCGTCATAAGTGGACTATTAAACCTCGAAAACGGGCTTTCTGGCTTATGTCCAGAGCCGGATACATGAACAAATAAACCTCTCCCTTCCTTGCTACAGCTCACACCTTTCCCCGCCACACCCATCCCCACACCATCCTGTCCTTCAACATTCTCAAGGGGTCAGTGAATACTCTTGCTACCTCCTGACGATTTTTATAAAGCTCTGGAGAGGCCTTTTGAACTGCAGGTGTTAGATGCGGTTTTTAGTGACCTCTTCATGTCACACGCGTCTCCTAAGACGAATAAAACAATCTACAAGTGGTAAGAATAAATTAATATATGTAACCTAATATAGGGGTTAAAGAACGATAAACCACTTCATTTCTCTTATTTCACACCATTATACCACTCAGCATTCTAAAGGACTAATTTAATATCCTTACATTCCGTCAACGGGCTTGCTAACCAATGTCCAGAGTCAGATATAAAAGAATAAAAACTCCACCTTGTTACACTTCTCACCTTTCTCCGGCACACCCATCCTCACACCACCTCGCCACTCAGCATTCAAAGGACTAAATACCTTAACTTCTCTCGACATAGCCCCAACCCCCTCAGTCGACAGCTGGTTTTTGTATTCATGTCTAGAAGCGAGGGGCTGGTCGTGGAGAGAAAGATGGGGAGATGAGTGAAATAGAACGAGGAATTGGTACGGTTACTCAGTTCATTAGGTGCATATGTTAACTATTTCCTGAAGCTCCGGTGCCCTGGTGGTTAATGTGCTGTCTCTCGATAGGGAAGCCTCGTGTTCAGTGCTCGAAACCCAGCCATGGAGGATATCTGAAGTGAGTGTTGGTAGTTATGTATATTCTATCATGTGGCAGACTATATTTGCACTCTGTCTGTTCTGCCGATGACTTACACACACACACACACACACACACACACACACACACACACACACACACACACACACAGCCATAACAGCATCGACGTTCACATCCACCACTCTGACACACCTTCCCATTCAAACTTTATCAACATGAAGAAGGGTTTAAGTCTATTACTTCTCCTGCGGGAATATCCGGAGTCCTGCAATGGATCTGATATGGACTGATACAGATACAAATATTGATGGATGTTTGAGTTTACAGGTGTAGTTTCTTCATTACCATCATCATCATCATCATCAGCAACAACAACAACAACAACAGCAGCAGCATCTCATCACGATCCATAGTCCCACCTAAAGATTCGAACATGAATATTCAAAGGTGAGCTTACATATATAAATTCCGAGGCGGTGGCTGAATCGGTAGAGAGACAGCTTGCAGTCCTGATGGACCCAGGTTCGAATCCTGGTTGGGGCAGGGGACAGTTTAAGGATTTGAATTTCATAAAAGGCAGACTTTCCTGATCTACCAGATGACCCGCCGACATGTCGTAAAAGTACCCCAGCTAATACCAATACACCAGTCCTGTATGAGACAGCCCTAGCATGTAGTCAATATGCGCCGAAGTGGCGACATGTGGAGGTGTAGGAGGACTACTGAGCCTTGGGATAGGCTACTGCCCCCAAGATATAGGCACTGAAGCCTTTGCCCCGAGTCGGACACATAAAATATATATATATATATATATATATATATATATATATATATATATATATATATATATATATATATATATATATATATATATATATATATATATATATATATATATATATATATACTGTATAGGTGTAAACTTACAAATAATCTCTCTCTCTCTCTCTTTCAAAACCCTCTCTCCCTACCACCCTTCCCCCCTCCCTCTGTCGCTTTACTCCCTACCTCTCTCCCTCTCTCCCATATGATGTTCAGGTGAGTAACTGAACATCGCTAACTACACGCCTGTTCACTCCGCCACGGCCACATGTCGAAAGCGATATATATTCAGCAAGGAATGAACAGAGAACAAAAGGAGAACAGCGGGCAGACAAAACTGACATACAGTCCCGTATGTTACTCCCTTACTATGATGTCTGTATTGGTATGTTCTGGCCATGCCCGGACGATGTTATTTAGCTTAGTGGTAATAAGTTATAGTGAATGGGATAACTTTGTCTAATTTAGTATAAGGACATCTTTTCTTACGTCCTCCCCCCCCCCCTCTCTCTCTCTCCCTTAACGTCACACGATCTAATTCGGCTGTGGAGGGACTCTTGTTAAGTGATAAAATCAGGTTCCGTCAACTTAAGCAATACAATGGCATCTTTCATGCATTTTTCTTACTAGTAAAGCGTCATACTATTGCAATCATCTGAGGAAAATCATTTGCTGGTGAAAGGTTAAAATCTACTTTGATCAGTCGCACCCAAAGCAACAGTGATACGTAAAGCTAAATCACTTCTTTGTTCAGAGATGAAAAATAAATCAACATTGGCATATACAGAAGGGGAGAAATATTGGCCTTATATTTCAACTCTTCTACTTCTCACTTTCCTCTGCTGGCTAAAATATCTAATCCAGGAGTGACTTGGTTAGTTTATCTACCCATAGATGATCCCCACCGTTATTAGGTGTCAGGGAGGGGAGTGCCAAACATACCCTAAATGCAGAAGTACTTCTGACCCCGACTGTACTTCATTTGGTGGTGATTGTTTCGATAACAGAAGCGTGTATATGGAACAGACATGATAAATTAACTGATCCCCCTCTGCAACCAGGTCATTCCATTTCAAGCAACGGAGTGCAATTGCAGTTAAGAGAATGCTGTAGATAGAGGGAGGATCCCGTACCTTTGCAACAGCTTCACCTCTGCTCTTATGAATGCACTTAAGTCTGGTCTATGTCCAAAATCGGATGCGTAAAATAAGATGGCTTCGAACAAATATCTCAAGGTTTTAGTTATCTGGGCAAGCACTATTAAGTAAGTCCACAATTAAGAAGAAAAATAGAACATTAAGTTAGAGACAATATCTGTAAAAATACACCTTGTACCACCAATGGGCTCCCCTGGCGGTTCATGCAAGATAACGAAAGCAGTGCTGCAATGTTGCCTCTCTGTATCAAATTGACCCGGCATATTGTGGGAGTGCTCTTACCCAACCCAACCCCAGGGGACGTGTTCATAGAATTTCTTGTACTTAAGTTGCGTATAAGATCTATGTTTTTATCTCAGTTCAGTAAAGCTGCATAAACACACACAACCAAACCAGTGTGATTAACGTGAAAAAAAAAGACTAAACAAAATTAAATAGGACCATGCCTGACCACGATGGAGAACTGTTATTAAAAAAATGCTTAAGTTCTGCAATGAATATGGGCCAGTGGGGGGGATAGGGAAGGTTAAGGAACAAGGAACCTTCAACAAAGCCTCCGACGACTGTGCATGCCCAACTAATTCCCCAACAGAAAACGGGAGGCGGTGCCCGGGAAGGGAGACCAAACAATGCCGCCCCCAAGCCTCCCTCCCTTCCGCTGACTCAGGCCCAACCTGCATGTATGTACAGTCTCGGAAAAGAAGGTAATTATTAGTTCTTTGTGGTCTTATATTCTGAAGACAACACGAAGAATTCTTAAGTGGTTATGTACACTGTGAGAGGAATGAGTAACGTTATTCTCTGTAGTTTACATTCAGAAAAACAAGATAAATATTTCTTCATTACTTTCTGTCTAGTTTGCATTCCGAAACAGAACGAAATACAGCAGCTTAATGTACAGTGTCCTATGTTCATTTCAGTGAACGTGTATTTATTCTTTACTACGCCATTAATTAGAGGAAAGATAAAATGGATCCTGCTAATGGTTACTCAGAATTGAAAGACATACTGAAATAAATATAGGAAAAACGCTCAGTGCCAGTGTCGTCCATCCTATAGATAACGATATTCTGTTAACTGTACAGCCGAAAAGAAAAGTCTCATTATACATTCCAACGATGAAACTGGATGTGACCGATTTTTTGCTTTGTTTTGGCTTTACTTCTGAGTAATAAAGACGGCTTCTTAATAATATGTATTTTTTTCCTCTAATATCATACGATTTTACTAGGCAAAAGGTAAGAGCCAGTCAGGTAAGGGTTACAAGAGTACAGTCACGTATAAAACAAGTCGTTATTATCATCATCATCATCATCATTATCATCATCATCATCATCAAATCACCGCCCTCCCCCCCAAAAAAAAAAAAAAAAAGTGCTGGGTTAAATGCTCTTCGGCGATCGATCCAGAATATAAATCGAGGTGAGGGTAAAAATACTATTGCTTTACGGATGGTACACTTCCTCGAGAGTGACCTGCTACTACTACTACTACACCTAATGGAAATGAGTCTACCTAGTGTGCATCAAGACGCATCCCTCATCCCATCCCAGTCTCTTGATCATCTCGCTCGTTAGGCAAGGACGAATTCATAACTTCGATACGTCTCGTCCAGATTGACTATTACGAACTGACTTTCCTTCAGCCTCTTCACTACGATGACGTGTTGTAAATAATAGTCTTTCCATCTCCAGACGAGTTTATTCAGTTTAAGGAAGACAGGTGGAAATGAAGAGGTCAGATATAGCCTTCATTAAACCCTCTAAATAACAGGATTCCTCTAATTCTAATGAGAGAGAGAGAGAGAGAGAGATCGCAGCAAAAGGTATGAACTTTACATATTCCACAACTTTCTCCTCCGTCACTTACTCAAGACAGGGAATTAGGCTTCCGTAACTCCACCTGGATTCAGTGCAGGGGAAAGAGGAAGCCAAGGGTATTCATTTTATTCCCATATATTTCATTGGAACTAGAGAGGTAAGCAACATCCATCATCAGCCTTTTCACTGTCAAAAATCCTTCCGTAGTTGACTAAAATCGACAGGTGGTGCCATGATTTAAAAAAATGAATAAATAAATAAAATAAAAATTAAAATGAGTCAAGGTAAAGATGTCAAAAACATCATCTGTTCTGCTACTGTATATTCTTCTCATCTCATACACAAACTGGCAATTAAAGGCTTCTGAACCTCCATCGTTTTTTCACTGAAGGGGGAGGTAGAGAAAAAACCAGGGTCGTATTTATTAACTATCTCAAGCCTATGATGTATATAAGAGTGCTTGTGTATACGACTGATTTCACTCTTACAGCCACCCTACGCTTCTCAGCCAAACTAAAAATATATACCAGAGTGAAGATATAGGAAAAAGGAAAAGTCTTATGATTAGGGTCTTGTACGAAAGAGTGCTTTTATTTACGTCTGCCTTCGCTCATACACCAACCACACACTTTACAACCAAATCAGGATCAACATTAAAGTGGATAAAATAAAACAAAAAGATCCATGATAATAGCTGTAATGGAAGTTTATGTATCCTATAAACTGGTTAAGACTTGGAAACGTCTATCTTATACGAGTGTATTGGGAGGTTTATTTCTCCTGTAAACTGATAAAAATATGAAGCGTCTACCTTGTAAATGGGTTAAGATCTTTTACATATACCTTCCTCGGCATTTGTTTTACTATCGTGCAGCGTAATCGGTATGCAAATTAAAGGTGAAGCGGCTGCAGGTGGCTCATTATCATGCGAGACAAATTGTATTCAGATTAGGCATTTCCCCGACATTAAGAAATCGGGCAAAAAGCGTATCAGTGGGTGGAACTGTTACTGGGAGACTTATGTTGCAGTGAGACCCGTCGGTGTGGTCTGGCCTGCAGGGGATGATATCAGACCCTTGCAAAGTGCACGATTAAAGAGAATTTCCATCATGTGTCCGATAATTTTAAAATGAGGTTTTACACGAACAGTTATAAGGAAAAAAAAGTTGTTTCTGAAGTTTTCCTGAATATAAACTGATCGTCATCATCAACGTCATTTTCATCACCATCATCATCGTCATCTTAATCGTCATCGTCTTCAATTCTTTCTCCTACCTAAAAATGAGAAAATACACTTATAATATGGATATAGATGATTCGACATGCAGAAGATGAATAAGATTAAAAAGAATTATCGAGATGTCTGTAAAAGGCAGGGAAGAAATTGTGAGATGTCAGTGGTGAGAAGTTTATTTGGATTACAGGAAGCTACGCCGCTAATAAATGCCTCTTTGGTCTAGCCGTGTATAAGTTCCTGATTAAAGTGAATCCTGCGATCTACCGGTAAGAGGAAATGCAAAGAGATTTTTTTTTTTTTTCCCGCTCCAAGAAAATTACACCCGTATTAAGAAAATTTGTGGTGAGAAGAAAGCTCTTTGAAAGCGAAATTCTGCTTCTCTAAAAATAAGTGAAGATAGGGTCTGACGGGGTTTATGAAAAGAAAAAAAATCCTGACGAGAATACATGTGCCTGATATTAAGCGAAATTCTGTGATTTGTCGGCAAAATGTGAAAAAAGATGCTGCACGGTCTGGCTGGAAAGGGAAGAGATTTTAATACTTTTCCTGCTGACAGAAAAATACACTAATAATAAAAGCGTTTGTGGATTCTGTAAGATTCCTTATTCAAGCGAAATTTTGCGATCTGTCGGTAAAAAGAAGAGAAGGGATTTTATTCAGTTTTTTTAAAAGCTTTCCTCATTACAGAAAGCAGCTCCCGTCATATGTGAATTGATGGTCTAACTAGGAGTGAATCTGACAAGACATATACATCATCAAAAAGAAACCAGGTCATTTCAGGATAAAAAGGAGTGATGATGTCTTTAATGTGTCCCAGGATGAAGTGAATTTACTCTTAAAATGTTGATGACAGTGAAATTCCCAAGCCTATTTGTGAAGCAGTCGTAGTTTCCCTGGTACTAAGAAATCAAATACATATATACTGTAGAATGTTTGATGTTTACAGTGAAGGGAATCGAACTGACCAAAAGATGCTGAGTGACCCTTTCAGGAGAATGGTGTTTTTTATCATTAATAAGGGAGATCTGTTTAATAAGGGAGATCTGTTAGCTTATTCCATTCGTCTACTACTCTATTACCAAACCAATTTCTACTGATTTCCTTACTGAAACGGAATTTTTCTAGTTTGAAACCATTATTTCTAGTTCTATCCTGTATGCTCACTTTAAGTACCTTGCTAATATCTCCCTTATTTATACCCTTCACCCACTTAAACTCCTCAATTAAGTCTCCCTTTACTCTACGCCTCTCTAGCGAATGCAGACTTAGTCTTTTCAGTCTGTCTTCATATGACAGGTTCCCGACGTCATGTATAATTTTTGTCATTCTTCTCTGTACATTTTCTAACGAATCAATATCCATTCTATAGTAAGGACACCAAAATTGTTCTGCGTAGTCTAAATGTGGCCTTACTAATGCTAGATAAAGTTTCAGTATTACTTTAGATGATCTATTGCTCACGCTTCTCGAAATAAATCCTAGGACCCTATTTGCTTTATTTCTCGCATTAATACACTGTTGCCTTGGTTTAAGGTCGTTACTAATCATAACTCCTAGATCTCTCTCGCATTCCGATTTGCTAATTTCTTTGTTATCTAAGCTGTATTTAGTATCTCCAATGGTCTTGCCTACGTTAAGTACTTTACATTTTTCAACGTTAAATTCCATTTGCCAAGTTTTAGACCATTTGGACAATGTATCGAGGTCTTTTTGTAAGTTATGGCAATCGTCAGTCGAGTTAATGATACGCCCTATTTTTGTATCGTCGGCAAATTTGCTGATGCTGCTATTGACTCCTAAGTCTAGATCATTTATATATATAATAAATAATAAGGGACCGAGTACTGAACCCTGTGGTACACCACTAGTTACTAATCCCCAGTCCGACATTAGTTCCATTTATTAATACTCTCTGCTTTCGTCCTTTCAGCCAGGATTCTATCCATTTTAAGATATCGCCGTCTATATCGTGTGCTCGAACCTTTCTAACTAACCTTTCGTGTGGGACCCTATCAAAAGCTTTACTAAAGTCCAGATAAATAACATCGTAAGCTTTATCGCTATCTACTGCCTCATAGACCTCCGAGTAGAATGACAACAAATTTGTGAGGCAGGATCGTCCTTGCCTGAATCCGTGCTGACTTTCGTTTATAAGATTAAATCTTTCTAAGTGTTCTCTAATCTTATTTGCCAAAATTGCCTCTAACATTTTTCCTACTATTGACGTTAGACTTATCGGACGATAATTCGACGCAGCTGATTTATCACCTTTTTTGAAGATGGGCACTACGTTTGCGGTTTTCCATGCCTCTGGAACTTCTCCTGAACTTAAAGAGTCATTAAATAATGTTAAAAGTGGCTGACATAATTCTTCTTTGGTTTCTTTTATAATTTTTCCATATATATCGTCCGGACCTGGCGATTTTTGAGGTTTTAACTTATTAATTTCTTTCAATACGTCCTCCTTACTAATGGTTATTTTACTAAGAATAGTTTCCGTATTCTCATCGTAAATATTTGCTGCTTGAGGGACCAGGTCTAGATTTTCCTTGGTGAATATTGATATGAAATAATTATTTAGGATGGAGCACATTTCTTTATCTCCACTGGTAATGTCACCTGATTCTGTTCTCAGTGGTCCTATCCTATCTTTATTTTTCGTACGGTACATTTGATAAAAACCCTTGAGGTATTCTTTTGATTCACTTGCAACCTTAATTTCATAACTTCTCTTTGCTTTTCTTATCTCCTCTTTACTTCTCTATTTAAAATCGTGTATCGGTTACGTAAGTGTTCCTCTCCACGATTTATTTTTCTATATATTCCTTTCCTTTGGCCTAAGAGAGATTTTAATCTGTTGTTTAACCATCTTGGTTCTGAATTATTCGTTCTAAACGGTTTTGAAGGGATATATCTATCTTGGCCTCCGTGTATTATATTTATTAACTCGTTATATTTCTCACTGGTCGAACGTCTGTTTGGTACTGGAGCTGAGTTAATTCTCGTCACCTGGACTACATTCCCATCTACCACCTCCCCCTCACAGACACCTGACGGACATTCCCACGTGTTTCCTGCCCCACACCTATGACCTGGGGTTCCCCACTGACCTGGCATTCCCTCAAATAGCTAATCTCCTTGTGGAATAACGTTCGAAAATAAGCTCTTATGCCATCGAAATCTCCTAGACGAAAATTAGGAACGGTGGAGGTATTTTCAGTGGAACAGACATCCCAAATAAATTTGAACTTAATTTCTTCATGATCGCAATTACCAAGTCGTCCACCAACCTCTGTATCACTAATGATATTTTCTTTATTAGCTAAAACCAAATCTGGTATATTATTACCTCTGGTGGGCTCCCTGATATACTGATAAAGAAAATTATCTTGTACTACCTCTAGAAGTTCCTCTGACTCTGCATCCACTGTCTGATTTCTCCAGTCTATCCTTGGTAGATTAAGGTCCCCTACAATTATTACTAAGATGGACTGTGATGCTTTCCTAATTTCCTCCCAAAGGTATTTACTATCAGCTCTACTTAATTTAGGGGTTCTGTAAATTGCTCCTAAGACTAATTTCTCCCTATTGTTACTAATTTCGACCCAGACACTTTCTGTGTCCCTATTTGCTTTAATGTCTGCTTTATTGTAACAGTTTAATGAATCCTTTATATAAATAGCTACCCCTCCCCCCTTTCTTCCCTGACGGTTTGACACAAAAATATTATAGCCTTTTATCTGATATTCTGCTAAAAATTCTCGAGTGTCTGTATTCATCCAAGTTTCACTAATAACGGCAATGTCTATTTTCTCTGTACAAATTAAAGCCCTCAGTTCATCCATTTTATTACGTAAACTCCGGCTGTTTGTGTAGTACACTTTCAGATTATTACTAGTAGTTATGCCTTTACCTTGGCATTTACTGTTATTTATTTTATTACTAACTGGGAAACTCTTTACTTTAATAATAAACATTTTTTTGTACTATCGCTTATCGCCCTTCTATCATCGCTTGTTCTATCATCTATCATCGCCTGCTCAATTAGAGGTGTCTGAGTGGATGTATCTACACTAATGGTTGAACTTTTGTTCTTAATTTTGCAAGTCTAAGTGCTTCCCCAAAAGGGTTTCCGTTACAGAAGTTGAAAGTTCAGGCCCCTCTTCCTCGCCCCAGCAGCCAATCTGCCAGTCATCCCTCTGTGGCCGCCGCAATTCATCATTCGGACAGACTTTCCACCTCAACCCCGGGTACTGCACCGTCAGCGTCTCGCACCGCACCGCCAGGCCAAAGTCATCATCATTCATCGCCCCGCACGCCACCACCGCTAACGCCTCTCTACCGCCTGTCTCCGTAGATGTGAAAGGAGGTTAGAGGGTACACAAACGGCGCCCAAGTCACACACTTTCACTCTTAATATACTGATATGGCACTGTGGATGGATGGGGCAGACCCTGAAAAAGCTATGTAAGGCGTTCAAAATTCTTATGAGGAATCTCTTCACTATGAGGAGTCGCACCCCAAAGACGAAGTTGAATTACATTAGTATTAGCCAGAATGGTACAAAAAAGACGTCACCGTATTGAAGGGTTTCACCATTTTCCCCGGAGATGGTCTGTTGAATAATATAAACTGCTGCTACCTAGCCATGAACTGTAAGGAATTAATGAAGTTTACATCTATCCTGAACCCCTCCCGTCCTCCCGTCCCTGTGTTCAAGCAATCACCAACAGTGTCCCCCCAGCCTAGCCCACCCCAGGTAAAAGCATAAGCAGTCACCTTTTGCTCCCGGTCCCCTCCTTCACGGGCGGTCACTACATGGCACGAATTGATTACTAGGCATCTGTGGCGGTCAAGCAGAGGTCCACGCACGTCACTCACTACCACCGCCGTCACTGCACACACACACACACACACACACACACACACACACACACACACACACACACAGGAATGTTAAGTGACTAGAATCTGGAATGCACTCGGCCAGATCTTAAAATATAATACCATTCGATATACCAAAATGCACCAAATATTCGTCACGGTGCATTTGCCACAGTGACAGTGAAAACGGACTTTTTTTTTTGCCATTACTAAGGAGAGTCAAGCAGCAATACACAGAATATAGCGATTTATTTGTTCTGCTTGTGAGGCGGAAGTAGGATCTTGAAGGTTTGAATGATGTGTGAATAACTGTGAGGAATATTGTTGTGTTGATATTCATACTATTTTCCTCTCTCTGCTTCTCTATTTTGCCTCACCACATTAAAGTCATGATAGAGTGAGAGACTGACTAGGAGTGTATGAGAGTGGGAAGGTTTGAGAGGGACATTAAGAACCATGTCGAGTGATATGGTGTAAGGGTATGTGAAGGAGGAGGATGTGTCGTGGGAAGTGGGGTTGTTAAAGAATATAATGGGGACTGAAAAGCTCGGAAATTCTTCTGTCGAGGGCATCCCTGATGGTGATTGTGATGATGATGATGTCAGAATTGGATGGATGAAGTACGTTTGACCATGACATAACAAGGGTTTTGCCAGTACTTCCCTTCCCCCAATTATTATTTTTTTCTCGGCTGCCAGTGCAATGGCTCTATCTTACATGCGTTATGAGAGCGACTTAATCACGTGAAACAAAAATGCAGACGGTTACTCTTGTGTGGTTGTGCCGGGAACTTCGATCGCTTGCATGTTGAGTGTATGGAAGCGTGACGTATTATCGTTGACCATTCTGATGACAGTGTTCCTAATTTTGCGTGTTACATGTTGTGTCCTACTTCTGGATCCTACCCATCCCATACCCACCCTGTGTCCGAGAAAAACTATACATACATTTAATTTAAGTGATGCTGTATGCCAGTTTAGTTTTTTTTTTTTTTTTTTTTTTTTTTTTTTTTTTTTAGTATTCCTCATCTGGGGTTCACAGTGCAGGTTTTGGGAGTGGAGAGGGGCGCCTTCACGGGGGACACCGACAGAACTAGGCGGCTCTGCTGTCTAATTACATAAACGTCCCTCAACTCCTTCCCTATTCCCCGAATGGGGGATGGGGGACTGCAGAAAAGGGCCAACTTCAGCCTCCATTCCACCGCATTCATGTCCAGATAAACTTAGTGCAACAACAACAACAACAACAAAAGAGGGGTTCGTTATGAGGCTTAGTGGTTCATTCTCGCGGTTCACACTGGGGTTCTTGCGGGAGGTTCACTTGCACACCTTGATTTCATTACCTGCTGAAATGTTTTCCATTGTGTCCGAGTGCTCCTCTCTCTTTCTCCTTTATTTTTTATTTTTTCTCACACTCTCTCTCTCACCAAACATCCTTTTTCTACCCATCGCTCTCTCTCATTCTCCCTTTCCGAGCAACACACAATTGATCTCTGTCCGCTCCCCCACCATCCCCATCCCCTCCCCAGCTCCCCCCCCTCACCCTCTCCTCAACCACCACCTTCACCCCATCCTAAGCCCACACCTCTCTACCTAATCAGGTCCGCTACCCCGTCGATTAAAGGTCATTACGCCGCTATTAAGGCCTATTTATCAAGCATCTGACTGAACTGACCTCCCCTTCTCCTCCTACCAACCACCCTACTTACTCGACCCTCCAATCAACAACCTTCATCAGCCTCCTCTTCTCATTAATGTCTCACCCTCTACTTCACTGTTTATTTCTCTGTGTCTATTTGCGATGCCGGGGTAACTGCTGTAATTGAGTTAGTTTATGTGTTTACATGTATGTGAGCAAAAAATTTCATGAACACCTGAACCGATTTAGATCAGGTTTGTCAAGCGCAATCGGCATCAAAAACTCTGTCACTTCTCCTGCTTCCATGTACTTTAAAAATCGGTATCGTGAATCCCCAGCGACCGACACTGATGGCTTCCTTTGGCCTCAGAGTAGTGTCCTATGTGTCATTTGCTGCCGAAACACCACACTGATTTTCAAGGTCCGTGGAGAGAGAGAGGCTGGGGAAGGGACATGATTTCTGACGCCGACTGTGCCTGTCACAGTACGAGTCCGAGAAGAAATTATTCGACTTTGGTGCAGATGGATGAGAGTTTAAGGTTACGGATTAAGATATATTCATATGTTTAGCCACAGGTGAACACTTTAGATTAAATCTCTCTCTCTCTCTCTCTCTCTCTCTCTCTCTCTCTCTCTCTCTCTCTCTCTCTCTCCCTCTCTCTCTCTCTCCACGCTATAAGCTTCATTGTCACATCCCTCTCTCTTCCTCCATCTTTCTCTCTCCCTTCTTGTCACCTGTTTGCTTTCTTTTGTACTCTTTTTGTCCTTACGTACTCTCTCACCTCATTCCTCCTCTCTTTCTTTCCCAATCATCATCCCTCCATCAATCTGACCCACTCTTCACTCTTCTCCCTCCCACTTTCCCTCCCCGTCACACCCTGCCTCTCCCCCTTCCTCCTCTCTCTCCCAGTCATCATTCCTCTATCAGTCTCACTCACTCTCCACCTCTCTCCCTCCCACTTTCTCTCCCCGTCACCTGCCACTCATTTTTCATCATTTATTAACTCAATTATGCCCCGCGGTCCACCTTGTTTATCCAATATAAATACCTCAGACACGTTGGACGCTGGACAAATCAAGCATGGTACACAAGTATAATCTGATCAACCTGGCAGCCAAATCAGCGCCCAGAATGGCTATCAATTCCACCTAAAACATGAGTAGACTATATTTAAAGAACTATTTCATTTTTCTCTGAGTAAGAGATTGTGTCCCCCCCTGTGGCGGGGGGGACACAATCTGACAGCACTATGGGGTGGTACTACTACTCATACTGCCACCGTATTCCCTGCGTGTCGTAAAAGGCGACTAAAAGGGGCGGGGTGAGGGGACTAGGGCCCCCTCCTCTGTTTTTTAGTTCCTAAAAAGAGACAGGCCAGAGAAAGGGATGGGGGATGGAGTTATCCCCGTACCCTGAAGATTAGGTCTATGAATGTGCGTGGATGTAGTACGATTGAGGCTAAAAGGGAGGAGATTGGGAGAATGTTTGTGAGAAGAAAGTTGGATGTGTTAGCTTTGAGTGAAACGAAGATGAAAGGGAAGGGAGTCTATGTTTGGAAGTGTGAATGGAAGTTTGTCTGGTGTTGATAGAGGAAAGGCAAGAGAAGGTGTGGCCTTGTTAGTGAGTCCGGAAGTACAGCAGTGTGTGACTGAATGGAAGGAGGTGTCATCGAGACTGATGTGGGTGAAAGCGAAATTTGAACGTGAGTTGTGGGTGTTTGTGAGCGCATATGGGCCTGGTAGTGAAAGGGATGAAGAAGAGGGGGAGTCTTTCTGGAATGATGTTGATGAGTGTCTGCAGAGTTTTGGAGCGAATGTGAATGTGGTAATGATGGGAGATCTGAATGCTAGAGTGGGAAATGTAGCAGTTGAAGGTGTAGTTGGTATGCATGGTATGCCTGGAAGAAATGAAAATGGGGAGCGAATGTTAGCGATGTGTGCTGAGCGAGAGATGGTGATTGGAAATACGCTGTTTGAGAAGAAAGATACTTATAAGTATACATGGGTGAGACAGGAGGGTGGAAGGGTTGTTGATTGAGCTTTGATGGACTATGTGGTTGTGTCTAGGAATGTAATAGGAAGATTGTTGGATGTGAGAGTTCTGAGAGGGGAGGGTGGAGGTATGTCTGACCACTACCTGGTGGAGGGAAAGTTAAGAGTAGGTAAGAGATGGGTGAGAGCTAGGAGGGTTAGGTGTGGCAGGGAGGTTTTGAAAGTGAGTGAGTTGGATAAAAGAGAGAAAAAGATAGAGTATCAGGAGAAATTGAAAGATGAGTGGAACGCAGTGAAAGATCGGGAAAATGGCAGTGTGGAGGAGGAATGGCAGTTATTTAAGAGTGCCGTGGTGGGGCATGCAGAAGAGGTGTGTTGTGCGAGACGTGTGGGTGGTGGTGTAAGAAAAGGAAGTGAATGGTGGTGCGAGGAAGTAAGTATGGCTGTGGCTGAGAAGAGACGTGCATATGAAGTGAGGCTGCAGAGGAAGGATGAGATGTCATATGAGAGGTATAAGGAAAAGAGGAATAGGGCGAGAAGGGTTGTGCATGATGCTAAAGTGGCAGCAGATGAGAGGTGGGGTAGGCGGCTGACAGAGAATTTTCAACAGAAAAAGAAAATGTTTTGGAAGGAGGTGAAAAGGGTGCGAAAGGGAGAGTCTGGGAAGGAAGAACGAGTAAAAGCAGAGGATGGAAGGATGTTAATTGAGATGGATGCAGTAAGGAAGAGATGGGCAGAGTATTTTGAAAGATTGTTAAATGTAGAGGAGGAGAGGGTGGCTGAGATTGTGGCGGATGGAAGGGTGCAAGGAATAAATGTGTTGGGAGAGTTGAATGATTCTTTGATCACGAAGGAGGAAGTGGAGAAGGCAGTAAAGGAGATGAAATCAGGGAAAGCTGCAGGTATGGATGGGTGTGCTGTGGAATGCCTGAAGGGTGGTGGAGTGACTATTGTTGACTGGTTAGTAAGATTGTTGAATGTGTACTTTGTGAACGGTATGGTGCCAGTTGACTGGGCAAGTGCTTGTGTGGCCCCGTTGTATAAAGGCAAGGGTGATTAGTATGAATGTACCAGCTTTAGGGGTATAAGTCTGTTGAGTGTTGTAGGTAAGGTGTATGGTAGAGTGTTAATTATGAGAGTTAGAGAGGGTACAGACGGAGTGATTGGTGATGAGCAGTGTGGCTTTAGGAGAGGGAGGGGATGCGTGGATCAGGTGTTTGCGGTGAGACAAGTGTGTGAAAAGTATTTAGCGAAAGGCAAGGATGTGTTTTGGGCATTTATGGATTTAGAGAAAGCGTATGATAGAATTGATAGGGAGGCTTTGTGGACTGTTTTAAGATTGTATGGACTTGATGGTAGGTTACTAAAAGGGGTGAGAAGTTTTTATGTAAATAGTAGAGCGTGCGTAAGAGTGGGAAATGCTGTGAGTGATTGGTTTCCTGTGAGAGTGGGGCTGCGACAGGGATGTGTGATGTCGCCTTGGTTGTTTAATATTTACATGGATGGTGTTGTAAGGGAGGTGAATGCAAGAGTTTTAGGTGGAGGTCTGAGTCTGGTGAATGATGATGGTGGAGAGTGGAATCTGAAGCAGCTGCTGTTTGCAGATGATACTGCACTGGTGGCTGATCAGAGGAGAGATTGAGACAGTTGGTAGAGGAGTTTGGAAGGGTGTGTGAAAGGAGGAAATTGAAAGTAAATGAGAATAAGAGTAAAGTGATGAAGTGTACGAGGTTGGTAGATGGTAGGGGGATGAATATAGTTTTGAATGGCGAGTTGCTTGAGGAGGTAGTTTTAATATCTAGGGTCACATGTTGCTGTGGATGGAAGAATAGATGCAGAAGTGAAGTTTAGAATAAATGAAGTAGGAAAGGTGCTGGGAGGAATGAAAAAAGTGTTTAGATGTCGTTCGCTTAGAATGGATGTAAAGAGAAGGCTGTATGAGGGTGTTGTGGTACCGACTGCATGATATGGGGGCTGAAACATGGCATATGGGTGAAACAGAGAGGAAAAGATTGAATGTAATGGAGATGAGGTGTCTGAGGAGTATGTGTGGAGGACGCGTATGGATCGAAAAGTGGATTGATGAAGTGCGAAGGAGAACTGGAGTTGTTCGGGAGATGGCTGGTAGAGTTGAGCAGAGGGTGTTGCGATGGTTTGGGCATACGGAGAGAATGGATAATGAGCGATTGGTGAAAAAGATAACTAGATCTGATGTGAGATGTGTAAGGCTGAGAGGAAGACCACGAATAGGATGGATGGACAGTGTGAAGAGAACGCTGGATGCGAGAGGGATGTCTGTTGAGCAAGGAAGAGTGGCTGTGCGTGACAGAAATAAATGGAGAGAAATTGTGAATGAATAAGTGATGACGCAGCCCTGAGGGGATATTCTCCCGCATTTGGTCTGATCAGCTATTTCAGGTCAGGTGCGGGTAAGGGGATAAGTCTGTTATGATGTGGCAGGGGTAAACCAGCTCTGCTGTCGGGCCCTGATGCGGATGTCACTGATTGCATTGCGCAGTTGACCCTTGTGCGGTGTGATGCGGTGAGGATCTGTCCGTTCTCCTCTTTGGGGCTAAGATGCGAATGAATGTGTTTGAATGGATGAGTAAATGGGGAGTGTGTCGTCCTGTCTCGGCTACCTCCCTTTCCTTGGGGGAAGCAGCCTAGGTATATAGATAGAGAGAAGAATGTATGTTGGATTCTCGGTGGCTGATCACAGTACCAAGTGACAAGACACAAACACATTCAAAACAGGTCAAAGACTATTTTTCATCAACGCATTATAGCCCTCATATCCGACTACTCACACCATACATTGATTCACTAAAAACAGATCATACATGCTTTCACTCCAGCTTGCTCAAACATTCATTCATTACAGATCCACTGATTCGTAAGAGGTCACACATCCATTCACCCAACTCACCATTCGACCCTAATCAAGACGCTGTTACTGGGATACAACTGGGCTGCTTGAACGTGGTTTTGCAAGGGTGGTTTCCTAATAATCAGCATGAGTATCGGTGAAGGGATGGCTGCTGGCTGGGTATTGGTTGGGTACAGGGCAAGAGAGGAGATACGAGAGAGAAGGGAAGAATAGTTTAATCTTAAAATTCTCGCTTCCTCGACTTTTTGATTCTCTCTCTCTCTCTCTTATATATATATATATATATATATATATATATATATATATATATATATATATATATATATATATATATATACAGAGAGAGAGAGAGAGAGAGAGAGAGAGAGAGACGAATAAAACCGACCGACATAAGCAAGAAAAAAAATCATACTTAAGAGGTTAATGGAGACTTTATAACCTATTCATATCTTTTTAGGGGGGGGGGGCACTGTAGGGTCGGATGTTCTCGTCGGAAGAAGAGCCTGATGGTTGCCAGAATCAACATTTTTTCCATGCTGGCGAAGTACGAATGGCGAAGGTGTGTCTGTAACGAATGTTAGTTGTTTCACTCGAAATTCTGTAATGTTCGCGTTTATGTGTATCAGCTTTGGGCTCGAACTCAAGACTTGGTTCACACGAAGCTCGCGAGACAAACACGCTACCCCTGGGGCAAAGTTACTCCAGTGCTTTCATAACTGAAATAAAAATCGTGTGGCAACTGGAACAACATATAATAGTTTCGCTATCAAGATGAACAGATGAATTCGGTGCACTTTTTTTTTTTTTTTTTTTTTTTTTTTTTTTTTTTGAAGATACGTGTTCAGGCTGATATTGTATACGGTGATGGCCTGAAGTTAACTGATGCACAGAAATTTTATATTAATGGAGACTGTTAGTGTGGCATGGGAGCTCGTGGTGGTGGTGGTTGCGATGGAATCGACGGGGTGTAAGAGGGATTAGGAAAGAAGAGGCAAGGGTGAAATGGGGTGAATATAGAAAAGAGTGGTGGAAATTGCAGGTATTGTCTAAGTGGCCATTATACATAGTGCTATTTACCTGAAAGGCAGTGTGAGGGTAAGTGCGAGTGTGATGTTCTTGTGATTTAGTTCCTCTTGTTCTCGGTCTGGGGTCACTGGAGGAAGAGTTTGGCCTGGATTGCCTCTGTGGTGATATCAGTCTCCACAGTCGATCAAGTCCCATTATTTGGTCAGGACGCTGGAGATGACACTCATGACTGAAGACAGGTGAGGCTGACGGGACTATATTGGTCTCCTGGTATCTTTACAATCTGGTGTATCACAACACATAAGCTGACTGCAGCAGCCAGGTGGGCTGAAATCACTCAGAGAGTTTAAGTGATCCGATGGATCATTATATTCTGACTGATTGCTGCAACTCGATGACCAGGATGCGGGGTGGTGTTATATAGAAGGTCTGCAGACCGCTAGTTTTATCCCTGCGCTCCCGCCATCTGGAGGGTCATATCGTTCCACTACATACTCAAGGAAGATCTGACGTTCGGCCAGATCAGGAAGATTGTGGGTAAATAAATTTTCTTCAGAGTGCCTCGCACAACAAGGCTAAATGTTGTTGCTATCAGTTTTAGATCCACCACTGGTGGAAGGTGAGAATGAGCTGCACGAAGTTCAGTAATGGAGTCATCATCGTGGAAACGTGAAATGGGTGATGGACGTAAGGTCTAGGCAGAAATCTCTCTCTCCGTGCGAATTACAGAGCATGGCTGAGTGATGGTGACAAATGATGGTGTTTTGAGGCATGACCTGCCGAAATCCAGCAGCGGCAAACGTACAACTTACGTTCGTCTTGTTTTGATTTTCTCTTTATATCTTCTGTCCGCATGTAATTTTTGACCCAAAACAATTTCTTGTCAGCAGTAAACAAATTTTATTATCTCACGAGATAACTTCCGCTGTGGAGAGTATAAAGCATACTCATTTTAAACCATCAATATGATGTCTTTCAAATTAGTTCTAACCACTGCAAGACGCTATCAATGATCGTAAGAGGTACATATTGTAACAGTTGGATTAAGTTAAAAATTGCAAAAAGAAAAAAGAGAAAATAATTTATTCTCACAGTCGAAGAATGGAAAAATCAGCCCACTTGTAGGCGTGTCTGGCTGGACCAATAGACGTCTGCAGTTAATGAGAGTGATGTTACTATGTGTTGTGTGTGAGGCTACAGGTGCGGGGCCAATAAAGCCATCCACCTGCACGGCTTGTTGTCCACCAACATAACCTGGATGGGTTTATGTTGACCACACCGCTCTCTCCCAGCCACAAACATGGATGTTGAGATGAACAGATGCCGCGTTCATAAGGTTTCTCGGGCCTTAGTTGCGTAGAAGATTGTCTGATCGTACAGTTTTCTTCATAATCATAAACTTTCTTGAGTCTAAGTTGTGTTAAAGATTGCTTGATTACACTTAGATTTTCACTCATATAGCTACCAAACTCGTGAAACTATAGTGAAAATTAGAATGAAAAATACGACATACCAATTCACTGCTACAAGCACACAAAGAATGGGGGCATAAGAGAAGGGAAACAAGGAAGGCAACAGAAGGCAAAGGACAGAGGAAGAGAAACAAAGAAGGGCAGGGACAGCAAGAAGGATACAATAAGGAGACAGAAGAGAGACAACCAAAGGGAGGTAAGCAGAAGGAGGACCTCAAAGAAGCTGAAGAAGAAGAAGGGAGAAGGAATTGTTATTATTATTTTCATTACTACTACTACTACAACTACTACTACCACCACCACCACCACCACCATTACTACTACTACTACTACTTACTACTACAACTACTAGAATTCTCAAATACCTACTAGGGGGTCAGTGGTCTACGTGGGTGGAGGGACAAGGGTGAGGGGGGAGGATAGGGGGCTTCAAGGGGGGGAAGGATGGGGGGGCTGGTAAATTTCATATACAATGTTGCTAGGCTTATGATCTGATTGACCGAGTTGTTCTGTTACAGTTCTGCACACACACACACACACACACACACACACACACACACACACACACACACACACACAACCCGATTACAGCAGTCTCTTCACTTAAGTGTTGAACTTAAAGAATTAAAAGAAAATTGATGTTCGCCCTATGAATTTCTACTCAACACTTCATAAAAGGCCTTCACGTGTTAGATAGATAGACAGATAGATGGATTGACGTGTTAGACGAGAGAAAGGACAACATACCACTAAGCAGAGAACATATCCTAAATTTCCAAAGCATCACAAGAAAAAATCAAGTGAGTCGTAATTAACACGAGAACAATGGGTGTGAGTTGGGGGATGGGCAGTGTAATGGCAAGGGAGAGCGTGACGTGGAGGCGATTTGTCTGTGACCACCCCTTACGGGATTAAGGCGTCTGGCTATAGATAGACAGACAATGGTGAGATAACAGCTACTAGTACTTGAAAATCTGCGGGAATGATATGAAGCACCAGAACAACTAGAACATGAACAAGAGTAAAAACATGAACAAAACAGCAAAAACCTGGACAATAAAGAATGAAGGAAAAAAAGACAGCTGGATAAAAAAAAAAAAGGACCAAAGACCATTATTATGCTAACTGACCGCATAATCAGTAGTGTAAAACAAGAAAAAAAAAACAGGAAAAAACAAAGAATTATTATTATTCAAACTGATGGCTTATTGCAAAAAAGTACTGGAGAAAAGTGAGTCAGAGGAAAACAAGAAGACTACTGGCATTCAAGCTGACGAGATATTTTGAAAAAAGGAAAAGATAAGGGAAACTATTATTATTCTTTTTCTTTTCTTCTCATTATTATTATTATTATTATTATTATTATTATTATTATTAATATTATTATTATCATTATTATTATTATTATTTACACTGACAACTTTATAGCGAAAAAGAGACTGAGAGCAAGAAAGACTATAATTACTCAAACCGACTAACCCCCCATGAGGAACGTAAGATCAGTCCTGTCACTAGATTTTACGAATTTTTTTTAAGGCATTCACAGAGGATCTTAACCAATTTTAACCACAAACAAATACCCCAAAAGTTAAACACCATCATGAATCCTTTCTTTTGGTCCTACCTTTAACGTTTGCACTCACTCTCGTTCGATTTTCATGTGTTTGGTGGCCTTTCAAGGTTGCGCGAAAGTATTAAAAAGCAACCTCTGTACGCAAGTAGAAAGCAAGAAAATTTTTAAATATAGTCCCTGGATCCGGCGGTATCTGTACAATAATAAAGTGAGAGATGGATACTGCTAACCACACCTGAGACCCAATTTAATGCCAAGTAAACTCCACATTTGAAGAGGGAAACGTCTAATAGCTTGAGGGAACGAATTAGAAACTACTCTTTCTACTCAAACTTGGTCTAAAATTGCCATCACTCCATCTTCAATGCTGAGATGTAACAATAAACTAAGACTAGAAAGTGATGCTGTTCACGAAGAAATACTGTGCAAAGAATATAGAGCCGAAGTATTGTCTTTTACGGTCACTGAGCTACGTGAAATTAGTTACCAAAGGATGAAAATCTGGGTCAAGTTAAGGTGAAATGAGTATTGTGTATCTGTTGAGGGGGTGATGCGAGGAAAGGCAGGTAGGATGGGGTGAGGGAGTGTGGACGAATACACAGGTAAAGGAGACAGGAGAGGCGAGAGAGAGATGATTCGGGAAACTGGAGAGAGAAGGGTTGGAAAGAAGTGTTAGAGAGAAAGATTGGAGAAAAAGGTTGGAGAGGAGGGTCAAAGAGAAAGGCTGGAGAGAAAAGTTGGAAAGAAGGGATGGAGAGAAGAGCTGGAAAGAAAGAATGGAGAAAGGAGTGAAGGGGCGGAAAGAGGTCTGCCCAAAGGGAGAGGTGAAAAAGAGAGATGTGGATAAGAGAACGAGAGATGGTATAAAGAGAACAGATGACAAGGAGACGCGTGAAGAGCATGGGTGAACAGGAAAGAGACGATGAGGAGCAAGGAAGAAGAGGAGAGAGGTGACGCAGAGAAAGAATGGAAAGAAGTAGTAAGCGAAAGATGTGAGGAGGAGGAGGAGGAGGAGGAGGAGAGAAGAGGAGGTGTGAGTTAGATCCGCAGGGCGCCGTACCATAAAGCTAGGGGGCCACACAAAGCAACAGGGGTTATGGAGGGGCAACTGCATCATTTTCACTGCCGGCACTGCAGCTGGGGCATTACCTGCATCGTAAGACAGCAGGTAGACGAGAGTGACGCGTGCTTACTCTCCTCTTAGTCTCGTTTTTTATGATCTGGGAGATTTGGTTTAACAATTTACTACGCCCATGCCGACCCACCTACGATGCCTATGTAAGCCACATTAGACGGTTCATTTAAACAGGGTGTACTCGTTCTACCCTAATCTGGTTACTCTTCTCCGTCTAGCCCATTAAAATTTACTACTACTACTACTACCACTACTACTACTACTACTACTACTACTACTACTCCTTCTACTACTACTACTACTACTACTATTACTACTACAATAACTACAACTACCACTACCACCATTTCTACTACTACTACTACTATTACTACTCTTATATTATTATTATTATTATTATTATTATTATTACTATTATATTATTATAATTTACTTTTATCCCTTTGATTATCAACCACAAACCCTCCACTGTCACCCCAACCCCCAGCAAATTCCCACCCCATCCCCCTTCAACTCCAACCCCCCACCGCCCATCCTTATAACCCCCCACCAAGAAAATTGGACCTTGTTCCTTGCCTCGATACTGGATTTCTCTTTCGTTTTTCTTTTTCGTTTCTTTCTTTCTTTCTTCTTTTTTTTTTTTTTTTGCTGCCGTCATCCATTATGACAGGATGTAATTAAATCTGGTTCATGAATCTATTACGTGGGATTTCAATCAAGACGTGGCGCCTGTGCCTTGTTTGTAGTGAGGGAGATGGTTAATAGATGGCGTTGATTTATTGACGTTTTGTGTGTGTGTGTGTGTGTGTGTGTGTGTGTGTGTGTGTGTGTGTGTGTGTGTGTGTGTGTGTGTGTAAGTCACCAGTGTGTTTCATTCACCTTGCAAGTCACCCTCTTCTCTACCAGACACACTTTCATTTTACCCACAATAATCAACGTGAAAGTAAAACGAGAAATTACCTTACCTAAGAAACTGAACTCTTTCGGTACACTGACATTCTATATTATTTACAGTATGTACTTCCTGGACGATTTTTATACAGCTTAATGAAATAGTCTCGTGATAAAAGAATGAGAAACAACATCTACTAACTTTTTCAGTGTATTATTTTCTTGCAACAAACAATTTTATTCACATTTTGCAAGATAGTGACGGGGTTAAAGGAGATTAATTTTCGCTTCTGTGCAAATGTTAAAATTGCCTCACAAGGAACGAGTTTACCTGAAATAACAATAACATTAGTAAGAATATGAATACTTATCCTTCAGTCTTGTCCCCTCTCCCATCCCCTCCATCATCCTCTCTCGTCTACCCCCCTCCCCCTCTCTCTCTCACCTTCTCTGTTTCTCCCTTCCCCTCCTTCTTCCACCCTTATTTCCCCTCCTCTCCCTCTCCCTCCCTCCCTCCCTCACCTCAGCTTTCCCTGTCCACTCCTTTCAGTCATTCCAGTTTTCCTCCCCCTGTCCTCCCCTCTTCCCCCCTTCATCCCCCTCCCATTCCTCTCGTGGACGCAGCAGAAGTAGTATCACGATTCTCACTCCACTTCACTTGACCTCTTCCACTTTCTTACACCTCTCCTTCCCGTTTCTTTTCCCCTCCCTCCCTCTCCTGTCTCCTCTCTTCTTTCCTCCTTCCTATCACCTCTCTTTTTCCTCCTCCCCAGCCCTGTCACACGGCCTTCAGTCCATTATATTCGGCCCTCTGTTTTGGACCTCCCTACCTCTTTCTCCTCCCCCCCCTCCTCATACTTTTCTCTCTTCTGTTCTCTCTCCCTCTCTCACCACTTCCATTTTCCTTCTCATCGTAGGCTCAAGAAAAAAGCCTCTCTGTCTGTCTGTCTGTCTGTCTGTCTCTCTCTCTCTCTCTCTCTCTCTCTCTCTCTCTCTCTCTCTCTTTCTCTAGTCCTTCCCCAACAGAGATAATTACGAGTTCTTACCTCTTCATTCTTCACCTCACCCAGCTATCTTCTCCCTTTCCCAGCTTCTCTCCGTCTCTCTTTCCCTGCCTCTCCTCTTCACCACCAAATACGCTCTTTCTCTTCTCCCTCTCTCCTCTCTTTCTCTCCATTCCTCCTCTAATCTCCTCTCCTTCTCTTCCTACCTCCTGTTCCCTCCACATCCCTATTCCTCTCTTTTTCCTCTCACTGTGTTTCCAGCAAAATATTTTAAGCCCCTTCCCTCCACACCCCATTTTTTTTCTTTCAATCCTTCCTCCCTACTTCATCTCTCCCTTACCCTATTTTCCCTCCCCCTCCCCCCTCCTCCCTCCCCCCCTCTCTCTCCCTCATCCAGGACTCGGCAGAAGCAGTCAGCCTCCCCGCCCCCCTCTCTCTCTCTCTCTCTCTCTCTCTCTCTCTCTCTCGTCCATCCTGGTAGCGCCTCCTTTGTCCTGGGAACAAAAGACGCGATAAATTACAAACGTGACACTGATTTTGAAAGCATAACATTTTTGACAAGAAGGAAAAATTTTACGCTTGGTTAATGCGTTGTTTATGTCATTATGTTTAACTGCTTTTGTGATGGCGATTTTACGGCCGACTGATACACTGTTCTTACTATTGACGAGAGAGTAATAGGGTTGGGATGAGCTTGATGATAATGATGATGACTCTGATAATGGTGGTTCATTTTTCTTTGCAGTAGTTTCACGGAGGGTTAATATATCCATTAATTTGTGAGTAATCGGTTTAGGATGATGGTGATGGTGATTCATTTCGAGGGCAGGTTTACACTTTGATAATATTATTGCTCTTAATGAAACCTGC
This sequence comes from Coenobita brevimanus, assembly GCF_032717465.1. NCBI lineage: Eukaryota > Metazoa > Arthropoda > Malacostraca > Decapoda > Coenobitidae > Coenobita > Coenobita brevimanus. Next base: position 47,290,932 of record NC_136977.1, on the reverse strand, counting down.
CTCGCGGTGTGAAGAGGGATGCCTTGATGCAACATTTTTTTTTTTTTTCGTTCCACCTATTGCGAGGTTTTTATTCCACGTTACACTAAGCCTTCAATTACATATTTTTATCGTGTCACACTGCTCCTTGGGTAAATGTCAAAAACGTTTTCATGGGGCCAGTTCTGACCTAGTCTCAGTTAAGCAGTTGTTATCCTCGTGAATCGACCCATTTGCCCCAGAAATCGAAGCCGGAATAGGCCAGCCACCACCACCACTCGTTAGCCACAGCATTACCACCACAGGTGTCATGAGGCTGGGGCATCCTTCAGCCTTTCACCTCATCCGTCATTCAGGAAGAACAGCAGTTTTGTTTGACTCCGGGTTCCCCTAGGCCATGGCATCACAACTTCATTATGTGTGTTCATTTTCTTGCTTTTCCGGTGAGATAATTTTTGCCATTTTATTCTTGCTACCGCCAGACCATTTTACTCGCCTGGGAAAGACCTATCTGACTGAAGTGACTGGGAGATGACTATTCCATTTTGATATATATATATATATATATATATATATATATATATATATATATTGCCTTTATGCGCATCATATGATGACGATAACGATGACAACGTCGACGAAACGACGGTTTATACCTGACAAACTGAGTTATAAGCTGGGTTAATGGATTGCTGTTATTATTACGCTGCACCATTTTACGGCGTTCAGGTTCACGCCTCGTCGCAGTCTAACACCTCCTGGGAAACAAAGACTCGGTGGTGAGGTGAAGAGGGTATAGGACGGGGGTCATGAGGCGGAGAGGTGAGTCGAGAGAGGGAAGGGAGGGAGGGGACATAGACAGGGGGAGGGGGGTTATGAGTAGAGAAGAAGGGATGTTGCTTATGAGAAGGAGTGTCGGGCTGTAGGGAAAGAGGTCATGAGGAGAGAAGGGAGGGGTCATGAGAGAGGGAGGAAAGGAGGGGAGGGTTGTCATGCAGAGAGAGAGAGAGAGAGTGAGAGAGAGAGAGGCTGTGGGTGACACCATGACTATGCACACTTACCTCATACACCGTCTGGCCTTAACTCTATAGACATGGCAGAAAAATAGACAGAATTTAAATGAGAAGTAAAAATGGATAATAAAATACGTTACACAGCGAAAATCTTGCTCTGGCCGGACCAAAATACCGCGCTTGTGTTTACTCCAGTGGTATTTGAGAGTACATAAAAAAAAAAAAGTCCTCCCTTTATTAATTCCATCTTCCGTGTACTTCTTTCCTATCTAATTAACACCTGAAGCTTTTAATTAATTTCAAAAGGACCCAAGACCATTAAGCCTCAAGGGAGTGCGGTGTCTATTTTAATCTATCTAAAACCAGACGATTTTATTCAATACTAGAAAACTGCCCGATTTCTGGGGGATAAGACAATGCTTGCTTTACTCCCCAAATCTCAAGGGGTAACTTGTCTATTCAGTCTTGCAACAGCTACCCGTAGGCGATTTTAGGCTACCCGGCTCTGTGAAACTTCCCGTGGTCCGAGTGGAAAAAAAAAAAAAAAAAATCTAACTAAAGGAGATTATCTAAGGAAAATCGTCTGACGGTGGCAAAATAATAACAATAATGATAAAAATAATAATACACAAGAGCTTCAGTCTCTCTCTTAGGTAACGAGTCAACGTGTTTCACACTCTAGCCAGCCTCTTGTTGTTGGGTCATCACTATTTTCTCGGGTTTGTGGCAAGGAAAAGGTGGTGTGTTCATAATTCTGACATGATACCACGTCATGAAGTAATCCAGCATCATTAGCCAGGAGTTATGGCCGTTCTAACAGGGGGAAAAATGCCCTAACTACATCATTGGAGGGGATGGATGGGTGGAAGAGGATGGGTGGGTGAGTGAGGTTGATGGGTGAGGATAGATGGATGGGTGGATGAGTGTGGTTGGTGGATGGGTGGCAAGGGATGGGTGGTTGTGACTGATGGGTGGACAGAAGGGAATGAGTGGATGAGAGAAACTGTGTGGGTGTGGGTGATGGGGCTTTGAGAGGTCCTGGCTAATGAGTGGATGGCAGGGGATGGGAGGATAGCAGGGGATGGGTGAATAGTAGGGGATGGGTGGATAGTAGGGGATGGGTAGATGGGTGTGGTTACTGGACGAGGCTGAGCCACTAAACACCCTCACCCCCTGACGTCAGCAAGATCCGTGTCTAGTTTTCCCCGTTCCTCCCACCCAAAAAAAGAAACCCAACAGCTGTGGCGTGCGTTTTTTTACACTCGTATTTCAGTGATGTCAAAGAATATAAAGATGAAAATCAATAAGAACAAAAAGCTACGAGTCTTTGTTACTACCATGTAGCTTTTCTCAAGAGGCTGAATTACTGTGCAACTTCAAAAAGGGGGACGCTGACATTCGAACTTTCAAAATTAATTCAAGATGTCAGTGGAAGTTAAATTAAATATCTTGAGTAAAAATCGTCTCCATTATTATAATAAATGAATAATAAATAAATGAATAAACAGAGAACTAAATAATGAAGAAGTTTAAAGTTATATGTACGATGCTGAGGAAAAAATAAATAAAAATCGAGAATAAACAACAAAAAAGAATAACTTTGATATCTAATGCTTCAGTTTATTTCTTATGAGGTCAAAGTGCATAAAACTTGAGAGCTCTTATTCCAGATGTTTCAACATAACTTGCAAAATGCCACAGAAGGTACATGAAAGTATAAGTCATAAGAGACAAAAAATGACATCCAAGGTTTGAATATCGCTTTAATTAAGCCAAAGTACATAAATTAATCGAAAAATTATATCGATTTTCCATTGTTATGGAAAAAGTTCTGAACATACGTTGTTCGATTTTCCCTTGTCATGGAAAAAGTTCTGAACATACGTTGTTCGATTTTCCCTTGTCATGGAAAAAGTTCTGAACATACGTTGTTTCACTTTATTTTTAGTGACACCATACCAAATAAACTTGACTGAATAATATGAGTAGAGCAAAAAATAAATCCACAAACTCTGACACTGGTGGTTTTAAAATTATCCCCCAAATTAAAGATCAAGTGAGTCAAAGTCTAAGTGATGATTAACTCCTTAAGCCCCGGGACGTCACTCACTGTATTATTTTATTTTCTCTACTGCCAAACGATTTCATGAAACTTAAGGCAGCTTCTAGTACTGAAGGGATTCATGTAGGAAGTGTAAGATTAATCTAACCCCTTCAGTTTCCCGAGCCTAAATAAAATCGCCTGGAGGTAGCAAAAAATTACACTTAAAACAATACAACATTATCGTGAACTGTTGAAAGAAACTGAGAACTTTAAGATCTGGGAATTTCATTATTTTGCCCGCAACCTTAATATATACAAACTGATGAAAAAATTATGTCTGAAACAACTTGCATGAATTTTGCCTTCACTGTATAATCTATAATGAATGAGATTATAATATTTTCCCTGAGAAGGCAGAGTAACCAAAAGAGAGCAGAACGAAAAACCAAAGTGCTACAGTAATGAGTTTCAGTTTATAATGATGAACGAAGCAAAAGAGAGAACAAAGCAGTGAACTCTGACATCTGTGGTTTCACTCTCCTTTCCCACGATACCTCAACGTGTAAAGGAATTTGCAGTAAACATGAAGACTCATAATATTCGTTGTTTTAAATGAAATAGGAGAACTTTGACGTCTGTGATATTATTAGTTTCCTACGATAATGCCGTCATCATCGTGGTTGTCGTTATCATCGTCATCATCATCTTAATTATCGTCATCTCCATTCTCTTAATACTCATCCTCATCACTGCCATTATCCTCTTAATCCTCCTCCTCCTCCTCCTCCTCCTTCTCCTTCTCCTTCTCCTCTTCATCATCATCATCATCCTCATCCCAACCCGACTTCTCGCCTGAAAGCTGGATTGGGGTGACATGCAGGAACACAGGAATAGGTAGTATAAATGAGAGCCAACTATCAAAGTGCATGCCCAGCGAGAAAGTCACACAGTCATTTACACATCATTCAATCTTTCACAGTCCTGACCCCATCTCATAAGCAAAATCATGAGTACATATGTTTTTTTTTTACTTTCTTAACAGGTACACGTCACACACACCTGAGTCACTGCGTCGACTGCCAATTTTAAAAAGAAGCGTGAAATCCTTGTCATGCGCCTCTCTGTACTTCATTCACTCACTCATTGCCAAAATATGCTGAATCAAATGAAAATTATGAAGAAGAAAAGCGACTCCGAAACAAAAATAAATAAGTGAGAAATGGCATCTATGACATCTGTAGCTTTAAAATTTTTCCTCCAGACGCCGAAGTGACGTCAAAACAAAAAAATGCGAACGAGGTAGGAATCTCCATTGTCGCAATAATATAGGAAGTCACTTAACCCTTTCATTCCGGTGACGTGTTTTATTGCTTGACTCTCCCTGCCTCCAGACGATTTTATTTAAAGTTTGGAAAAAGTTCTTGTAGCGAAGGGATAATCGAAGGCTTTTTTTAGTTAAAAATATGAGTGTGGAGAGAGAGAGACAAAAACGGAAAATAGGTAATTGAATTGAAGGGGTTAATAAATATGAACGGCTTTAAGAATTCCCCCCCCCCCACACGCACTAACTAAATTAAAGGTGACATGGTGGGAAAAAATAGACCAGGTATCGTCCCAAATTAACCCGAACACCTGACACCCACGGCCTGAACATTTTCCTCCCCCATAACGGCACAGTAAGTAAATTAAAATGAACACAAATGAACATCATGAGTGAAGGAACAGCAGGAAAAATGATACCAGAACCAGTGGGAAGTGGCGTGGTATTTTCTGGTAATGAGGATGGTGGTGATGACTGGGCTTGGTGATGAGAGCCTAGATGGAACGATGGTTGATGGCTGTATTACTGGGAACGGTGGTGATGGCAGTGGTGGTGAGTGAGGATTGTGGCGATAATAGTTATGGTGAGTGAGGAGTGTGGTGGTGATGGGGAGGGGAATGGTGATGATGGAAATGTAAGTTGTAGAAAATACTGATGACTGTGGTGATAATGACGATAGTGATGTTGGTAGTGGTGATCACGATGGCAGGAAATGATAATGATGATGACGATAACGGAAAAAAATAACCTCATAATAACCTATATCTTTCCTTTGGCCTCTCAGTATATCGTATCCTCGCTCTTTTCATATATGTAAAAAAGGTACATTTCCAGCGTATCTTTCCCACTTCATTCCAATACGTAAACATGATTTTCAAAAACACTTATAGGCTCATTACACCCTCTTTAAATTTTTCATATCCATTTCAACCTTCTTCCCATTTCTTGTTCATTCTTAGTCCGTCTAAGCTCCTTCCTCACATCTTTTCTAATACTTTTTTTTTTTCCAGTCCATTTATGATCTTTCATCCATTCTCCAACTCATTTTAATTACTTCTGATACTTTTTAAAAAACATCTGACAACACTTCTCGTCAATTATCCACATCTATGTTATATACTTTTACATATACATTTTTCCCAGGACCCCTCACACTTTTTACAGCATCAAATACCCTTCACCACATTTCCACACCAGTTTTTCCCAACCCTCTTTAACTTCGTTTTTACTATTTCACAATTCCCTCTTCATTTCACCCCCTCCACCCTCCCTTTCTCTCTCTCTCTCTCTCTCTCTCTCTCTCTCTCTCTCTTCATAATCTCTCACGCTTTATGATGTTCGACACCTTATCCCCCTAATTCCCAAACTCCTTTCCACTTTTTACCATATTTTTTTTCTCTCATTTCTTTATCGCCTTTTTCATTTCCTATTTCACAATGCCCTCATCATTTCACCCTCATCTTTCCACAGTCTCTTCGTCCTTAGAGTTTTCTTCTTTAATTTTTTTTTTTTACTCTTCCATTTTCACAAGTCACTTGTTTCTCCCATATTTTTCTCGTATTATTCCTTGACCCCTCCATCCCCCTACCCATATTTCTTCCCCCACCCTCTCTCTCTCTCTCTTTCCCACCCTCTCTTGCCCCTTTCCTCGTGTGACGGAGAGGAGGAGGAAGAGAGAGGGAAGGGGAGGGAGGAAATGGAGAAAGATGAAGAGGAGAGGGAACGACAAGAAATGACGGAATGAGAGGTGTGGGTTTAAGAGGAAATGGAAGGAGGGAAGGGAAGTGAGAAGGAAGAATTGTAAGGAAAGGAGATGGAGGGAGTGCCAGAAGGGGGAGTGAGAGATGAAGTAAGAGGGGAAGAAGAAAGCAGTGGACAGAAGGGAAGGCATGGGAGAAAAGAAGGAGGGGATTGGAAGGAAATGCAGCGAAGGCAGGAGGGAAGACAAGGAACGAGGTAAGGAGAGAGGTGAAGGGGGTTGGAGATATGAAGAGGGAAGAGGCAAGAGAGACGGGAAGGGAAATGATAAGGGATGAAGGAAAAGAAAGGATTAAAAAAGCATGAAAGAGAGAAGGAGGGGGAAAAGATGAGGGAAGATGGAGAAGGATGGGGAGAAGGTTGGTTGAGAGGAAGTAAGGGTAAGTGAGAGAAAAGAGGGTGGGAAAGGAGAGGAAGATGGGGAAGGAGAGAGATGAAGGAAAAGATGACGATGGGAGATAGGGTAGAAGGGGAAGGAGAAAGAAAAATCGTGGATGGGTGGGGGTGGGGAAGCAAGGAAACCGTGGGAAGAGGAAGGGGGAAGGAGGAAACATGGATGAGAGAGGGGAAAGGCATGCGTGTGAAATGGAGAGGCATCCGTGAGAGAGAGAAAGAGGAGAGAAGGGGAAGGGAAGCGAGGTGAGAGAAGGAGGTGAAATGACGGAAGAGGGGGGGGAGGGTAGCGTGGGAGACAACTGGCCTGGTCTGTCATCCACCTTGTTTGAGAGCTGAGATAACACCTCTTCCTCGACTTTCCCCTCTCTCTCTTTCCTTGACTCTCTTTCCTCCTCCTCCTCCTCCTCCTCCTTCCTCTTTACTCTTTCTCAATTCATCCTCCTCTATTCATTCTTCCTCTCTCTCCTCTTCATTTTTGTTCATCCTCCCTCCTCTTGACTCTTCTTTTTTTTCCTCTTCACGATTCTCCCTTCCTTTCTCTTCCTCTTCTTGACCATTCCTGTCCTCATCTTCCTATTCTTCACTCTCCTTCACTTCCTCTTTATCTTCTTCCCTCTTCCTCTTTTCCTCTTATACTTCAGTCTGTCTGTCTGTCTGGCTGTCTGTCTGGCTGTCTGTCTGTCTGGCTGTCTGTCTGTCTCTCTCTCTCTCTCTCTCTCTCTCTCACCTGTATAGACAGATAGACCGACAGATAGGTTGACAGAGACTGAGAGACAGACAAACAGACAGAAATACAGTTAAAATGAGTTACACAGACAGACATAAGACAGACAGACAGGCAGAAATACATAAAGAGACAAACAGACAGACAGAAAGACACAGACTCTCCCATTCCTCCTCCTCCCTTCTTTCCTCCCTTCTCACTTTCCATCCCTGTAATGGGAAAAACGAAGCTGAGAGACAGTAATGATGGGAGATAATGAGCATGATAAGGGCGTCGGTGAGAAAGATCTTGAAAGGAATGGAGAGGAAAGTAAGAAAGGAAAGGAGAAGAAAGTAGGAAAGGAAAGGAGGAGAAAGTAAGAAGAGAAAGGAGAAGAAAGAAAAGAAAGAAAATGTAAGAAAGGAAAGGAGAAGAAAGGAAGATGGGAAAGGAGAAGAAAGAAAGAAGAAAGTATGACAGGAAAGGAGAAGAAATTATGAAAGGAAAAGAGAAGAATGTATGAAAGGAAAGGAAAGAAGAAAGAAAAGAAATTAGAATTACAGTTATTATTAACATTATTATTATCATCGTTAACAATCATCATCATCACCGTCAGTATCGTTACTTTTATCATTGCCATAGTTTTTATAATAATCATCATCATCGTTACCATATTCGTTAATTATCATCGTCATGTTTATTGTTAATGTTATCGTCTTTGTCGTTATCATTCTTATGATCATAGCTATCATCATCAATATCTATTTTCATCATCATCACCAAAACAACCATCATCGACAAGAATCACAGCCACAACCATCATCATCATCATCGACAAGCATCATAGCCATCATCATCATGATCATCATCAATCACTGCCATCACTACTAAAAACAACAGATGGGGGGATTAGAACTCTTTCATTTCTTTCAAGACAAGAACATGAGGGAAAGAGAAGTCACACACACACACACACACTGTCATGACAAAGCGTGTGAAAAAGAGAAAAGAAAGAGAGATAAGGAATAATTTGGATATATGGAAGATGATCTCAAAAGATGAAAAGAAAATTATTAACAAGGGAAGCAAGAAAAAAAAGGGAAGGTCAGAATTAGGCAAGGCAAAAAAAGAAAAGAAAAGGAAAGAAAAAATGAACTCCGACATGTGCTGACTCACTGGTGTCTCACCTTAGCCCTTCATCACTTCCTTACGATGACGTTAATTTTATGATACCGCTAGACGAGAGAGAGAGAGAGAGAGAGAGAGAGAGAGAGAGAGAGAAACCCCATGTCTATCCAGGGAGCTAAAAGTAATGTCTATTAAACAATTTCCAATTTAAAATGTTTTGTATATTTTATTCTTGCTTCCACTAGTTAACTTTATTAACCTGGACAATCTCCTCGTACTTAAGTGTTAGAAGTAATGACAGTTTGGTCCTTTAAGATGACGTTTCCTAAATTACATTCTTGCTGCCGTCTGATAAATTTCTCGAGCTTGGGTGAGAATTCGTGTATTGAAAGGATTACAGATCAGAGGTGTTGTCCTGTATCCCCCTTCCTCCCTCTACAATTACTTCTTCCCCTCTTCAGCACCTCCTCCCATATCTCCATCTCCCCATTCCCATCACATCCTCCCCACCCTCTCCCCCCACTCCTTTCACATCTTCAAACTACTCTCTACTGTCATGGATTCGTATCCCCATCCATCCCTTACCTTCTCACACGCTCATCCGACGCTCTTCTCTCATATCTCACATTACCACCCCACCTTATCCCTCATATTTCCTGCCCTCATAAACCCCGATCATCCGTCTCACATCCTCGCAGCACACACTTCTTTCACACCTCTCAAACCTCCATCCCTAATCCCTTCATCTCACAAAGTCCTACCTTCCCCTTCCCTGCTTTCATTTCTCTCACTTTCTTACACCCTCCAGAGTAGCGCCCTTGATTCAGATAGCCCCGTAGCCCTCATGTCAGGCCCAGTCACGCTTCAAGTACAGCTACGAGCCTATTCACACCAACACTCAACCCGACTTAGTTACTACCTGCGCCACTATATATCTGTCCCGGCACCTGGGATTCGGGGTCTCGCTTCGCTGGTTTCGTGGTTCGGAGGAGTGGTTTGTTACTGTGCTGATCCCCTTCTAAGTAATGCTCTATTTTCCCATATTTTATAGATGTAAACGTTCTTATTTACACTGAACGTTCTTCTGGCTTATAAGATGTTTTACCACATATTTTCATCAATCAGTTTAGTGTTATTAGCGACAGTCTGGTATATTATTTGGCATATTATCCTGGCAAATGTCAGACTATTTCACTTATAATGCTTAACGCCAGAGGAGTTTATACAGCTTCTCTCTCTCTCTCTCTCTCTCTCTCTCTCTCTCTCTCTCTCTCACACACACACACACACACACACACACATTCCAACAATAAGGGCAGGTGTAGGAGATTTTTTAAATTTCAATTCTGCTTTGCAATGTGTATTATTTACCGCATTACATTTCTTCGCTACACTTTATAAATTACTGTTATTATAAAACCAACGCTGCCTCTGCAATTATTCTGTTTTATGCTTTAAAACATTACAGTTTCAATTTTGTTTTCAACTCTTGTTTTACTCACAGGCTACAGTTACCTCAGTCGGATGGATGAAACAGGTTCCTTTACTCTCTCTCTCTCTCTCTCTCTCTTTTAACACGGCTTTTCTCTAGCTGTCTCTTGCCCTACCAATCCATCAACCAAGACCACATTTTTTTCTCTCTCTCTTCAATGGCACTCACTCTTACTGCAATCCTGTCTCACCAAGTCCCATCGCCGGCACATCTCAGATTGGAAGAAATTTAGAATGAGGAATTTTTTGGTCTGTTCAAAGGCACTCGCTCATTCTGTACCCGCATCATACTGTCATTCTACTAAGTTTCATTCGAAGTCTGTCTGACCTGAGACATGACTTTGCAAGATTTAACCTCAATATAAAGGTACTCTCTTACATGTCCCCGTCTCACTATCACTTCACAAAGTCGCATCGCAAGGCTGTCTGAACTGGAAAGAGGTTTTACCAGAAGCGCTCACTCTCAAGAAATTTAAGTCAGATTCAAGACAGCTTCGAGGGTGAGCCAATAACAGCGAAGACATCTGTGGGTCAAAATATAGAGTAAGAATAGTGCCGACCTCATATATTAATTTTTTTTCAACATCGCATCATTGGACGTGCCCTCTTTAGCATCCCATCACCCCAATTTACAGCAGGCTTATCGGTTCATGTGTAATTGTCTGGGTATTTATTATCCTGCCAATCTCCAAACAGATGGCAAAAAAATGGAGCAGATATTGACGTTAATGCTGATGGAGGTGACGGGCATGGTTATAATTTAGGCTAATTATTTAAAGGAGAGGAGAATGAGGGAACTGTGACGGGCAGAAGGGGAAAGATGGGGTGAGGAGAGGGAACTAGAGAGAGGGAAATGGTGGTGGAGAAAGGGAGGGAAGAGAGGGAGAGCTGGTGGTGGAGAAAGAGAGGAGAATTAGGGAGAAAAAGGAAGCGGAGAGATGGGGACCGAGGAGGGGGGAGGGAGATGGAGAGAGGAAAGGATGAGGGAGAAAAGGGGGAGGGGGAAGAGGGGGGAGAATACAGAAGAGAAATGAGTAATGGGGGAGAAGGAGGTGAAGAGAGATGATGGGAAAGTGACTGAATAAGGAGGGAGTGACTGGAAGGAGAGAAGGGCCAGAGACTGAGAAGAAAAGAAAGGTAGGGAGGTAGCAGGAAGGAGAAAAAGGTAAGGGACCATAGAACGTTCTATTGAAGGAGAGAGAGAGAGAGAGAGAGAGAGAGAGAGAGAGAGAGAGAGAGAGAGAGAGAAACTGTGATAAAGAGAGAGTAGCCCCCATAATTATAACTTCTGCAAGTCACACCTATTGCCACAACTACTAACCCGCCCTTCACCCAGCCAGACCACCTCATATCTCCCATATCCACACCTGCTCTGGGATCCGCAAACTAACTTACGGTAATTTCACCCTCGTAAGTAAGATTTGATCTAGCAGGAAGAGTAAACAGACATGGGAAGTTCCTGGACTCTCATTTCCTCCCTGTCCTTCTTTTAAATTCATCTTAGTAACGATAGAAAATTGCTGGAAAGGTAGTCTGTCGCCAAGTTCATGTAAGACCTGAAAAATTTCCTCTTGTAACTTAAGATTTGGTTTTGTAGGAAGAATAAGCGACATGGGACGGTCTTGCACTCTCTTTCTCTTCTCCTTCCAGCCAAACACACTCTTAGGTACAAAGGACTACAAAGGAAAACAAACATCAACAGCCCTATTTGCCCCGTTGATGTTGGTTGTGACAGGGTAGGTTACAACTCATTAACTACTGTACGGGCAAAGGACAAGGATAGTAAAGCACGGAAATGTTACCAGGTCTATGTGGCTAACTGGACAGCAAGAACAGAATACAGAACGCCTCGAGCTGAAGGTGTTAAAACTAATGATATATAATTTTACGCAGAGTGTTTACAATAAAAAAGGAGTTTAATAAGCTATAATTCTTGTACAGTAATCAAATGTGTATGCTATAATTTAAAATCTGTATCGAGGAATCTACGTCTGAAATTTTCCGTATGCTCTCAAAACCAGGTCCCATATTTATAAACCCTCCTAAGCTTCAGTTGTGTCTAAGATTCTTTGTATATAGATATCTGTCCTCACTCATACAGTTACCAAAAGATCGTAGTCAAATCAGAGTGAATATTTTAGAGAGAGAGAGAGAGAGAGAGAGAGAGAGAGAGAGAGAGAGAGAGAGAAACAAAACGATCTGTAATGAGAGTTCTACCCCTTCAGTTCGGTGACGTGTTTTATTTGTCTATTCAACTGTTTATTTATTTATTTGACGGTTAAACTAAAAATGTCTCACCTTAGCTGAATCAAATCATCTGAAGGTGGCAAGATAATGAAAACGAGGTCATCGAACTGAAGGGGTAAGCTGTTATGGCGACTCGTTTATCCTGCAAAGAAATGCGAACCCAGATCTCATTTACCTCGGAGTTGATTATTAGTACCGTCCCTTCAGTGAACAGGCCAATCCAGTAATCACGTAATCAGCAGCGTGTAATTGGTACCTTTGAACATCCTGGGGTATAAACTCTGTCGCTGGAAAAATATAAATAGGAAAAGATGACACTGTACTAGTTTAAGGATGAGTATTGGTGATATTCTTAATTATTTCTCTTCCTTGCAGATGCCTGGGGAAAAAATCATTACCGAAATTTGTATTCTTAAAATATTCTTTCCCTCCTTGGGCCCAAACTCTTTCCTTCGAACATCAGAAATTACTGGAACTTGAAGGAATTATCTGGACCATCTTATCTGCTCTCCTAAGCCCCTCTCCCTCTTCCCTCCCCACACTTCTCTTGGTAAATCACAAGATACAAAGCCATTTACGGATGCATCACTCTGGTTTTCCCTCTCATACATTAAGGTTCATCTTGTGAAATATACTGACGTTTATGGCTATATCGATCTGATTTTCCTTGTCATACATTACAGTTAGTCTTGTGTATTGCTGCTGTTGGTGATGTTACAGTAGTAGTGAGAGTGGTGATGGTGGTGATGGTAATGGTGGTGGTAGTTTCTTTTTTGCTGGGTGGTGGCGATGGTTATGGTGATGATAATTTTAGTGGTGATGGAGGTGGTGGTAATGGATTTGGGGACTGGAGGGGGTAATGATGTTGCTGGTGATAGTGGTGAAAGAGGTGGTGATGCTGGTGATCATGATGGTAGGTGGTGGTGGTGGAAGTGATGCTGATGATCATGATGGCAGGTGGTGGTGGAAGTGATGTGATGTTTGGCGGTGGTGATGGTGACAGCGGTGTGTAATATTGAATTGGCGTCCTTGTACTGAAAGGGTTAACAAGACCGAGAGAGCCAGGATTTAGATGTAAGGAAAAGCAGAAGAAAAGAACAGCAGACAAGAGCTGGTAATTTTCCTCTAGTCATCGCTGTAGCTGGTTTCCACAACAAATTAACCTGTTCCGTCAGGTGATTCGTTGGCTCTTGTAGACGACACACAAAGAGAGGCATGCAAGCTCATACATACATACATACACACACATTCTCTCTCCTTATCTACCTAGCTATCTACATACATCTCTCTCTCTCTCTCTCTCTCTCTCTCACACACACACACACACACACACACACACACACACACACACACACACACACATCTCTGCCCCGTGTATGCAGACAATTAAGCCTTCATTAGCATTTTTCGGGCTAAAATATACAGAATAAAATTGCTTGGTTAGGTCTTCTAATTTCCAGCCATCATTTTTCGTCAGGTAATTGGGACGTCGGAAGCTCAAACTCCGGGAAAATTAGCCTCTCTCTCTCTCTCTCTCTCTCTCTCTCTCTCTCTCTCTCTCTCTCTCTCTCTCTCTCAACTCCTCATATACCTTTTATTTATTTAATTATTTATTTATTTATTTCGTGTTGCCACCAGAAACACTTTATTCAGCGGACCGAAATACTAGCTACTACAGGGATAACTTCTCTCTTGAATGGCCATATAAGCAGCTGGTCCTTCATATACACAGCTGATCCACTCTGGCTCTATTTTGTCAGTCTGTCTTTCCCTCTGTCCAGGTTTTCGTTATGTCGCCAAGGATCTCAGTCGTCAGGATCTTAATAATCTCTTTCTTCTGTTCAATTTTCTTTGGAAGAGACAAATTTCCAGGTTCCCAAGCGCTGGTTCTTTCTATCTGCATAAAAAAAAAAATCGATGTGAACATAACTAAGCCTCTTAAAAAATAATTACACCAGTTAATTTTATTCATTTTAGAGAATTCATAGTAATTCGCCATCCATCCATCATCTCATCCAGTACAGACTCATCAGGATTGTAAGTGTCTGAGGCTAGGTTATCAAATATTTAACGTGAGAGTGACCAGTCGCCTATCCCTGAGCAACAACAAACCCAAACCCCGGAGTAAAACCTTTCTGTTGCATCCAGTCAGAGTAGCCCCACTGAACCACCAGACGTTCATCAAGAGGTAAAGGCGCAAAAACTTTTCCATTAACTTCCTGTCAGCCTTGCACACACTTGCGTAGTTGATTCAGGCTGCTCCAGACTGGTTGTGTTTAGCACCTGGTTGTCAAAGGGTTAAGTGGTGTTTGGGGGACGAGGTGCAAGTTTTGTTTGGCGTCTTCATGGTGTGTGTGTGTGTGTGTGTGTGTGTGTGTGTGTGTGTGTGTGTGTGTGTGTGTGTGTGTGTGTGTGTGTGTGTGTGTGTGTGTGTGTGTGTGTGTGTGCGTGCGCGCCCGCGCTTATCCTTTATCTTCTCTCCTTCATACTCTCCTTCTTCCTCTTCCTCATCCAATCCAACCCTCCTCCCACCCTCACCCTAACCCCACACCTTACCACACCCCCTCCCTACCGCACGCCACAGTCAATCTTCCCGAATCCCAGAAGCATCCTTGACAAGACAAAAAGAAAATTTGCCTAAGAACACACCTCACTAAGAAATAACGACAATAAATAAGACGATAATGGCCTCACATATATCCCACGCTACAAGATAACGGTATAAAGCAGCAAGATAATACCCCTCACATATTTCTTCCGATACTCTGGGCTCTCGATACCCGCGGAATAAAAACCCTAATTGAAGTCTCAGGCGTTATAATGTTAGATTCTTGTGTGCTATTTACATAACATTAGTTGTAATTTGTGGACGCCGTAATGACTAGAGAGTATACTATGATATTCTTAGATACACAGAGGCTCAGGGCAGGAATATAAACAAAACACACACACACACACACACACACACACACACACACACACACACACACACATCAGAGGGCAATCATTATTAAGAAAGTGCGTTGTATTATATCGCTTTTCTTACAATCTCCCAACCCCTCCTAACCTCACCCTCCTGGCCGTGTTGTGTGGGCTTAATACTGTCTATATTCCTTCCAGCTCTT
Source organism: Coenobita brevimanus (assembly GCF_032717465.1). NCBI lineage: Eukaryota > Metazoa > Arthropoda > Malacostraca > Decapoda > Coenobitidae > Coenobita > Coenobita brevimanus. The sequence continues at coordinate 47,275,727 of NC_136977.1, read as the reverse complement.
CATACTCCCCCTTCCTCAACCCCAATCTCATCTATCCCCCGCCACATTTCTATTTTGCGCTGCCGAATATATATCATCCTCTACCCAAACTCCCAACCTCCTGCTCCCCATTTCTTTTATAAAGTGTAGGCTTTTATGCTGCCCCGCGCTTAGCCTCCTCCCCTACTTTCAAACCCCTTCCCCACCCCCTCCACCTGCAATGATCGATCCTCCACCGGATTAACATAACTCACCTAGCACAAAACTCCACCTTCCCCCCTTCCCCCATTTCTTTAGCTCATGGGAGCTGCTAGGATTTCACCCAACTTGAAAAAAAAAAAAGCTGATGTTATCGTACATATTGTAAATATAATAGAATACTTAAAGAGTTATTTGATATCGTTTTTAAACCCCCTGACTGCCACAATGTCTTCCAGGCGTAGCAGGTAAAAGGTAAACTTATTTCATCACGGACGTCGCGCTACCTGACACGAAAACATCAGAACACAAGTCTTCGATGACACTTACACGCGGGAAGGATGAAGGCGATTGCCCTTTTTCAATTGCAACGAATGAATAATGCCAGGGATATAGAAGGGTACGTAACACTGCAAAAGATTCATGACAGTTTTAAACGAGAGATGACTGCGCTCCCACATCTGCAACAAATAATACTGCAAGGGATTTTGTACCAATAAACACCACAACAATGATTTCCTGATCACACACACACACACACACACACACACACACACACACACACACACACACACACACACACACACAAAACTCCCTCAAACACAGAAAAACCTCCAAACTAACGCCTTACATTATAAATATCTGGGTTGTGTCTTGTGTCACCCTCGCTGTCATTTTCAACATTGATCATAAAATAACTGCAACGCGTGGACGTAAGCAAATGTGCGATTCAGCAACAGTGTCACTAATGGACAGCCTTGTATAATCTGCACTTACTCAAGACCTAATGAGGCGGCGTTAAAAGCTGAGATTATACTCGTCTGGGCGTTTTATTTGTCTCTTTCTATTGTTGGAGTTTTAGCTTTTCTCTCTTTAAATGTAGTATTACTTGCCTTTGTTACGAGTGTCCTAAAAATTTATCTATCCATTTATCTATCTATCTATCCATCTATCTATCTAATCTATGTATCTATCTATATACCGGTATTATTGCCTTCATTACGAGTGTCCTAACAATGTATCTCCCTATCCATCTATCCATATAAATGAGAGAGAGAGAGAGAGAGAGAGAGAGAGAGAGAGAGAGAGAGAGAGCGATGCTAGGAGAGTGGGACATCCATAAAAAAAGAAAAAGGGGAAAAACTTGCCGAAAAAAATAATGTTAAAAAATGGCTATGCTACTAATAATGATGGTGATGGTGGTGATGGTGCGAGGGGTAGATGAGGGAGACAAGAGTGGTGATGGTGATGCAAGGCGTGGAAGAGGGAGTGAGTACTGGTATGAACTCCAGATATCCAGCCAGCCAGCTACTACTAGTATGTTCCAATTATTCAGCAAACGGGTTATGAAAATCGCCCTGGATAATTAATTTCTTGCGTGATTGATGGCGGTGGGGGAGGGAAGGGAGGGGGAGGGAGAGGGGAGAGACAGAGGAGGGGAGGGGTGAGGGATGGAAACAGAGGAGGGAGAGAGGGGAGACAGAGGAGAGACAGAGGAGGGGAAGGGAGTGGGGAGGTGTGCAGGGGTTGTGAGATGGAAAGAGACAAAGAGTGGGAAGGGGAATGGGGTGGAGGGGATGGGGGAAATTCGGAAGAGACGGAGTGATGGGGGAGGTGAAGAGAGGGACGGTACCTGTTGGGGGGGGGGTGATGTGGGAAGGGACGAAGAGGTGTGGGGAGAGAAGAAGGATTTGGGTGTAGAAGAGAGAATGGTTGTGTAGAGAGAGAGAGCGAGAGAGTAGGTTAAGGTCACTCTCTCTCTCTCTCTCTCTCTCTCTCTCTCTCTCTCTCTCTCTCTCTCTCTCATCTACGTGTCCAAAATACTTGTTTAATCTACCACAAGGGTCTTTTTTATCTCTCTGGCTGGAGGTTTTATCGACTAATCACCCGGTTCCAGTTATCACCGATTTTCCTTTTCCATCTCTCTATCTATCGACGGAACATCCACTCTTTATCTATCGTCCGGATCCACCCTCTACCCTATCACCAGGATTTCTTTTATTTATCTATTAAACTGTCTGGTAGTATGTCTTCTTATCAGCTGTCTCTCTCTTTATCTCCCTATCTGTCTGTTTCTGTCTTTTTTTTCTCTCTCTACCTGTCTCTGTCTGTGCCTATCATGCTATCTGTCCATTTCTCTCACCATATACAGTTCCTGTCTATATATCTATCTATCCATCTGTGTCTATTTATCGATCTGTCAGATCTAATGTTCTATTATCTATCTATCATTCTTGTTTTCCTTTAATTTATTGGTTGGACATTCCATCACTCAGTATGTAAGTCGGATTCCTCGTGAGGAGGAGGAGGAGGAGGAAGAAGAGAAGTAATATATATAAAAATATAGTAGCAGTAGTAGTAGTAGTAGTAATAGTAGTAGTAGTAGAAGTAGTAATAGTAGTAGTAGTAGTAGTAGTAGTAGTAGTAATTATTTTCTCCACTCTCATTACCTTTCTCAACTCTTTCGTCGATGAAAGTACACAGATGTCAGCATGTTAACTAGGCTATTTTCTCAGACTTAGAGGTATCCCAGGTGCACATATATTAAAGCCCATCTTGATTTAAAGTGTACTTTCTCGAATGCATTTGTCTTCTTCATTCTAGGTAACACAGGACGAGTTTGTTCAATGAGAGATGCCATGATTCTATGATCTTCACTTATGAGCTCGACCTGTGACCTTTATCTGCACTGAAACTAATAAATAAATAAATATGAATAAAAACGATACCCAGCTTTACTCTTAATTCACCGAAATCTTAATTAATTGCGACCGTAACCAAGAGTAAATTAACCGTCAAATTCAAAATATCTGACAGTCATTTTTGGTACACTTGCGAGCACTGGATGTAGTAAACCTGAATGCCTAGTTATAAAGCGTATTTTCGAGAGACGTAGCGAAGCCAAACACAATTTTTACTCCCTGCTTGGTGCTGGAGAGGGACGCCTTCATGTTTTGGCACCGATATAACCAGGTGGCTCAACTGACTGGCCATACAAACATCCTTCAACTACTTCCCCATCCCCCAAATGAAGGATGGTGGACTGAAGAAGGGCAGTTTAAGTTTGTAGTTCACTGGGCTCACATTTCCAGCTACTGCACTGCTACTTTCATCCTGGATTTTTATAGTTCCTGTCTGACTTTGGGAAAATGATTGCACGTCCACCACCGAAACTTTAATAATACGTCCATCCATCTTACCAAAAACAGAAATGACGAAGATTACCTCGATACTCAAAAACATCAATGGCCTCTGATATTCACTCCTGCCCCACTAAGCCCACAATTACCGCATATTATCCAGTTTCGTTGTAATTTCGGCATTTAATTCCGATATCTCCTTGTGTTTGTTTCCGAGGGTAATTTTCTTAGGCGTGGGGCTATAAGAGATGGTGGAGAGGGAGGAAGAAGCCTTAGTATCAACGCCTATCTTCTTGGAGAAGAACAGGGAGGCTTTAGGAAGGGAAGAGGTTGTGTAGATCAGATATTCATTCTTAGATCTTTAGTGGAAAAGTTTCTAGAGAAGGGAAAGAAGTTGTATGCGGCTTTCATGGATTTGGAGAAAGCATATAACAGGGTGGATAGACAAGGATTGTGGAAAGTGTTAAGAATATATGGAGAAGATGGGAGGTTGCTGAATGCTGTGAAGAGTATGTACGATGGTGCGAAGGCTGCAGTGCGCGTGGATGGTGAACTAAGTGATTTTTTCTCTTTGAAAGGTGAGTTGAAACAGGGATGTGTCATGTCTCCATGGTTGTTCAATCTGTACATGGATGGGGTAATAAAACAGATACAAGGTAAGGTAGTGGATGTTGGAGTGGCCCTGGTGAGAGAGGATAGTATTTGGAAACTCCCTGTACTGTTGTTTGCAGATGATACTGTGTTGTTGAGTGAAGACGAAGGGGAGCTGCAAGGCTTGGTGGATGAGTTTGGGAGAGCGTGTAAGAAACGGAATCTAAAGGTGAATGTAGGGAAGAGTAAAGTGATGGTCTTTGAGACAGGTGAAGTCAGTGAATGTACAGCGAGGTTGGATGGTGAGGAATTGGAAAATGTGAGTACGTTTAAGTACTTGGGTAGTGTGATGAGTAAGGATGGAGGTTTGGAGGGTGAAGTGCTTGAAAGGGTACAGCAGGGAAGAAAGGTCGCTGTTCTTTGAAATCAGTGATAAGAAACAGGGAAGTGAGCATGGAATTGAAAAGGTTACTACATGACGTATGGAAGTGAAGCTTGGACGTTGTTGGAAGGACACAAGTCAAGAGCGAGAGCAGTGGAAATGAGTTATTTAAGAGGAGCCTGTGGAGTCACATGGAGAGACAGGCTGACGAATGAGGATATAAAGGAGGGTTGTGGTGTGGATGTGGATGTGGATGTGATAGGAAGCGTTATGAAGAACACACTGAGGTGGTTTGGCCATGTGGAGAGATTGGAGGGTGAAAGACTGACGAAGAGAGTGTATGTGAGTGAGGTGGAGGGAGGAAGAGGGAGGGGGAGGCCGAGGATGAGATGGAGGGATGGGGTGGAGAGGTATATGAGAGAGGGGGGTGTGAGTTGGGAGCAGGGCAGTGAAATGGCGGGGGACAGGGCGACTTGGAGGCGATTTGTTTGTGGCCACCCCAAACGGGATTGAGGCGTCTGGCAATAGGTAGATAGATAGACAATCCTCGCCTAAAATACAACAGTCAATCATCTAATTTCCATATAGGTCCCTAAATGTGCAGCTTGGTGAAAAGGGATATAGGTAAAACAATATACCGGAGAGTTTGTACTGGCAATCGAACATTTTTTTTTTTTTTTAAGTTAAGGGCTGGGTGTGCTAACTGGTAATGGGGGATGGGGAAGGGGGAGGGGGTGGAGAGGAAGGGGGTGGAGGAGGAAGGGGAGAAGGCAGGGGGATGAGAAAA
>NC_136977.1:47243150-47268150 GCF_032717465.1 Coenobita brevimanus | reverse complement strand
GACTTTTTCACCTGGAGGGTTAAACAAAGCCTTCACCAACCCCTCCAGTATAAGTGACCTCTCCTAAGATTACTAAAATCGTCTGGAAGTAGCAAGAGAATGTCAGGTGATTCTAGGGGCACTACCTGTCTGAATATGTCTGATTTCTTATTATTAGCTCCAGACGATTTTCTTAAAGTCAGGAGAGTGACTGTGAACACGAGAAATTAGATGTAGCCATCACTAACCCATTCATTTTTAGGGACTCTACTGTGCTAAATGGAACTGAACGAAAATAGCAGGAAACTACTAAAATACAACGTCAGATTCAAACAGATATTTTGTCCATCACTCGTGGTTCTCGGATTACCAGTTCGATTAAAAAAAAAAAAAAAAAAAAAAACTAGTAAAAACGATTGCCTTCGAACCAGCGGCCATAAACTAACTCATATGCATAATCATTAAATCCACCTTCTCCTTGATTAAATAATAACTAGTGTAGGATCTCTGCTTTACTATTGTTTCTCTTTTATTTTATCTATTTTCTCTTTTTTGTATCTGCTATATGTGTCTAGTTTTTTCCTCTCTCTAATTATGCTAACTCTGTCCGATTACATCTATCACTGAAAGTGGGAGGAGGTTACTTCTTCTTGTTCTTCTTCGTCTTCTTTTCTTCTCATTCTTCTTCTTCTTCTTCTTCTTCTTCTCCTCTTCTTCGTCACAACCCCACCAGTCTCACACACTCAAACGTAGTCAACTTTTTACTTTCAATTCACTCCATATGAATGACTAACTTCCATACATTTCTCTTTAGACTGCATGACCTTGTCTCAACTATTTAACATTCTCTGTTAAGCAACTCATAGTTCATTCAACGGAAGGAGGTATTTTGCCTCATTTTATTTTCTATAAATAGAGGAGGAGGATCACGTTAGGAAGGATTTTAGCAGTGATTGGTTTATTAAGGTCTATATTTAACATCTCCCGATCGAGAAGTCTCCCATAATCTAAGTAATATGGTATGGATAATGACCGGAATATTATAGAAAAAAAAATAGCGTCCAGACAGGCGTTAATTATCGACACATCTTGCACAATATGACACACAAGAGAGCATAAAGAACCCCCACACGCAGAACTAAATTGTAAACAGAGAGATGGGTGACCTTCCTAAACCCACAAGATACTTTTTTTTTTTTTTTTTAATGCGATGGTCAGTAGAGATTTCGGGTCTGGCGTCTGCACTCCTATTGGTTGTCTATAAACCTCATTATATTAATCTATTCCGTGCCAATAAAAACACTTGGTATACATTAATTTTATCTGTGACTAATTACTTATGTTGCATTTTGTGAGGGGTGACCAAGACAAACACCCTCCAGGCATTTGTATCCCTATTAGTAATAAATCTTTCTCTCTGGACTCATCTCCCCTTCTTTACGTACCCCCACCCACTCACTTACGTACACCCCCACCAACTCACTGACGTACACCCCATTCACTCACTCACGTACACCCCACCCACTTGTATCGGTACACGGCTAGCACTAAATATCGTGCCACCGCTAGCACCAATAAAATGTATCGTCGCACTGCTGGCCAACAATTTAATGTAGCCGTGGAGTAGCAGTTGACTACATATTAAGTGTTCTGCTGTTTAGTATAACTAGACCACCGTGTTGGATCGACGACACTATCTGTAGTACACGTCAGCTACTCGCCGTCACTGCCCGACACTTCCCACCAAAGGTCCTCTGCCACGAGAAGGTGGAAGCTGGTCTGTTATTAAGTGGTAGCGTAAGGTGACAGAAATGAGCAGATTAAATCTCTCTTTATTGGGTACAGAATAATATAACTGCGACCCGAGAGATATGTAAGAGCGACACAACCTCCCTTTAAAACTGTAAAACGGCCTCTGACGCTGTACGCTCACCGAGCCGACTAGGGCGCGGTGCTGAGGTCAGCTAAAAAGTGAGGTGCCGAGCATCTACATATACTCTGGGCTTATGCAAAAAGTAGAGATAAATAACAACTCTACTAGCACATTATACACCTCTATAAAATGGCATTAAGTACATTCACATATGCCAACATAATAAATGGTTCCCCAGGACTTTACACTTACGCACTATTCAGATATCTTTTCACTTCTCCTAACCTTCATTTTACAATTGAAACAGGGTGACACTTATGGTCTGCCATCCACCTTCTTCCTATACCACAGCTAACAGCGAAATGATATTTGGTTGTTCATCATTCACACTTCATTACACACTGTTAATTATGACTAAACAGCTTTTAAAATTATCATGTAAAATGTGTGATACTAAACTTCATATGGAAAAAGATGTTGACACCAGAACATCGCTCGGCCACACCATTGACGTCCTCGTCGACACTGTTGTCCTAACTACCGTGTAGCCTAACCAGAGTGTAGGGTAGCTAACTATTCAGGAACATCCACTTGCAATCCTCGAGTACGGACACGTGGTATCAGTGGGTTCCCTAATTGGCGCCTTAAATAGTAGCCTAAACCACAAACACAGGACAAGACCACAATAAGTAGAAGACCAACGCCAGGACCAAAATAGGAAGGAGAAAGGTATGAAGGAAGATAGGACAGTACATAAGGCTCTAAATCAGTCCTGTTCAGGTGGGAGAGGAAGGTAAGCTCCTTTAATACATGAGACAGCCTGTTCACATTCAAGGAAGTAACATTGAATGAAGGTAAAAAGGGTCGTAACTGGGATGAGAAGTTCACTGTCAAAGCTAGATGATGCTTGCTAGGCAGAACTGCTATCTCTTTACTGTGTAACTCACAAAAATCAGGTGCAACATAGTACCGTACCCCTTTACTGTAAGGAAGATTCTGTGAGGCACAAATCACAGTTACATCCTCTGTCTCAGGAAAGTAAAAGTACTGTTTCGCATGAATATGAGCATGGAAAACTGACTTCAACTGAATGGGTTGGAAGGTGCAACGTTGCAGAGCAGAGGAAGTATTTGTGTCCAACAAGGCCCTCTTACACTCCTCTACCTTTAATGGTACGAAGACAAAATGGAAAGCAGGACATACATGAAGATCAAGAAATGAGGCCTTACACTTCTCAAATTCATCCACAGTCGTTTCTGCTACATATTTCTTGTCATCTGAGACAACTAGCACCTCTGGACCCTCTTCAGTAACAACAAGTGTATTATTAGCAGTAGCAAAAGGGAAGGAAATGAACCGCCATGCCTGGTATGTTACAGCATTCCTCATAGGTACCAATATCAGGATGCCTTCATGGGTCAACTGGGCCTCTAACAATGGGTAATAATATTCCAGTTGACTCAGATCAAAGAGTGGCATAAGTCCATGCTTCCACATTGCTATATCAAGTGCATTTGGTAATATATTAGTAGGCAGCAATAAAACATTAACCCTGTTCAAACTTGCATCGATTAAGCCGTCCACCATATTGGCTGCATGCTTCTCCAAAGCAGTGGTTGACTCGTCGAGAGCATGTAAGTACTCAGCGAATAACACCAAGTTAGCTAGGGTTGGTAGGTTAATTTAGATGTTGTTCACAAGCTCTACTAGATGGTTGGTAGTCCTAATTATCTCGTTAGCTTTGTTAGTGAACTCATCTAACTGTTTATACACATGCATGATTAATCTATTATTGGCTTTAGCGGCCAGTGTCAAGTCATGCATCTGTCTACCCAATTGCACTACATCCTTATCTAATGCCGTACCAAAGAGTTGTTGAGACAGGATTCCTAGAAAATCCACAAGTCCTCTCTTAGTACGTGCATGGACATGCTTGGAAAGATCAGAGTGTACGTTAGGTAAAGCAACATGCAAGTTAGTGAGCCTGTCGGTGAGCCTGTCTATATGCCTAGTCTGAAGCTCAACAATTCCATGCAAGGTTCGTTCCAAAGCTTCAGTGTCAGAGTTCGTCAATCGTGGGTTTCGATTAAACATCTTTCCCACTTCCAATAGTTGCTGTCTGAGATTCGACAAGCCCTTGGAGACCTCCTTGACAATATCTGGCGTTTGGAGATAGCCTTCCATTGGATAGTAGACGCATACTGCATCTTCCACTACCACGACTTCTCCAAATGGGCTCTTCAGTGCTCCTGGCATTAACACAGTCGTGTCCATGTCTGATGTCGTTCCATAGGTCCACCCCAAGCAACGCACGAGAAGTATGAGCCACAGCCACATTTTTTTTCTGCAAGAGTAGATACTCCCTTAATCACTCTTGTTGTGGGATCGTAGCTTGCTGCGATACTCTTGGTTAGGGACAGGTACGGATGACGACATAGACTGCGACGAAGACAGAGGGCACAACACATCAGACGATAGGCCTAGCTCTTGACTTACTAGTTTGATCCTATCAGCATGTACTGCCTCCTGAGTTCCATTAGCTTCATCCTTTATTCTATAAGTATTTCCACGTACTCGTTCCACAACGGTATATGGTCCGCGGAACTTAGGTCTGAGCTTGGAAATTCTCTCAGGGTTGTGGATCATGACCTTCTGGCCTGCCTGTAACGTCTTTTCTTGACTACCTTTGTGTTGTTTCGCCATCATCTCCGCTCTTGAGGCTTTTAATCTTTTCCGTACTTCACTGTGTATACGTTGGAATTTCAACAACTGTACCTTTGCGTAGTCTTCTTCGTTGTATACTGGAGTAGGAGGTCCAACCAACAAATCGTAGGGTAACACTTTCTCTTCTCCATAAAGGATATAATAAGGAGACTTCCCAGTTGATGAATTTTCTGAGGAGTTGATGGTCGCCGCTACATGTGGTAACCAGACTTCCCAGTTATCCTCCTGATTTGAGGTTATTACTGGTCTCAGACTTCCAGTATCTTCCTGTTTGTTCTCTCCACCAGGCCATTGCTCTTAGGACTGTAAGGCGTTACAAAAACTTGCTTTACTCCATACATACGACAGATTTCTTGTAACACCTGGTTACGAAATTCACTGCCATTATCGCTGAGCAATACCTTAGGTGTAGAGTATGGACAAATCACTGAAGTCACAAAAGCGTGCACCACCTCCTCTGAAGTTTTCGTCTGTAAAGGTGCTAAAACAGTGAATTGTGAGAAATGGTCCACTGCCACCAGTACATAACTTGAACCTTGACGACTTCTCAGCAACGCTAAGAGATCAATGGAGACTGTATCCCAGGGTTTTTCCGGTAGAGGATACTCAAAGATGGGAGTCGGAAGTCCCGTCGTTCCTCGTATTTCCGCGCATTTGACACATTGACTGACGTGGGCTTCTATGTCCTTCCTCATGGTCGGCCAATAGTATTTCTTTCTCGCCTCACGTATGCATCTATCGCGACCGGGATGACCCGCTTGAGGTACGTCATGAACTAACTGTAGCACGGCTTGCTGTAAGGTAGCAGGAACAACCAACTGATATGCTGTGTCCTTCCCTGGGGGTTGCTTATACAAAAGACCCTGTTGAAGATGGAAGTGAGTCATTGACTGGGAGTTCAGGTAGACAAGTCTCGTCGCCAGACTCCAAGGCATAGATGACTTAGACCACATCGCATCATTACGTTGTTCCGCTTTTACCGTGTCTGAGGAATACTCAGCAAGAGCAACATCCTCGGCTATGGTAGCAGCAATGTTTCTACTCAACGCGTCGGCTACAACATTTTGACGGCCTGGTAAATATCTGACCTCTGGATCAAACTCCATTACCTTGCCAAACCAACGCGCAACCTTACCGTGCAAGTTTTTTCCTATAAACAAGTCACGTATGGGTGCATGGTCAGTTAAAACAATTATCCGGTAGCCAAAGATAATATCCCGGAAATGTCCTAACGCCCACACGACTGCTAATGTCTCCAAATGTGTCGTCGAATAGTTCTTCTCTGGGGGTCTTAGTGCCCTACTAGCATATGCTATGGTATGTGTCTTTCCTTGCTCATCCTTCTGCTGTAACACCGCTCCCAGACCCAGACCTGAGGCGTCCGTGCACAGATAGAAAGGTTGAGTATAATCAGGACGCGCTAATACGGGTGTTTCTGACATGGCTTGTTTGAGCTCGTTGAAGCTTTTCTCTTCCGAGGGTCCCCATATCCATGCAGCGTCCTTCTTAAGTATCGTTGTTAAAGGTGATGCTATGATGGCATACCTGTGGACAAAACTCCTATAAAAGCCAGTGAGGCCTAGGAACGATCTTATCTGATCCTTGTTTTGTGGTGTAGGAAAATTTATTAGGTCATCTAGATACGCTAAGACGTCTTGCCCTAACATCTTGCCAAACAATTGGTTTATCATCCGCTGAAATGTTAAAGGAGCATTACTCAGTCCAAAAGGCATCCGGAGAAATTCAAAGTGCCCACGGTGAGTGCTAAAAGCAGTAATGGGACGCGACTCTTCGGTCAGCTCCACCTGCCAATACCCTGACGCTAGATCCAGACAAGTAAACACAGTATGCGGAATCGGGTAACGATCCGGTACTGTTACCTTGTTCACTTGCCGAAAATCCACAACAGGTCTCACACCACCGTCCTTCTTAGGCACAACAAAAAGTGGTGCATTCCACTGCTTCCCTTTGGCTGTGCGGTAGACGGTATGCAGGTACATAAACTGGATTTGTACCAGGGCACAAACCAATATGATGCTTCACCCTATCCGTCCTACCCAGCGCTTCTCCTGGAAGTGCTACTACGTCGGAAAATTCTCTAAGGAGGGCTAGGAGTCGTGTTTTATGGTCTACATTATCCGTGACCTTCACGTATTGCTCCAGCTGTTTTTCCTTAGCCAGACGTACGGGTTCCGACTGAGTCGTTGCTTGAGATGTAACTACAGGAGAGATCACCGGCACGTCGTCGACTTCCTTTATGGGGGCACCATAGCACATCAAGTCACCTACAACCATCTCTGAGCTTAACTGCGCCACCACTCATATTTGCGATGAAGAGGGGCGTCTTCTGGTCTTGGCCAACGCTAGTCAGAGTCGATTCCAGCGACAATGCCTTATGTTTTACAGTCTCAGTTAAGCATGCTACATCAGTTCCCACTGACACGTCAGGTACTCGGACAGGAATTTTACAGACAGTTCGACTGGGTAAGTGGTGATTACCACTCACTATAGCCCTGACTTTCTTCCAGTCCATACCCTCCTCTTTGTGTGCATCCGGGGACTCCCTTGACGCTTCACTTGTCGGGGTCACAACTGGTTGGACGGTTCCTGATTGGATGCCAGTTCCAGTTCGTGTCGCTGAGGGATTAAGGCCTACATGTCTTTGAGGGTGTATTACTATATCATACTCCTCCATAAAGCCTAAGCCCATCAGCTGGCAGAGGAAAATCCTCAACCACATAAAACGTAGCACGTAACACAGGAGATCGTTTATCTGCCCTCAATGTCAACGGCACCTGGCTTACAATCTTCATTCTACTCCCTGTCACACCTGTCAACATTACATCAGGTGGTGATAATGTCCAGTTTGTTAGAGGCATTTCACTTTTAAGTCTTTCTAGTGCTTTACTAGAAATAATGTTTGTACATGACCCTGCATCTACGATCAGGGACACTTGACCTTTCCCTATGATCCAAGGAATAGATAATAAGTCCACCTTAGTAATAGCTGCCACACACGCATCGGTGGATTGTACTATTTTAATTACTTTTGCGCGCGGCCCTGAGCTTCCCCCGAACTAGCTGGGTTCCCTAGTTTCTTCCTCTTTTCAATGACAAAGGGGCAACAGTCCGTTTCATGAGGACAATGCCCATGTATGACATACCATTTTTTCACCTCTGGCTTAACAGCCTTGGTCCTTTGCTGCGAAGAACTAGTAGCTGTATCTCTCCAGCCCGAAGTTTGCAAGGCTTTGCTAGCTTCTGCATAGCATATGACTGCCTTCGCCAAAGCCTGACTTTCAGTACAGTTAGGATGCTGCTGTACTATATCAGTAGCCAGATTAGGTACAGGTATCTGCCACAAAGGAGGAGGGTTAGTCTGACCTTGCACGCCCATATTGTTAGTCATGCCCCAGGTATTTGGATAAGGGCCCTGGATTTGCATGCCAATATTAGTATTCATGCCCCATTGATTAGGATTCTGGGTTTGCATGCTAATACCATCTGTGTTTATACCCCATGCATTTGAATAAGGAACAGAAAATAAATTCTGTCCAAAACCTTGTGGTGTACTAAAAACATCTGAAGTATACACAGGTATGTGAGTGGTTGTAGTACTATCACTAATGACTGGATTTTGCATATCCTGAGTGACCAAAGGTACTGTTGTAGTCTCAACTTCCACAGTCTCCTCACTAGGATTACCCTCACTAGCAAGACTAGTGGCCATTTCGGATTTAACTGATTGCTCTGGGACTGTTGAATAAGTATGACCAGAACGCAAATGCAAAACGTTCAAATCCTCATCCTGTCCTTCAGAAATATCCTCATCACCTTGATCCTCAATATGTCCTTCACTCATTTAATATGTCTGAGCACTTTTATTTGATGTATCAACCCACTCATAAAATTCTGAGTCTAGTGGGGTTAATCTCTATTTCCTTAATTCTACGTCCCCACTTCACTGTATCCATCTAACCTTGTCAGTAATATTCCCCTCCCAGTTACAGGAAGATAAACTGACATAAAAAAGGATAGTTATGGTAAGTGACAGAGAACGGGACACATAAAATACACAGAAAGTATATTTATTTCAAGGGAATTCTGAGAAACTTTTATTTCCACTCATCAGCTAACTAACGTGTCTTGATTCAAGTGTGTGTGTGTGTGTGGATTATGCATGGACACTACCTAGATATGAAAGTCCAGGATGATGTTCCACATTCCATGTTCCACACTCCACCAGACTCCTCCAACCATACACAGCAGCCCGCTCGCTGTGGGAGTTAGCAAGCGAGTGGTTCGCCCTGCATCACACCAGGCCCGCTGCTTTCGGTCTCCCTCGGCTCGCTTCGGCCGTCCGCGCCTCTAGTTGCTAGAAGTCGCTAGTTGACCCACTCCTCACCGCACTGGCTTGAACTCCCCTTATCTCGCCTCTCTCACACGAGAGCGAGATTCTTGCCAGTTTGCGTTTGAAGATGGAGATATCTCGCACACCACAGGGCGAGATAACTGCCAGTTTGTGCTTAAGATAGGAATCTCGCACTGGCAGAATAATGGGAGGAATTAATATTCACCACTCCAGTTTATCTGCTCCACTTAACTCACTGGTAATTAGTCCCCTTACAACAGTAAAGTAAGATTTTCTGTTTCACCTTCAGGAACGAGCGATTGCAAGGGTTACTGGTTCACAGCATAAATCCCTTTAGCACGTATCGTATCCCAGCACTGACCACCAATTTAATGTATCGGTGCACGGCTAGCACTAAATATCGTGCCACCGCTAGCACCAATAAAATGTATCGTCGCACTGCTGGCCAACAATTTAATGTAGCCGTGGAGTAGCAGTTGACTACATATTAAGTGTTCTGCTGTTTAGTATAACTAGACCACCGTGTTGGATCGACGACACTGTCTGTAGTACACGTCAGCTACTCGCCGTCACTGCCCGACACTTCCCACCAAAGGTCCTCTGCCACGAGAAGGTGGAAGCTGGTCTGTTATTAAGTGGTAGCGTAAGGTGACAGAAATGAGCAGATTAAATCTCTCTTTATTGGGTACAGAATAATATATCTGCGACCCGAGAGATATGTAAGAGCGACACAACCTCCCTTTAAAACTGTAAAACGGCCTCTGACGCTGTACGCTCACCGAGCCGACTAGGGCGCGGTGCTGAGGTCAGCTAAAAAGTGAGGTGCCGAGCATCTACATATACTCTGGGCTTATGCAAAAAGTAGAGATAAATAACAACTCTACTAGCACATTATACACCTCTATAAAATGGCATTAAGTACATTCACATATGCCAACATAATAAATGGTTCCCCAGGACTTTACACTTACGCACTATTCAGATATCTTTTCACTTCTCCTAACCTTCATTTTATAATTGAAACAGGGTGGCACTTATGGTCTGCCATCCACCTTCTTCCTATACCACAGCTAACAGCGAAATGATATTTGGTTGTTCATCATTCACACTTCATTACACACTGTTAATTATGACTAAACAGCTTTTAAAATTATCATGTAAACTGTGTGATACTACAACTTCATATGGAAAAAGATGTTGACACCAGAACACACTCACTTACGTACCCCCCACCCACTCACGTACACCCCACCCACTTAAAATGCACAGCCAAGAACAACAGTCAGACATCATACGTGCGCACCTTCATTAGATAATTATGCGCTTGGTTGTAACTGAATATAAACGGATCGACATCGATCGACGGCAGGAGGGGAAGAGAGAGAGAGAGAGAGAGAGAGAGAGAGCGAGAGAGAGAGGTAATGCATTGTCTGTGGGATCAGTGACTGAAGGAGAAAGACGAGGCATTCAAAATGGAAAGGGTTTTGCAATTCTGATGAGAGAGAGAGAGAGAGAGTGTGTGTGTGTGTGTGTGTGTGTGTGTGTGTGTGTGTGTTTGGAGGTGAAGATGAGGTAGGTGGAAAACCAGGTGGAAATGAAATTAAAGGAGAAAAAAAGCCATTCAGAGTCAAGCACTCCGAGGTGGTTTTGCAATTCTGATATGGGAGGGAGGGAGGGAGGAAGGGCAGGTGGGAATGGAAAGGACAGGGGGGAGAGGGATGGTCAAGAGGGAGGGGGAGAGTGAGTAAGAAAGAGGGAGGGGACTGAGGGAGAGGGAGGGGCAGGGCAGGGCAGGGTAGGATTAAAGGCTATACCGATTAATGACCCTAACCTTCTTTATCACAGTAATAGGATTCAGTTTCCAGCCTGAAAAGTCATTTTACTGATGGCTAGCGTTCGAGAGGCTATTCCTAATCCAAATGAAATCATCCTGTGGTAACCAGAATCCGTTCCTTTTTTCGTCGTCATATCCTGCACTACTCTATCAAGAAAGCTGAAAACTAGGACTAGGGTATTCAGGCTAGACATTTTAGGTGAGGGTAACCTGTTACTCGCCCCCAAGTGGCAATATGTGAAGCAATAAACCTCAACGACCCCTCGGTCTCGACACAGTAAGAATCACAACCGGTTGGAGGGAATAAACACTAGACCACAGACATCCATTTACCGCTTATGTGGAGATCAGCCAGCGCATCCAATGGTTTTCTGGTTTCACTTTAACTGTAGAGTACTCGCCTAACACTACATGGGGTGCATGGATGGTGTGTAACATCGAAATACAGACAAAAAGAACCCGCCTGCAACGACATTTCCCAAAAATACTATGGTTTGTACTGAACAGTCATCATCATCATCATCATTATGAAAACACTACGTATTGTACCTCCAAATCATGGGATAAACGCACACTATACGCAGACAAAAGATGATTTCCAGGCATAAGTTTTACTTATTTATACTCTTATTAATTTAAAGATCCTTAAGAGGAATTTTATCAACGACTGCAGGAAAAAGGGAGAGTTTTAAGAGAACGTGTAAATTTCAATTAAGGTTTAGGAGAGTTTTAGGATTTTTATAGAGGTGAAGGAAGATTTTTAAAAGAACGAATGACTGCCAAATTTAGGTTCAGGAGAGTTATTATTATTATTTTTTTTAAATGTTTTCAGTGGTGGTGGGTGTAAGAGCGGCAACATGAAGAAGACATCCCAGGACTGAACACTGGCTGGCTTTATCCCTCCTGCTCGGGTTCTCGTAAAGATAAGCGACTTGTGGCTGACAGCGACAGGAGGGTCGTGGTGGTGAGGTGAGGGGTGGAGGAGGGGAAGTGTGGTGGGAATGGGTGGAGAGAGTGGGAATGTGAAGGTGGGGGGAGTGGAGAAAAGAGTGTTGGTTTTGTGGTGTGGTGGTGGTGATGATGGGATTGGTGGTGATGGAGTGGTGGTGGTGATGGGTGTGGTGGTGATATGAAGGTGTGTGAAATAAGCCGGGTGGTAGTGAAAGTGTCTGAAATGTGGTGCTCTGGTAGTGACGATGATATGTTTTGTGGTGATGTAGGTTGGAGAAGAGGGAGAGAGTCGAGTGGTGATGAAATGGGAATGATGATGGTGCTGACAAGGCGTGTAGTGAGGCGTAATGGGTGGTGTCCACAATGTGTCAAGTGAGGATGAGGTGTTTGGAGAATGTGCCATGCTGGATAGTGATGAGACTTGGAGGAGTGTAGGAGAAGCAAGTTGAGTTGATGATGTGGTGATGATGTTGGTAGTACTGTGGTGATCCGTTGTTCGCTGAGTGGTGAGGGTGTGTGCATTTTAGTTGGTGATAAAGTTATGAATTTGGATATCCGTGAAGTTTGGTGCGTGATGATGGTGTTTGGCTGATGTCCTACTTTGTTCATCCGTTCAGTACAGCGATGCAATTTATATTTCCACACAATAAGTTAATGGTGATATTGCTACTGAAAATGGTGCTCTGACGGTGCTATGACAGTGCTAAGACAGTCACCATGCGTCAGTTTGCTAGTTGTTAAAATGAAGGTGATATCTTGGTGACTGTGTGTTCATAATGGGGGTTTTAATAAGAGGTGGGACGTTTGGAAGTACTTAACATGGAAAAATGTACTTGTTCATGGGAGGAGGCAGAGGAGGAGGAAAAGGAGGAGGAAGAGGAGGAGGAAATGGGGAAGGAAGAGGAGGAGGAAAAGGAGGAGGAGGCAGAGGAGGAGGAAGAGGAAGAGGAGGAGGAGGAGGAGGAGGAGGAGGAGGAGGAGGATACTGCTAATGAAGATAGCCAGAGGAGCAACTGGAGAAGCAGAGATTGAGTTAAGTGACAAAAATACGACAGGGGAAGAGATAATGGGGAGTGGGTGGAGTGAAAGAATGGGTGGATGGAGTGGGTGGAGTGAAAGAATGGGTGGATGGAGTGGGTGGAGTGAAAGAATGTGTGAGGAAGGTGTGTGGAGTGAAAGAGTGGGTGGGGGAGTGCGTGAAGTAAAAGAGTGGAGGAAGAGAGGGGAGAGGGTGACGTGAAAGAGAATGTGAGAAGGGCGAAAGGAGAAGAGGAGAGGGGAGGAAGGAGGTGAGGATGTGAGAGAAGGGAAAGGGGAGGGGAGTGAGAAGGGCCAGAAAGTGGATGGAAATGAAGAGGGGGGAGGGGAAGAGGGGAAGAAAGGCGGGGGGGGGGGAGCAGAGGGTGAGAGAAGAGGAGAAAAGAGAGTGGGAGGTGAGAGGGAATGAGGGTGAAGAGAGAAAGGGCCAGTGGGGGTACTTGGGGAAGAAAGAGAGGGAACGGATGGGGGAGGGGGGGGAGTGATTTATGAGCTTTGTGGTGGACTGTGCAAGTTACGTTTTCAGAGAGAGAGAGAGAGAGAGAGAGAGTGGCGACCTTATATCTACCCTAGAATGAGTGACCGTATAAGACTGAGTAACAATATGTTTGTGTGTGTGTGTGTGTGTGTGTGTGTGTGTGTGTGTGTGTGTGTGTGTGTGTGTGTGTGTGTGTGTGTGTGTGTGTGCAAAATTGCTTTAAGTTCCATATATCACTATGCTTCTATACAGGAATGTGTGTACAAAAGGTCTCGATGCCTATGTAACGTCAGACGATTACTAAGATGAGGAGAGATCTAAAAGGAAGGTTTAGGCAGCTTCCTTTTACCTCCTTGAAAAGATTATGATTTGTTAATTTTGTTCTTGTTATCATCAAACGACTTTATTCGGTTTAATATACAGCCATCGCAGTGAAATTATTATTATTATTATTATTATTATTATTATTATTATTATTACTATTATTATTTTTATTAACCCATATACAGAGGAACTGACAACTACTCATTTATACTTACGTTTCATCATCATCATCATCATCATCATCATCATCATCATCATCATCCCACCTTTAGAGGGAGTGAAGGAGGATGTAGAAACAAGGAAGAGAAATAATAAAATCTGGAGACCTAGAAACAGCAACAACAAATCTCACACTGCCTTTAACATCCACCCCAGTCACCTATCATCGTCCCCCCCATCAACCCCACTACCCCCTACCTGCCCCCACCTCACAACAACCACCCCAGACAGCGCCCATCCACATCACTAGCATCATCATAACATTCACCCTTACCATCACCACCATTCACCACCGTCACTTGATACAACTTCATTATCACCACATCCATCACCATACCACCACATTACTTGCCCCATCACCATAGCGACCACCTCATTCGTCATTATCGTCATCATAACTTCCATCACCATCGCACACCATCACCATTACTATATTTATTATCACCTGTAACCCAAGACGCCACGTACAACGCTGGGTGGTAACCATACAATCAAATAACGGGGTGACGTGGAGCCAAATATCGTGCTACTGTTAAGTAGGTGAAAAGACGCAAATGTGGCGTCCATCCAGGAACTAAACCTCCACACTGTAGAACCTGCAGGAGCGATTGCATGCCTCCGACTGATGGGACTGTTCGGCCAGACAGACCAGGGTTACTCTGCTATTACTATTACTACTACTACTACTACTACTACTACCATATGCATCATTCAAACAATATCCATTACCATCATCACTCATAATCACCATCACATTGCCACATTACCCATAATCACCAAACCACCTCATCCACAACACACACCATACTTATCACCTCCCCTATCACCATTAACAACACCACCACAGCCACATCCATCACTATCACCACTACCATTAACCACATCCATCACTATCAGCATTACCATTAACCACATCCATCACTATTACCACTACCATTCACCACATCCATCACTATTACCACTACCATTCACCACACCCATCACTATTACCGCTACCATTCATCACATCCATCACTATCACCATTACCATTCACCACACCCATCACTATCAGCATTACCATTAACCACATCCATCACTATTACCACTACCATTCATCACATCCATCACTATCACCATTACCATTCACCACACCCATCACTATCAGCATTACCATTAACCACATCCATCACTATTACCACTACCATTCACCACAACCATCACTATTACCATTACCATTCATCACATCCATCACTATTACCACTACCATTCACCACATCCATCACTATTACCACTACCATTCACCACATCCATCACCATCATCACTACACCATACCAACCTTTCAGCATCTCGTAACAATTCTCATCATTAGCTCATAAATAACAGCAGCAACCACTTCCTCACACTCTATCTCTTTAGCTCTAAGATTGCCACACGCTTCGATCAATCTCTCTCTCTCTCTCTCTCTCTGGTCCTTTTCTTCCACCGTCCTCTCCCTACAACTCTCTCCCTTCTCCTCTTCTGCACAAATCTCTCTCTTCTCACTCTCTCCTCCCCACCTCCCCATCACCACCTCCTCTCCCCCCCCTCCCCATAATAATGATAAACGCAACCGGACCTGTGTTATCCTTGTCACACTCCACTCCGATGCCATTACGCCTTAAGAGGTACGAGACAGGGGCCAAAGGTGAGTGAATCCCGCTGTTGTTCACCCAGAGACGAGGACCTGTAATCTCGTGGGTTTAGAAGGCTCCCTCGCATCCCTTCTTTGTCTCTTAATTTCAGCATATCCACGTACTAAAATTGGATTTATGGTGTAGATACAACACACACACACACACACACACACACACACACACACACACACACACACACACACACACACACACACACATAAAATCCCATATAATTCCCGACATCCGAACTATTAGCAGTACTGTAAAAACTAGGCCTAGTAAACGTGAAGATAACGTGATCACATGTAGAATCAAACAAGTAAGGATGAAATGTTCGGAGCCTCCTTTGCCGATGAGAATGACGTGTTCTTATCGACTGAGCTGGTTGTTGTTGTTGTTGTCGTTATTGTTGTTGTCCCAGGTTCATCTAACATGTGAACCCGGTGGACTGCAGGTTGGTCGCCTTTCTCCTGTACTCCACCATCCTTTTCGGTGTTTTGAGAGAGAGGTGAGGGAGGTACGAATTTATACTATTGTAGCTGGGCAGTGGAGCCGCCCTGCTATATCGGTGCCACCACGTGAAGGCGTCCCTCTCCAGCACCACACAGTAATAAATATTTACCTCTTATTTTTAGTTTTTATATATTACCTCAAGCCAATAATATTCAACCAACAAATGTTCTCGTATTGAAGTTGTCAGTCAAGGCCAAATCCACTGAAACTCCTCCAGTTCGTAAAGTCTCGTAAGCTGAATAAAATTTCTGGACGTAACTGGATAAAATAAAAAAAATACACCAAATAACCGAAGGGATTAAAGTGCTTTGTGCAGGAATGGCGACTGGTCAGGAGGAAATGCCAGCAGCTGAGAGACGTTTGTATACCCAGGCAGCACCACCGCCCGGCTATATCACAGCCACCACCAGAAGGCGTCCCTCTGCAGAATGAGGGGTATAGAAGTATCACTAGCGAGCCTCCTAACCCCACGACAACAAACCGCTGTCATTATCAACACATAGACAATATATAAAAGAATAATTACGTGTCCAAAAAAAAAAGAAGAAGAAGAAAACTGAAGTAAAAAAAAAAAAATCTTCAAAATGCGAGAACACAGGGCTGGGGTGCCACGGGTCGGCCACTTCTGGGTGCAGGTCGTGTCGGGGTACGTGTGTCGGGCCGTGTTCGTCATTTGCTACAACGTGTTCCGTACTGCGCCGACACGGAACACGGCGCAGGCTTGAATTCCCGCACCTTCACTTCAGCATGCAAGGTCAAACGCTTCAGAAAAAAAAAAAAAAGTATAAGTGGTACTGTAAGATCTGGCAGTGTCTCATATGATGCTGGTACTTAAATTAATGAAATACTGTAGGGTTGTGAAGAAGCTGTTGAGCAGTTCGTCACATCATTGAGAATATACCTGGCTACCGACAACCATTTTAATCACTCAAAAGAGACACTTGCCCTATTAAAAGCTAAAAAAAAAAAAAAAAAGGGAATCTAGTTAATTCTGACTAAACTAGGACACCATTTGGATATTTAAATATGGCTAAAGCCAGACTTTTTTCCAATTAAACGAAATCAAGAGAGAGAGAGAGAGAGAGAGAGAGAGAGGCGTTGTCCAAGAGTTGCCCTACATGACCTACTAAAAAAAAAAACTTTCGTAATTTAGCGCCTCATACAGTGCTATTCCCTAACAAACATATGAACAATTTTTTTGACGTCTCTCTACACTCACCTGATTCTTCAAGTGTGAGGTCAAGAAGAAGAAGGTTGCAAAACGATATTGTCTTCTGTTCTAATACCAGGTGCCTAATCCCAGACTTCATTCATGCCTGCCGATGCGAATGCTTAGATATAGAAAAGGGATTATATACGTTACAAAGGAGAGCCTCACAGAACGTTGCCTTATAATCACGTCAAGCCGTTTTTTTTTTCTTTCTTTCTTTTTTAGAGCAAATTGTATATGTTCGGTTGTCCCTCACTTACCCAACCATCTTGTCTATTCAGTCTGATACTAAAAGCGCTTAAAAACCATTTCTATTTAATCCTTTCCGCATCTGTTGCCACCTAAATATCTCATTCCCGTTGCCTTCAGATGATTTTATTTAGCTAATTGTCCATTGATCATTCAGGAGGTTAAAATGCTCGCTGATTTATGAAGCTAAATGTCCAGTGATCATCCGAGGGGCTAAAATGGTTGCTAATCTGTGTGTGGAGTGGCGTCGGAGTGTGCTCTGGCTTTTTGCACCCGAGTAATGATCCATTGAAGCCCTTGTTGGTCTGAGGAGTACAAGTCATGGGCCTTATGTGCTTTTGAGCCCTTGTGTCTGGCCCGCTAATGGTGGCTACGGAGGTGTGTGTGTGCTGGGGTCATGCTTCACTTCTCTGATGGTGACTGTGTGGTCATACGTTAGAGAGTGAAGGATGGAGGGGAGAGAGAAAAGATAAGAGAAACAGATGAATCAGGGCAGTGTGCAGCCTGTGAATTAAACTTGATTAAGATGATATAAGTGTGTGTCAATTTTTCCTCTGTTTGTGTACGTGTGCATGAGTAAAAAAGTGAAATGAACACAGGAAAGATTTTAAAACTGGGAAAAAAATGTCTGAGGTAGCAAAAAAAAAAAAAAAAAATGTAAATAAGAAGATATTATAAATATACTGGCATGTCTCTCAATATTTTGTGCTAACGTGTGGAAGCGTTCACAAGTGGAAAGGAAAAGGAGCACGACAGCCTGAAGAAGAGAGAGGAAAAATCATGAAAGTGGCAAAAAGAGGGTGTTATATATTCATACATTCTTGTCAGTCTCTGTTTATGTGTGCGCATGCGTGAAAAAGTGAAAAGAAAATATGCGGAATCCAAAAAATTAAAAAAAATAAAAAAGAAAGAAAGAAAGGAAGCGAGAACAATCCTTAAATATGTAAAGATCCTATGAATATCTGCATGTTTGTTTTCATTGTGCCATGCATAAATATGTGAAGAAAGAAGACAAAACTATAAAAGGAATGAGAAAAATACCTGAATGTGTGAAGAATAAAAGAAAAAACGGTCGTTATATATATATATATATATATATATATATATATATATATATATATATATATATATATAAATATATATATATTTTTTTTGTTAGCTCGCACGCAGGGAATAACAATCATCATCATCAATATTATCATCATCTATCATAAAGAGTAGGACCGGGAGCAGGAAAATTAAGGCTGCAATCATTAAGTCCTTCGAAATTTTTAGCTCTATTGCACAAACTAAGAATAAGAAACAAAAATATAATGACCGAGAAGCAAAAAAAAAAAAGGAGGGGCGGGGAATAAGCACGGAAGAGAAAGACGAAATTCTAGCAAAAGGTAAGCAAATAATGAGAAGGAAAGGAAGACAGAAAACAAGGGAAAAAAGTACAAAGTAATACGATGGCAGAATAATAGATTATGTGGGTAAAAGGTTTAAAAAAAAAAAAAAAAAAGAAGAAGCATGGAAAGGAAAAGGAGAGAGTGTATTAAATTAAACTGGGGTTAGAAGAAAGGCGAATATGAAGAGGAAAGAAAGTATATCACGGCTGGGAAAGGAAGATATATTATGAGAAAGAAGTAAGAATATAAAGACTGGGAAGAAAGTAAGGCAGAGAATGGACGGGAAGACAGATAAATGACGTTGAGAGAGAGAGAGAGAGCACCATACCCCTTTTTGACCCTGATCTTTGACTTTCTTCACTCATTGGTTGATTTCTTGTTCTTCAAATGGTCCCTCATCATTATTCAAAATTCTGTACCGTTTCATCCAGTAGTTTTTCCATAATGTTACTAAAAGTCATACAAACAGACAGACAGACAAATGGTATAAAAATAAATAAATAAATAAAGCTCCCTGGCAGAGGCACTGAGAGAGGTGATAAAGAATAGCAGAGATCATTTTGTTTTCTTTTGCATGTGCATGTAACACAGCGAACAGGAGAGGGAGGAAAAGAAAATAGAATTGAAATATAAAACAGACAATGAACATTAGAAAAGGTACAGATTAAAATGATAAAATATTTCCTTGTGTGTGTGCATGTGAAAGGAAGGTATGAGGAAAATACGAAGGAAAAATAAGAAAAAATAAAAAAAGAAAAGACAAGGCAGACTCTGAACGTGTAAGGAAGGCGCAAGGAAACAGATAACATATATTTGTTTGTGTCACTTTCATTTTTCTGCTCGTGAGTGAGAATGCAGAGAAAAAAAAAAAAAAAAAAAAAAAAAATAATAGAAAGGAAAAAGAAGATAGATAATTAAAGTGTGAGAAGGTTAAAAAAAAAATGTATTCGAAGTGTAACTGTACTTCTGTGTCTATGCCATACAGAGGAAAAATTGAGAAAGCTAAGGTAATGAAGAACGGAGAGAAGACATACATGACGTGTGAAGGAGGTACAAGAAACCAGACAGAGTATTTTTTGGTATCATTTCTGCTCTCTATTGGTGTTCGTGGGTCTATGGATAAGAAAGGGGAAAAAATATGGAGAATTAAGGAACGTGTGAAAAATGAGACAGGAAACCGAATATTACAATTGTATTTTTTTTTTGTGTGTGTGTTGGTTTTCCAAGTTGGAAAAAAGTAGAATAGGGGAAAATATTGAAAAAAAAAAAAAAAAAAAGACAGAAGGAGACAACAAGAAGTAGGATGAAATGCAAAAAGCCAGAAAATACACATTGTTGCGTATTTTTTTTTTTTTTCATTCATAAGAAAATGCCAAAATTGAAAAAAAAAAGAAAAAGAAAATAATGAAAACGTAAAGAAGAAACGAAGCCATACCATGAATATGGAGAAATATCTATCATTTTCATTTTTGCTTGTATTTCTATAATAAAGTTAAAAGGGATGTAGATAAAAGTTGAGGAAAAATAATAAAGGAAGAGAAGAGAGGGGAAGACAGAGCATGATCACTTGAAGAAGGCAGACGAAGACATATACCGGAAACGCTATTTACATATTAACTTATTTTTTTTTTATTTTGGTTGTGTTTGTGACTTTGTGTGTCGATGTTTGAGTAAAGAAATTGTTGATAAGGAAAAATAAAAGTAAGAAGAAGAGTAGCGAGAACAGTCTATGAACGTGTGAAGATGCCACAAGAAATTGGACAATAAGCAGATGAAAAAAAAAAAAAAAAAAGAGACAAGAAAATACACATGAAAATATAAGAACAGGAAGACACAGCATGGTGTGAATCAGGTGCAAGAACCCAGATAATACTCAAGTGTAATCAGACCCAGACATCCTCCAAGAGTCTATTAACTTTTAGGGTGGAAAAAAAAAAAAAAAAGTTTCCCATAGTAAAGAAATTCCGAAGTTGCCCCTGGAGCGACCTGAGATGACCAATTTTCCTTGGTTAAATTTTGCGTGTCAGCTTGATTGGAGATATTAACATTCGTAGGGATGATGATGATGATGAGGAGGAGGAGGAGAAGGAGGAGGAGGATTATGATGATGCTGGTGATTCCTAGTAGTAACAGCAGCAGTAGTAGTTGTAATTATAGTGACAGCAGCAGCAGTAGTAACAGAAGTAGTTGTAGCAATAATAATAACAGCAGTAGAAGGACCACTATTAACAATGTCAACAATAAAAACACCATTACAATTACCATACACATTATCTCCATTATCACCAGTAGCCTACCATTAACACCATTACATCCTACACCTCCCCTCGAAACCATATCAAGCTTAATGACCTTCCAACAATAAATATGCCCAATTTAATGACTAATTATAAGGTGTAAAGAGGTGTTCCTAAGCAATCAGATACTAGACAATGCACTGTTATTAGCTCATATTCCAAATGGCTCCTCGGTCGTTAAGCAAGGGTGGTTTGAAGTAATTTAGTTAGAGCAGTTAAGATGGGGGTATATGATGGTTTTTTACGAGTTTGTGATAGAGTTCAATAAAAACTAGAATGACTAGTTTACGTGTCTGATTGTTTGAGAGAGAGAGAGAGAGAGAGAGAGAGAGAGAGAGAGAGAATCTTCCTTATATTAACACCTCAACCAGCAACCACCACCATCATCAATCGCTAGTTCCATCACCACATCAGCATCACACATACACCACACCAAACCAAGCCTTCAGCACAGCCAGCATCACATCAAAACCACATTACCACACACCACATCACCACACCTAACTACACCACCACACCATTGACACCAAACCACACCATCATCACCAACACGCACCAAACCATATTATTGCAGTCCACACCTCAAAAACACACCAGCACCACCACAGCACACCAAAAGTTGACCACATCACACCACACCACCACACCATATCACCCCATCAAACTATAATCAATAGCCAACACTACATAAAACACCTCACCACACCGCACCAACAACACTAACTACACACCTCACCACACTACCACACCACCACCACACCACATCACACCACACCAACCCGGCAGTTACCAATGGACACTTTGAGGCAGGTAGGAACACTTAAACACCTGGGTATCCGGAAAAACACACCTTCCCGCGTAACGTGAAACCGCGAAAGTTAAAAAAAAAAAAAAAAAAAAAAGTTGGCCAAAAGTGAAATTACGATGGTGATTTTAGAGTTAGGGAGCGGGGGAGAGAGGGAAGGGGGAAGGGAAGGGAGGAGAAAGGAGGAGGAGGAGAGGAGGAGAGGGAGAGAGAACATAAAAAATTTTAGAAAAACAGACAGTAGAGATTGAGGAGGATCACAGCATTATTTTCAGAGAGAGAGAGAGAGAGAGAGAGAGAGAGCTTGGAGGTGCTTATGTAGGTTACCATTAAAGTCTTGCTTAAAAAAAAAAAAAAAGATATTCGTCCTCCCTGAACTCCACACCTCTTTAATTCCATTCTCCCACAGGGCACTTTTTAATTTGTTTGTCCTCATGAATATATATATATATATATATATATATATATATATATATATATATATATATATATATATATATATATATATGTATACATATATATATTTTTCAGTTGAGGATTCAAGTTTTAGCATTTTCATTTAACCCAGGAGACTTGCATTTCTCTGTTCTTAGTGTAAATGTTGGGACTACATAATAAGATAGATAGATAAATAGATAGATAGAGAGAGACAGATAGAAGCAGGAAGTCAAATGATGAGAAGGTGTTGTGTCTGCGAGAATCGAGCAGTGCTAAACATGCTTACACACTCTTAACACTGAGGAAAGCTGACGACAGCGGCCAGTAAGGAGATGATGCAGTTAGCTGTCAGCAGTCCTCTCGTGAACAAAGATCCACGAGGAACACACGTGACACACCCCTGCTACACCAGATTTTAGGAAAGAGAGAGTGGAAGGAGACAAGCGACCTTAGAGAGAGGTCGAGACGGAGATTAGCCTTAGAACAGAGAGAGAGAGAGATAGCGAGACAGGGAGGTAGCTACCCGGGACTTATGCTCTTTCCATGTGAGAGACCTGTTTAATATTTCCAAGACAAATAAAAATAGTCCCATACTATTCTTTACCTCTCCCGTCACTACATGACATCTGGTGGGGAAGCTACTACAAGATATAAAAGCCGCTCGACCACAAGTCTAAAACTCATACGCCTCTACAAGCAGGAATACAGAAAGTCGCTTTGCTTTTACTGATACAAAGTTTTTATGACATTTGGTAGCAGCGAACAGTATACGAACCTCGTCTACAGAATCAACATTAAATTCCTACAAGAAATATCAAGATTGAAAACAACCAACAACATCAGCTCCCTGACAGTATTCTCTCCATCCAGCCCCCTCTGTCTCCCCAGATCATTACGCTGATGCAGAGGTCAAGAGATCACTCAGCACGCCTTGCAAGTAGCTTAACGACAAACCAGCAAATCTGCGAACATCGTCTCCGAATTAAAAGCAAATTTCTACAAAAGCAACCGAGACTACAAGATTAGCTTCAGTTCATTACATTGAATCCTACAAAATACAGCCTACAGTGCAAATAGTCTACAAAGTCTACGACGAATAAGCGAACTACAACCTATCTACAATCAACTACAATTAACAACTCTACGTCGTCTGTATAATCTCTCTACACGCACCTACAAGAAGCGGACAGTCTTCATCCTACAACGAGTAAATCACAAGAAAAAAGGACCAAGAATACATCAAGAAAGAAAGAAAACAAACAAACAAACAAACGGAGAGTGAGAGACATGACTCCACAACTCATAACCCACCAGACCTCACTCCTCCTCTCTCTGCTACATCCACCCAACCCCCACCGCTTACGCATAGGTGTGAAGAGGTCAGGACGACGAAGCAAACACCAAGTCCCATATTCACAACTCATCTTACTCACTCGTCTTCACTCAAGTTACTCATCGCTCACTCATTCACTCACCACAGCTACCAGTGTGGGAAGCCGACGTCACCATGTGCTGAGGACGACAGCACGCCAATCAACCCGTGAAGGACAAGCGCTATCACCACGTGCAACACCACTCACACCATTTCTCCACCACGGTAAAAATTAGTGAGTTACATAGTTACTTCATTTATACAATACCACCAGTATGATAGACAATAAGCTTCTGCACAAACATATAAAACGTGTTGTATAGTTACAGCTTAAATACACATACTTACTTCAGTTATCTTGCATAACTCAATCACTAAATAATCACCAACAATAATTATTCTACTACGGTATATATTCATTCATCTATTATAACATTTATTTACTACCAACAGAAGTGTTACCATTTTATACCTACATAAAATACGTGTTTCATACATACAACTATACATTAATTATATCTACAAAGTGAATAAAGAAAATATACCATCACAGTTACTCAGTGAGGAATTAAAAGAAAAAAACTGTATTAAACATTTATTTATTACCAGAGAGCTACCTAGTGGAAACAGATAAATTAACTACAAGAAAAAAAAAAAAAATGGCCAACACAAATGCCGTTAGCAAGAGTGAACATCTTTCAACACAATCGTTAAGACAATGATTTCCACACAGTGCTGACACACATATTACTCACGATAATTTTGGTACAGTGTGAATTTAACAAATCAGTGTGTATAGTTAATACTGTATATAGTGTATATATTTTTTATATAAAATAACAAAATATGAGGACTATATAATATCATTTTCAGTAGTATCTGTGCAATATAAACTAAACTTTGAAAAAAGTATCCCAAGGAGAAATTAGCCAGTAATTATGTAACCATGAACAAAATGGAAAAAAAGCGTACACAAGCAAAGAGAAACAAACTATGGAGAAAAGAACCAATACACCTTACAAAAAAAAAAAAAAGAAAAAGAAGAAAAAGGAAAGGAGAGAAGAAAGAAAGAAGAAGAGTGAGAAGGAAAAAAGAGAAATAGAGTAAGATCACATAACAAACAAATGAAAATAAGTGTAAGTGTTACTATATATGCCAAAAATACCACATAAACTACAAACAAAAAAGCCAAAATTGTGTCTCCACAAACAAGTGGCACTGACACATCATCACACTAATATCATCCCGACCGCAGCATATGTTAAGGACTGCAGTTATT
>NC_136977.1:47234771-47237271 GCF_032717465.1 Coenobita brevimanus | reverse complement strand
AGTATGTCTTCTTATCAGCTGTCTCTCTCTTTATCTCCCTATCTGTCTGTTTCTGTCTTTTTTTTCTCTCTCTACCTGTCTCTGTCTGTGCCTATCATGCTATCTGTCCATTTCTCTCACCATATACAGTTCCTGTCTATATATCTATCTATCCATCTGTGTCTATTTATCGATCTGTCAAATCTAATGTTCTATTATCTATCTATCATTCTTGTTTTCCTTTAATTTATTGGTTGGACATTCCATCACTCAGTATGTAAGTCGGATTCCTCGTGAGGAGGAGGAGGAGGAGGAAGAAGAGAAGTAATATATATAAAAATATAGTAGCAGTAGTAGTAGTAGTAGTAGTAGTAGTAGCAGTAGTAGTAGTAGAAGTAGTAATAGTAGTAGTAGTAGTAGTAGTAATTATTTTCTCCACTCTCATTACCTTTCTCAACTATTTCGTCGATGAAAGTACGCAGATGTCAGCATGTTAACTAGGCTATTTTCTCAGACTTAGAGGTATCCCAGGTGCACATATATTAAAGCCCATCTTGATTTAAAGTGTACTTTCTCGAATGCATTTGTCTTCTTCATTCTAGTAACACAGGACGAGTTTGTTCAATGAGAGATGCCATGATTCTATGATCTTCACTTATGAGCTCGACCTGTGACCTTTATCTGCACTGAAACTAATAAATAAATAAATATGAATAAAAACGTAACCCTGCTTTACTCTTAATTCACCGAAATCTTAATTAATTGCGACAGTAACCAAGAGTAAATTAACCGTCAAACTCAAAATATCTGACAGTCATTTTTGGTACACTTGCGAGCACTGGATGTAGTAAACCTGAATGCCTAGTTATAAAGCGTATTTTCGAGAGACGTAGCGAAGCCAAACACAATTTTTACTCCCTGCTTGGTGCTGGAGAGGGACGCCTTCATGTTGTGGCACCGATATAACCAGGTGGCTCAACTGACTGGCCATACAAACATCCTTCAACTACTTCCCCATCCCCCAAATGAAGGATGGTGGACTGAAGAAGGGCAGTTTAAGTCTGTAGTTCACTGGGCTCACATTTCCAGCTACTGCACTGCTACTTCATCCTGGATTTTTATAGTTCCTGTCTGACTTTGGGAAAATGATTGCACGTCCACCACCGAAACTTTAATAATACGTCCATCCATCTTACCAAAAACAGAAATGACGAAGATTACCTCGATACTCAAAAACATCAATGGCCTCTGATATTCACTCCTGCCCCACTAAGCCCACAATTACCGCATATTATCCAGTTTCGTTGTAATTTCGGCATTTAATTCCGATATCTCCTTGTGTTTGTTTCCGAGGGTAATTTTCTTAGGCGTAGGGCTATAAGAGATGGTGGAGAGGGAGGAAGAAGCCTTAGTATCAACGCCTATCTTCTTGGAGAAGAACAGGGAGGCTTTAGGAAGGGAAGAGGTTGTGTAGATCAGATATTCATTCTTAGATCTTTAGTGGAAAAGTTTCTAGAGAAGGGAAAGAAGTTGTATGCGGCTTTCATGGATTTGGAGAAAGCATATAACAGGGTGGATAGACAAGGACTGTGGAAAGTGTTAAGAATATATGGAGTAGATGGGAGGTTGCTGAATGCTGTGAAGAGTATGTACGATGGTGCGAAGGCTGCAGTGCGCGTGGATGGTGAACTAAGTGATTTTTTCTCTTTGAAAGTTGAGTTGAAACAGGGATGTGTCATGTCTCCATGGTTGTTCAATCTGTACATGGATGGGGTAATAAAACAGATACAAGGTAGGGTAGTGGATGTTGGAGTGGCCCTGGTGAGAGAGGATAGTGTTTGGAAACTCCCTGTACTGTTGTTTGCAGATGATACTGTGTTGTTGAGTGAAGACGAAGGGGAGCTGCAAGGCTTGGTGGATGAGTTTGGGAGAGTGTGTAAGAAACGGAATCTAAAGGTGAAGGTAGGGAAGAGTAAAGTGATGGTCTTTGAGAGAGGTGAAGTCAGTGAATGGACAGCGAGGTTGGATGGTGAGGAATTGGAAAATGTGAGTACGTTTAAGTACTTGGGTAGTGTGATGAGTAAGGATGGAGGTTTGGAGGGTGAAGTGCTTGAAAGGGTACAGCAGGGAAGAAAGGTTGCTGTTCTTTGAAAGCAGTGATAAGAAACAGGGAAGTGAGCATGGAAGTGAAAAAGTTACTACATGACGTATGGAAGTGAAGCTTGGACGTTGTTGGAAGGACACAAGTCAAGAGTGAGAGCAGTGGAAATGAGTTATTTAAGAGGAGCCTGTGGAGTCACATGGAGAGACAGGCTGACGAATGAGGATATAAAGGAGGGTTGTGGTGTGGATGTGGATGTGGATGTGATAGGAAGCGTTATGAAGAACACACTGAGGTGGTTTGGCCATGTGGAGAGATTGGAGGGTGAAAGACTGACGAAGAGAGTGTATGTGAGTGAGGTGGAGGGAGGAAGAGGGAGGGGGAGGCCGAGGATGAGATGGAGGGATGGGGTGGAGAGGT
>NC_136977.1:47169771-47229771 GCF_032717465.1 Coenobita brevimanus | reverse complement strand
ATCTTTTCACTTCTCCTAACCTTCATTTTATAATTGAAACAGGGTGACACTTATGGTCTGCCATCCACCTTCTTCCTATACCACAGCTAACAGCGAAATAATATTTGGTTGTTCATCATTCACACTTCATTACACACTGTTAATTATGACTAAACAGCTTTTAAAATTATCATGTAAAATGTGTGATACTACAACTTCATATGGAAAAAGATGTTGACACCAGAACATCGCTCAGCCACACCATTGACGTCCTCGTCGACATTGTTGTCCTAACTACCGTGTAGCCTAAGCAGAGTGTAGGGTAGCTAACTATTCAGGAACATCCACTTGCAATCCTCGAGTACGGACACGTGGTATCAGTGGGTTCCCTAATTGGCGCCTTAAATAGTAGCCTAAACCACAAACACAGGACAAGACCACAATAAGTAGAAGACCAACGCCAGGACCAAAATAGGAAGGAGAAAGGTATGAAGGAAGATAGGACAGTACATAAGGCTCTAAATCAGTCCTGTTCAGGTGGGAGAGGAAGGTAAGCTCCTTTAATACATGAGACAGCCTGTTCACATTCAAGGAAGTAACATTGAATGAAGGTAAAAAGGGTCGTAACTGGGATGAGAAGTTCACTGTCAAAGCTAGATGATGCTTGCTAGGCAGAACTGCTATCTCTTTACTGTGTAACTCACAAAAATCAGGTGCAACATAGTACCGTACCCCTTTACTGTAAGGAAGATTCTGTGAGGCACAAATCACAGTTACATCCTCTGTCTCAGGAAAGTAAAAGTACTGTTTCGCATGAATATGAGCATGGAAAACTGACTTCAACTGAATGGGTTGGAAGGTGCAACGTTGCAGAGCAGAGGAAGTATTTGTGTCCAACAAGGCCCTCTTACACT
This sequence comes from Coenobita brevimanus, assembly GCF_032717465.1. Taxonomy (NCBI): domain Eukaryota; kingdom Metazoa; phylum Arthropoda; class Malacostraca; order Decapoda; family Coenobitidae; genus Coenobita; species Coenobita brevimanus. Next base: position 47,228,878 of record NC_136977.1, on the reverse strand, counting down.
CCTCTACCTTTAATGGTACGAAGACAAAATGGAAAGCAGGACATACATGAAGATCAAGAAATGAGGCCTTACACTTCTCAAATTCATCCACAGTCGTTTCTGCTACATATTTCTTGTCATCTGAGACAACTAGCACCTCTGGACCCTCTTCAGTAACAACAAGTGTATTATTAGCAGTAGCAAAAGGGAAGGAAATGAACCGCCATGCCTGGTATGTTACAGCATTCCTCATAGGTACCAATATCAGGATGCCTTCATGGGTCAACTGGGCCTCTAACAATGGGTAATAATATTCCAGTTGACTCAGATCAAAGAGTGGCATAAGTCCATGCTTCCACATTGCTATATCAAGTGCATTTGGTAATATATTAGTAGGCAGCAATAAAGCATTAACCCTGTTCAAACTTGCATCGATTAAGCCGTCCACCATATTGGCTGCATGCTTCTCCAAAGCAGTGGTTGACTCGTCGAGAGCATGTAAGTACTCAGCGAATAACACCAAGTTAGCTAGGGTTGGTAGGTTAATTTAGATGTTGTTCACAAGCTCTACTAGATGGTTGGTAGTCCTAATTATCTCGTTAGCTTTGTTAGTGAACTCATCTAACTGTTTATACACATGCATGATTAATCTATTATTGGCTTTAGCGGCCAGTGTCAAGTCATGCATCTGTCTACCCAATTGCACTACATCCTTATCTAATGCCGTACCAAAGAGTTGTTGAGACAGGATTCCTAGAAAATCCACAAGTCCTCTCTTAGTACGTGCATGGACATGCTTGGAAAGATCAGAGTGTACGTTAGGTAAAGCAACATGCAAGTTAGTGAGCCTGTCGGCGAGCCTGTCTATATGCTTAGTCTGAAGCTCAACAATTCCATGCAAGGTTCGTTCCAAAGCTTCAGTGTCAGAGTTCGTCAATCGTGGGTTTCGATTAAACATCTTTCCCACTTCCAATAGTTGCTGTCTGAGATTCGACAAGCCCTTGGAGACCTCCTTGACAATATCTGGCGTTTGGAGATAGCCTTCCATTGGATAGTAGACGCATACTGCATCTTCCACTACCACGACTTCTCCAAATGGGCTCTTCAGTGCTCCTGGCATTAACGCAGTCGTGTCCATGTCCGATGTCGTTCCATAGGTCCACCCCAAGCAACGCACGAGAAGTATGAGCCACAGCCACATTTTTTTTTCTGCAAGAGTAGATACTCCCTTAATCACTCTTGTTGTGGGATCGTAGCTTGCTGCGATACTCTTGGTTAGGGACAGGTACGGATGACGACATAGACTGCGACGAAGACAGAGGGCACAACACATCAGACGATAGGCCTAGCTCTTGACTTACTAGTTTGATCCTATCAGCATGTACTGCCTCCTGAGTTCCATTAGCTTCATCCTTTATTCTATAAGTATTTCCACGTGCTCGTTCCACAACGGTATATGGTCCACGGAACTTAGGTCTGAGCTTGGAAATTCTCTCAGGGTTGTGGATCATGACCTTCTGGCCTGCCTGTAACGTCTTTTCTTGACTACCTTTGTGTTGTTTCGCCATCATCTCCGCTCTTGAGGCTTTTAATCTTTTCCGTACTTCACTGTGTATACGTTGGAATTTCAACAACTGTACCTTTGCGTAGTCTTCTTCGTTGTATACTGGAGTAGGAGGTCCAGCCAACAAATCGTAGGGTAACACTTTATTCTTCTCCATAAAGGATATAATAAGGAGACTTCCCAGTTGATGAATTTTCTGAGGAGTTGATGGTCGCCGCTACATGTGGTAACCAGACTTCCCAGTTATCCTCCTGATTTGAGGTTATTACTGGTCTCAGACTTCCAGTATCTTCCTGTTTGTTCTCTCCACCAGGCCATTGCTCTTAGGACTGTAAGGCATTACAAAAACTTGCTTTACTCCATACATACGACAGATTTCTTGTAACACCTGGTTACGAAATTCACTGCCATTATCGCTGAGCAATACCTTAGGTGTAGAGTATGGACAAATCACTGAAGTCACAAAAGCGTGCACCACCTCCTCTGAAGTTTTCGTCTGTAAAGGTGCTAAAACAGTGAATTGTGAGAAATGGTCCACTGCCACCAGTACATAACTTGAACCTTGACGACTTCTCGGCAACGCTAAGAGATCAATGGAGACTGTATCCCAGGGTTTTTCCGGTAGAGGATACTCAAAGATGGGAGTCGGAAGTCCCGTCGTTCCTCGTATTTCCGCACATTTGACACATTGACTGACGTGGGCTTCTATGTCCTTCCTCATGGTCGGCCAATAGTATTTCTTTCTCGCCTCACGTATGCATCTATCGCGACCGGGATGACCCGCTTGAGGTACGTCATGAACTAACTGTAGCACGGCTTGCTGTAAGGTAGCAGGAACAACCAACTGATATGCTGTGTCCTTCCCTGGGGGTTGCTTATACAAAAGACCCTGTTGAAGATGGAAGTGAGTCATTGACTGGGAGTTCAGGTAGACAAGTCTCGTCGCCAGACTCCAAGGCATAGATGACTTAGACCACATCGCATCATTACGTTGTTCCGCTTTTACCATGTCTGAGGAATACTCAGCAAAAGCAACATCCTCGGCTATGGTAGCAGCAATGTTTCTACTCAACGCGTCGGCTACAACATTTTGACGGCCTGGTAAATATCTGACCTCTGGATCAAACTCCATTACCTTGCCAAACCAACGCGCAACCTTACCGTGCAAGTTTTTTCCTATAAACAAGTCACGTATGGGTGCATGGTCAGTTAAAACAATTATCCGGTAGCCAAAGATAATATCCCGGAAATGTCCTAACGCCCACACGACTGCTAATGTCTCCAAATGTGTCGTCGAATAGTTCTTCTCTGGGGGTCTTAGTGCCCTACTAGCATATGCTATGGTATGTGTCTTTCCTTGCTCATCCTTCTGCTGTAACACCGCTCCCAGACCCAGACCTGAGGCGTCCATGCACAGATAGAAAGGTTGAGTATAATCAGGAAACGCTAATACGGGTGTTTCTGACATGGCTTGTTTGAGCTCGTTGAAGCTTTTCTCTTCCGAGGGTCCCCATTTCCATGCAGCGTCCTTCTTAAGTAGCGTTGTTAAAGGTGATGCTATGATGGCATACCTGTGGACAAAACTCCTATAAAAGCCAGTGAGGCCTAGGAACGATCTTATCTGATCCTTGTTTTGTGGTGTAGGAAAATTTATTAGGTCATCTAGATACGCTAAGACGTCTTGCCCTAACATCTTGCCAAACAATTGGTTTATCATCCGCTGAAATGTTAAAGGAGCATTACTCAGTCCAAAAGGCATCCGGAGAAATTCAAAGTGCCCACGGTGAGTGCTAAAAGCAGTAATGGGACGCGACTCTTCGGTCAGCTCCACCTGCCAATACCCTGACGCTAGATCCAGACAAGTAAACACAGTATGCGGAATCGGGTAACGATCCGGTACTGTTACCTTGTTCACTTGCCGAAAATCCACAACAGGTCTCACACCACCGTCCTTCTTAGGCACAAGAAAAAGTGGTGCATTCCACTGCTTCCCTTTGGCTGTGCGGTAGACGGTATGCAGGCACATAAACTGGATTTGTACCAGGGCACAAACCAATATGATGCTTCACCCTATCCGTCCTACCCAGCGCTTCTCCTGGAAGTGCTACTACGTCGGAAAATTCTCTAAGGAGGGCTAGGAGTCGTGTTTTATGGTCTACATTATCCGTGACCTTCACGTATTGCTCCAGCTGTTTTTCCTTAGCCAGACGTACGGGTTCCGACTGAGTCGTTGCTTGAGATGTAACTACAGGAGAGATCACCGGCACGTCGTCGACTTCCTTTATGGGGGCACCATAGCACATCAAGTCACCTACAACCATCTCTGAGCTTAACTGCGCCACCACTCATATTTGCGATGAAGAGGGGCGTCTTCTGGTCTTGGCCAACGCTAGTCAGAGTCGATTCCAGCGACAATGCCTTATGTTTTACAGTCTCAGTTAAGCATGCTACATCAGTTCCCACCGACACGTCAGGTACTCGGACAGGAATTTTACAGACAGTTCGACTGGGTAAGTGGTGATTACCACTCACTATAGCCCTGACTTTCTTCCAGTCCATACCCTCCGCTTCGTGTGCATCCGGGGACTCCCTTGACGCTTCACTTGTCGGGGTCACAACTGGTTGGACGGTTCCTGATTGGATGCCAGTTCCAGTTCGTGTCGCTGAGGGATTAAGGCCTACATGTCTTTGAGGGTGTATTACTATATCATACTCCTCCATAAAGCCTAAGCCCATCAGCTGGCAGAGGAAAATCCTCAACCACATAAAACGTAGCACGTAACACAGGAGATCGTTTATCTGCCCTCAATGTCAACGGCACCTGGCTTACAATCTTCATTCTACTCCCTGTCACACCTGTCAACATTACATCAGGTGGTGATAATGTCCAGTTTGTTAGAGGCATTTCACTTTTAAGTCTTTCTAGTGCTTTACTAGAAATAGTGTTTGTACATGACCCTGTATCTACGATCAGGGACACTTGACCTTTCCCTATGATCCAAGGAATAGATAATAAGTCCACCTTAGTAATAGCTGCCACACACGCATCGGTGGATTGTACTATTTTAATTACTTTTGCGCGCGGCCCTGAGCTTCCCCGAACTAGCTGGGTTCCCTAGTTTCTTCCTCTTTTCAATGACAAAGGGGCAACAGTCCGTTTCATGAGGACAATGCCCATGTATGACATACCATTTTTTCACCTCTGGCTTAACAGCCTTGGTCCTTTGCTGCGGAGAACTAGTAGCTGTATCTCTCCAGCCCGAAGTTTGCAAGGCTTTGCTAGCTTCTGCATAGCATATGACTGCCTTCGCCAAAGCCTGACTTTCAGTACAGTTAGGATGCTGCTGTACTATATCAGTAGCCAGATTAGGTACAGGTATCTGCCACAAAGGAGGAGGGTTAGTCTGACCTTGCACGCCCATATTGTTAGTCATGCCCCAGGTATTTGGATAAGGGCCCTGGGTTTGCATGCCAATATTAGTATTCATGCCCCATTGATTAGGATTCTGGGTTTGCATGCTAATACCATCTGTGTTTATACCCCATACATTTGAATAAGGAACAGAAAATAAATTCTGTCCAAAACCTTGTGGTGTACTAAAAACATCTGAAGTATACACAGGTATGTGAGTGGTTGTAGTACTATCACTAATGACTGGATTTTGCATATCCTGAGTGACCAAAGGTACTGTTGTAGTCTCAACTTCCACAGTCTCCTCACAAGGATTACCCTCACTAGCAAGACTAGTGGCCATTTCGGATTTAACTGATTGCTCTGGGACTGTTGAATAAGTATGACCAGAACGCAAATGCAAAACGTTCAAATCCTCATCCTGTCCTTCAGAAATATCCTCATCACCTTGATCCTCAATATGTCCTTCACTCATTTAATATGTCTGAGCACTTTTATTTGATGTATCAACCCACTCATAAAATTCTGAGTCTAGTGGGGTTAATCTCTATTTCCTTAATTCTACGTCCCCACTTCACTGTATCCATCTAACCTTGTCAGTAATATTCCCCTCCCAGTTACAGGAAGATAAACTGACATAAAAAAGGATAGTTATGGTAAGTGACAGAGAGCGGGACACATAAAATACACAGAAAGTATATTTATTTCAAGGGAATTCTGAGAAACTTTTATTTCCACTCATCAACTAACTAACGTGTCTTGATTCAAGTGTGTGTGTGTGTGTGTGGATTATGCATGGACACTACCTAGATATGAAAGTCCAGGATGATGTTCCACATTCCATGTTCCACACTCCACCAGACTCCTCCAACCATACACAGCAGCCCGCTCGCTGTGGGAGTTAGCAAGCGAGTGGTTCGCCCTGCATCACACCAGGCCCGCTGCTTTCGGTCTCCCTCGGCTCGCTTCGGCCGTCCGCGCCTCTAGTTGCTAGAAGTCGCTAGTTGACCCACTCCTCACCGCACTGGCTTGAACTCCCCTTATCTCGCCTCTCTCACACGAGAGCGAGATTCTTGCCAGTTTGCGTTTGAAGATGGAGATATCTCGCACACCACAGGGCGAGATAACTGCCAGTTTGTGCTTAAGATAGGAATCTCGCACTGGCAGAATAATGGGAGGAATTAATATTCACCACTCCAGTTTATCTGCTCCACTTAACTCACTGGTAATTAGTCCCCTTACAACAGTAAAGTAAGATTTTCTGTTTCACCTTCAGGAACGAGCGATTGCAAGGGTTACTGGTTCACAGCATAAATCCCTTTAGCACGTATCGTATCCCAGCACTGAGCACCAATTTAATGTATCGGTGCACGGCTAGCACTAAATATCGTGCCACCGCTAGCACCAATAAAATGTATCGTCGCACTGCTGGCCAACAATTTAATGTAGCCGTGGAGTAGCAGTTGACTACATATTAAGTGTTCTGCTGTTTAGTATAACTAGACCACCGTGTTGGATCGACGACACTATCTGTAGTACACGTCAGCTACTCGCCGTCACTGCCCGACACTTCCCACCAAAGGTCCTCTGCCACGAGAAGGTGGAAGCTGGTCTGTTATTAAGTGGTAGCATAAGGTGACAGAAATGAGCAGATTAAATCTCTCTTTATTGGGTACAGAATAATATAACTGCGACCTGAGAGATATGTAAGAGCGACACAACCTCCCTTTAAAACTGTAAAACGGCCTCTGACGCTGTACGCTCACCGAGCCGACTAGGGCGCGGTGCTGAGGTCAGCTAAAAAGTGAGGTGCCGAGCATCTACATATACTCTGGGCTTATGCAAAAAGTAGAGATAAATAACAACTCTACTAGCACATTATACACCTCTATAAAATGGCATTAAGTACATTCACATATGCCAACATAATAAATGGTTCCCCAGGACTTTACACTTACGCACTATTCAGATATCTTTTCACTTCTCCTAACCTTCATTTTATAATTGAAACAGGGTGGCACTTATGGTCTGCCATCCACCTTCTTCCTATACCACAGCTAACAGCGAAATGATATTTGGTTGTTCATCATTCACACTTCATTACACACTGTTAATTATGACTAAACAGCTTTTAAAATTATCATGTAAACTGTGTGATACTACAACTTCATATGGAAAAAGATGTTGACACCAGAACACACTCACTTACGTACCCCCCACCCACTCACGTACACCCCACCCACTTAAAATGCACAGCCAAGAACAACAGCCAGACATCATACGTGCGCACCTTCATTAGATAATTATGCGCTTGGTTGTAACTGAATATAAACGGATCGACATCGACCGACGGCAGGAGGGGAAGAGAGAGAGAGAGAGAGAGAGAGAGAGAGAGAGAGAGAGAGAGAGAGAGAGAGAGGTAATGCATTGTCTGTGGGATCAGTGACTGAAGGAGAAAGACGAGGCATTCAGAATGGAAAGGGTTTTGCAATTCTGATGAGAGAGAGAGAGAGAGAGAGAGAGAGAGAGTGTGTGTGTGTGTGTGTGTGTGTGTGTGTGTGTGTGTGTGTTTGGAGGTGAAGATGAGGTAGGTGGAAAACCAGGTGGAAATGAAATTAAAGGAGAAAAAAAGCCTTTCAGAGTCAAGCACTCCGAGGTGGTTTTGCAATTCTGATATGGGAGGGAGGGAGGGAGGAAGGGCAGGTGGGAATGGAAAGGACAGGGGGGAGAGGGATGGTCAAGAGGGAGGGGGAGAGTGAGTAAGAAAGAGGGAGGGGACTGAGGGAGAGGGCGGGGCAGGGCAGGGCAGGGTAGGATTAAAGGCTATACTGATTAATGACCCTAACCTTGAAGAGAGAACCTGTATTTTTTACAGAGAGTCCCTGGTTCGATTCCCGGCATATTGGTAATTTCTCTGATGACCCTAACCTTCTTTATCACAGTAATAGGATTCAGTTTCCTGCCTGAAAAGTCATTTTACTGATGGCTAGCGTTCGAGAGGCTATTCCTAATCCAAATGAAATCATCCTGTGGTAACCAGAATCCGTTCCTTTTTTCGTCGTCATATCCTGCACTGCTCTATCAAGAAAGCTGAAAACTAGGACTAGGGTATTCAGGCTAGACATTTTAGGTGAGGGTAACCTGTTACTCGCCCCCAAGTGGCAATATGTGAAGCAATAAACCTCAACGACCCCTCGGTCTCGACACAGTAAGAATCACAACCGGTTGGAGGGAATAAACACTAGACCACAGACATCCATTTACCGCTTATGTGGAGATCAGCCAGCGCATCCAATGGTTTTCTGGTTTCACTTTAACTGTAGAGTACTCGCCTAACACTGCATGGGGTGCATGGATGGTGTGTAACATCGAAATACAGACAAAAAGAACCCGCCTGCAACGACATTTCCCAAAAATACTAGGGTTTGTACTGAACAGTCATCATCATCATCATCATTATGAAAACACTACGTATTGTACCTCCAAATCATGGGATAAACGCACACTATACGCAGACAAAAGATGATTTCCAGGCATAAGTTTTACTTATTTATACTCTTATTAATTTAAAGATCCTTAAGAGGAATTTTATCAACGACTGCAGGAAAAAGGGAGAGTTTTAAGAGAACGTGTAAATTTCAATTAAGGTTTAGGAGAGTTTTAGGATTTTTATAGAGGTGAAGGAAGATTTTTAAAAGAACGAATGACTGCCAAATTTAGGTTCAGGAGAGTTAATTTTTTTTTTTTTTTTTTTTAATGTTTTCAGTGGTGGTGGGTGTAAGAGCGGCAACATGAAGAAGACATCCCAGGACTGAACACTGGCTGGCTTTATCCCTCCTGCTCGGGTTCTCGTAAAGATAAGCGACTTGTGGCTGACAGCGACAGGAGGGTCGTGGTGGTGAGGTGAGGGGTGGAGGAGGGGAAGTGTGGTGGGAATGGGTGGAGAGAGTGGGAATGTGAAGGTGGGGGGAGTGGAGAAAAGAGTGTTGGTTTTGTGGTGTGGTGGTGGTGATGATGGGATTGGTGGTGATGGAGTGGTGGTGGTGATGGGTGTGGTGGTGATATGAAGGTGTGTGAAATAAGCCGGGTGGTAGTGAAAGTGTCTGAAATGTGGTGCGCTGGTAGTGACGATGATATGTTTGGTGGTGATGTGGGTTGGAGAAGAGGGAGAGAGTCGAGTGGTGATGAAATGGGAATGATGATGGTGCTGACAAGGCGTGTAGTGAGGCGTAATGGGTGGTGTCCACAATGTGTCAAGTGAGGATGAGGTGTTTGGAGAATGTGCCATGCTGGATAGTGATGAGACTTGGAGGAGTGTAGGAGAAGCAAGTTGAGCTGATGATGTGGTGATGATGTTGGTAGTACTGTGGTGATCCGTTGTTCGCTGAGTGGTGAGGGTGTGTGCATTTTAGTTGGTGATAAAGTTATGAATTTGGATATCCGTGAAGTTTGGTGCGTGATGATGGTGTTTGGCTGATGTCCTACTTTGTTCATCCGTTCAGTACAGCGATGCTATTTATATTTCCACACAATAAGTTAATGGTGATATTGCTACTGAAAATGGTGCTCTGACGGTGCTATGACAGTGCTAAGACAGTCACCATGCGTCAGTTTGCTAGTTGTTAAAATGAAGGTGATATCTTGGTGACTGTGTGTTCATAATGGGGGTTTTAATAAGAGGTGGGACGTTTGGAAGTACTTAACATGGAAAAATGTACTTGTTCATGGGAGGAGGCAGAGGAGGAGGAAAAGGAGGAGGAAGAGGAGGAGGAAATGGGGAAGGAAGAGGAGGAGGAAAAGGAGGAGGAGGCAGAGGAGGAGGAAGAGGAGGAGGAGGAGGAGGAGGAAGAGGAGGAGGAGGAGGAGGAGGAGGAGGAGGAGGATACTGCTAATGAAGATAGCCAGAGGAGCAACTGGAGAAGCAGAGATTGAGTTAAGTGACAAAAATACGACAGGGGAAGAGATAATGGGGAGTGGGTGGAGTGAAAGAATGGGTGGATGGAGTGGGTGGAGTGAAAGAATGGGTGGATGGAGTGGGTGGAGTGAAAGAATGTGTGAGGAAGGTGTGTGGAGTGAAAGAGTGGGTGGGGGAGTGCGTGAAGTAAAAGAGTGGAGGAAGAGAGGGGAGAGGGTGACGTGAAAGAGAATGTGAGAAGGGCGAAAGGAGAAGAGGAGAGGGGAGGAAGGAGGTGAGGATGTGAGAGAAGGGAAAGGGGAGGGGAGTGAGAAGGGCCAGAAAGTGGATGGAAATGAAGAGAGGGGAGGGGAAGAGGGGAAGAAAGGCAGGGGGGGCCAGAGGGTGAGAGAAGAGGAGAAAAATGAGTGGGAGGTGAGAGGGAATGAGGGTGAAGAGAGAAAGGGCCAGTGGGGGTACTTGGGGAAGAAAGAGAGGGAACGGATGGGGGAGGGGGGGGGAGTGATTTATGAGCTTTGTGGTGGACTGTGCAAGTTAAGTTTTCAGAGAGAGAGAGAGAGAGAGAGAGAGAGAGAGAGAGTGGCGACCTTACATCTACCCTAGAATGAGTGACCGTATAAGACTGAGTAACAATATGTTTGTGTGTGTGTGTGTGTGTGTGTGTGTGTGTGTGTGTGTGTGTGTGTGTGTGTGTGCAAAATTGCTTTAAGTTCCATATATCACTGTGCTTCTATACAGGAATGTGTGTACAAAAGGTCTCGATGCCTATGTAACGTCAGACGATTACTAAGATGAGGAGAGATCTAAAAGGAAGGTTTAGGCAGCTTCCTTTTACCTCCTTGAAAAGATTATGATTTGTTAATTTTGTTCTTGTTATCATCAAACGACTTTATTCGGTTTAATATACAGCCATCGCAGTGAAATTATTATTATTATTATTATTATTATTATTATTATTATTACTATTATTATTTTTATTAACCCATATACAGAGGAACTGACAACTACTCATTTATACTTACGTTTCATCATCATCATCATCATCATCATCATCATCATCATCATCATCATCATCATCATCATCATCATCCCACCTTTAGAGGGAGTGAAGGAGGATGTAGAAACAAGGAAGAGAAATAATAAAACCTGGAGACCTAGAAACAGCAACAACAAATCTCACACTGCCTTTAACATCCACCCCAGTCACCTATCATCGTCCCCCCCATCAACCCCTCTACCCCCTACCTGCCCCCACCTCACAACAACCACCCCAGACAGCGCCCATCCACATCACTAGCATCATCATAACATTCACCCTTACCATCACCACCATTCACCACCGTCACTTGATACAACTTCATTATCACCACATCCATCACCATACCACCACATTACTTGCCCCATCACCATAGCGACCGCCTCATTCGTCATTATCGTCATCATAACTTCCATCACCATCGCACACCATCACCATTACTATATTTATTATCACCTGTAACCCAAGACGCCACGTACAACGCTGGGTGGTAACCATACAATCAAATAACGGGGTGACGTGGAGCCAAATATCGTGCTACTGTTAAGTAGGTGAAAAGACGCAAATGTGGCGTCCATCCAGGAACTAAACCTCCACACTGTAGAACCTGCAGGAGCGATTGCATGCCTCCGACTGATGGGACTGTTCGGCCAGACAGACCAGGGTTACTCTGCTATTACTATTACTACTACTACTACTACTACTACTACTACTACTACTACTACTACCATATGCATCATTCAAACAATATCCATTACCATCATCACTCATAATCACCATCACATTGCCACATTACCCATAATCACCAAACCACCTCATCCACAACACACACCATACTTATCACCTCCCCTATCACCATTAACAACACCACCACAGCCACATCCATCACTATCACCACTACCATTAACCACATCCATCACTATCAGCATTACCATTAACCACATCCATCACTATTACCACTACCATTCACCACATCCATCACTATTACCACTACCATTCACCACACCCATCACTATTACCGCTACCATTCATCACATCCATCACTATCACCATTACCATTCACCACACCCATCACTATCAGCATTACCATTAACCATATCCATCACTATTACCACTACCATTCATCACATCCATCACTATCACCATTACCATTCACCACACCCATCACTATCAGCATTACCATTAACCACATCCATCACTATTACCACTACCATTCACCACAACCATCACTATTACCATTACCATTCATCACATCCATCACTATTACCACTACCATTCACCACATCCATCACTATTACCACTACCATTCACCACATCCATCACCATCATCACTACACCATACCAACCTTTCAGCATCTCGTAACAATTCTCATCATTAGCTCATAAATAACAGCAGCAACCACTTCCTCACACTCTATCTCTTTAGCTCTAAGATTGCCACACGCTTCGATCAATCTCTCTCTCTCTCTCTGGTCCTTTTCTTCCACCGTCCTCTCCCTACAACTCTCTCCCTTCTCCTCTTCTGCACAAATCTCTCTCTTCTCACTCTCTCCTCCCCACCTCCCCATCACCATCTCCTCTCCCCCCCTCCCCATAATAATGATAAACGCAACCGGACCTGTGTTATCCTTGTCACACTCCACTCCGATGCCATTACGCCTTAAGAGGTACGAGACAGGGGCCAAAGGTGAGTGAATCCCGCTGTTGTTCACCCAGAGACGAGGACCTGTAATCTCGTGGGTTTAGAAGGCTCCCTCGCATCCCTTCCTTGTCTCTTAATTTCAGCATATCCACGTACTAAAATTGGATTTATGGTGTAGATACAACACACACACACACACACACACACACACACACACACACACACACACACACACACACACATAAAATCCCATATAATTCCCAACATCCGAACTATTAGCAGTACTGTAAAAACTAGGCCTAGTAAACGTGAAGATAACGTGATCACATGTAGACTCAAACAAGTAAGGATGAAACGTTCGGAGCCTCCTTTGCCGATGAGAATGACGTGTTCTTATCGACTGAGCTGGTTGTTGTTGTTGTTGTCGTTATTGTTGTTGTCCCAGGTTCATCTAACATGTGAACCCGGTGGACTGCAGGTTGGTCGCCTTTCTCCTGTACTCCACCATCCTTTTCGGTGTTTTGAGAGAGAGGTGAGGGAGGTACGAATTTATACTATTGTAGCTGGGCAGTGGAGCCTCCCTGCTATATCGGTGCCACCACGTGAAGGCGTCCCTCTCCAGCACCACACAGTAATAAATATTTACCTCTTATTTTTAGTTTTTATATATTACCTCAAGCCAATAATATTCAACCAATGAATGTTCTCGTATTGAAGTTGTCAGTCAAGGCCAAACCCACTGAAACTCCTCCAGTTCGTAAAGTCTCGTAAGCTGAATAAAATTTCTGGACGTAACTGGATAAAATAAAAAATACACCCAATAACCGAAGGGATTAAAGTGCTTTGTGCAGGAATGGCGACTGGTCAGGAGGAAATGCCAGGAGCTGAGAGACGTTTGTATACCCAGGCAGCACCACCGCCCGGCTATATCACAGCCACCACCAGAAGGCGTCCCTCTGCAGAATGAGGGGTATAGAAGTATCACTAGCGAGCCTCCTAACCCCACGACAACAAACCGCTGTCATTATCAACACATAGACAATATATAAAAGAATAATTACGTGTCCAAAAAAAAAAGAAGAAGAAGAAAACTGAAGTAAAAAAAAAAAAATCTTCAAAATGCGAGAACACAGGGCTGGGGTGCCACGGGTCAGGCCACTTCTGGGTGCAGGTCGTGTCGGGGTACGTGTGTCGGGCCGTGTTCGTCATTTGTTACAACGTGTTCCGTACTGCGCCGACACGGAACACGGCGCAGGCTTGAATTCCCGCACCTTCACTTCAGCATGCAAGGTCAAACGCTTTAGAAAAAAAAAAAAAAGTATAAGTGGTACTGTAAGATCTGGCAGTGTCTCATATGATGCTGGTACTTAAATTAATGAAATACTGTAGGGTTGTGAAGAAGCTGTTGAGCAGTTCGTCACATCATTGAGAATATACCTGGCTACCGACCACCATTTTAATCACTCAAAAGAGACACTTGCCCTATTAAAAGCTAAAAAAAAAAAAAAAAAAGGGAATCTAGTTAATTCTGACTAAACTAGGACACCATTTGGATATTTAAATATAGCTAAAGCCAGACTTTTTTCCAATTAAACGAAATCAAGAGAGAGAGAGAGAGAGAGAGAGAGAGAGAGAGAGAGAGAGAGAGAGAGGCGTTGTCCAAGAGCTGCCCTACATGACCTACTAAAAAAAAAAAACTTTCGTAATTTAGCGCCTCATACAGTGCTATTCCCTAACAAACATATGAACAATTTTTTTGACGTCTCTCTACACTCACCTGATTCTTCAAGTGTGAGGTCAAGAAGAAGAAGGTTGCAAAACGATATTGTCTTCTGTTCTAATACCAGGTGCCTAATCCCAGACTTCATTCATGCCTGCCGATGCGAATGCTTAGATATAGAAAAGGGATTATATACGTTACAAAGGAGAGCCTCACAGAACGTTGCCTTATAATCACGTCAAGCCGTTTTTTTTTTCTTTCTTTCTTTTTTAGAGCAAATTGTATATGTTCGGTTCTCCCTCACTTACCCAACCATCTTGTCTATTCAGTCTGATACTAAAAGCGCTTAAAAACCATTTCTATTTAATCCTTTCTGCATCTGTTGCCACCTAAATATCTCATTCCCGTTGCCTTCAGATGATTTTATTTAGCTAATTGTCCATTGATCATTCAGGAGGTTAAAATGCTCGCTGATTTATGAAGCTAAATGTCCAGTGATCATCCGAGGGGCTAAAATGGTTGCTAATCTGTGTGTGGAGTGGCGTCGGAGTGTGCTCTGGCTTTTTGCACCCGAGTAATGATCCATTGAAGCCCTTGTTGGTCTGAGGAGTACAAGTCATGGGCCTTATGTGCTTTTGAGCCCTTGTGTCTGGCCCGCTAATGGTGGCTACGGAGGTGTGTGTGTGCTGGGGTCATGCTTCACTTCTCTGATGGTGACTGTGTGGTCATACGTTAGAGAGTGAAGGATGGAGGGGAGAGAGAAAAGATAAGAGAAACAGATGAATCAGGGCAGTGTGCAGCCTGTGAATTAAACTTGATTAAGATGATATAAGTGTGTGTCAATTTTTCCTCTGTTTGTGTACGTGTGCGCATGAGTAAAAAAAAGTGAAATGAACACAGGAAAGATTTTAAAACTGGGAAAAAAATGTCTGAGGTAGCAAAAAAAAAAAAAAAAAAATGTAAATAAGAAGATATTATAAATATACTGGCATGTCTCTCAATATTTTGTGCTAACGTGTGGAAGCGTTCACAAGTGGAAAGGAAAAGGAGCACGACAGCCTGAAGAAGAGAGAGGAAAAATCATGAAAGTGGCAAAAAGAGGGTGTTATATATTCATACATTCTTGTCAGTCTCTGTTTATGTGTGCGCATGCGTGAAAAAGTGAAAAGAAAATATGCGGAATCCAAAAAATTAAAAAAAATAAAAAAGAAAGAAAGAAAGGAAGCGAGAACAATCCTTAAATATGTAAAGATCCTATGAATATCTGCATGTTTGTTTTCATTGTGCCATGCATAAATATGTGAAGAAAGAAGACAAAACTATAAAAAGAATGAGAAAAATACCTGAATGTGTGAAGAATAAAAGAAAAAAAGGTCGTTATAAATATATATATATATATATATATATATATATATATATATATATATATATATATATATATATATATATATATATATATATATATATTTTTGTTAGCTCGCACGCAGGGAATAACAATCATCATCATCAATATTATCATCATCTATCATAAAGAGTAGGACCGGGAGCAGGAAAATTAAGGCTGCAATCATTAAGTCCTTCGAAATTTTTAGCTCTATTGCACAAACTAAGAATAAGAAACAAAAATATAATGACCGAGAAGCAAAAAAAAAAAAAGGAGGGGCGGGGAATAAGCACGGAAGAGAAAGACGAAATTCTAGCAAAAGGTAAGCAAATAATGAGAAGGAAAGGAAGACAGAAAACAAGGGAAAAAAATACAAAGTAATACGATGGCAGAATAATAGATTATGTGGGTAAAAGGTTTAAAAAAAAAAAAAAAAGAAGAAGCATGGAAAGGAAAAGGAGAGAGTGTATTAAATTAAACTGGGGTTAGAAGAAAGGCGAATATGAAGAGGAAAGAAAGTATATCACGGCTGGGAAAGGAAGATATATTATGAGAAAGAAGTAAGAATATAAAGACTGGGAAGAAAGTAAGGCAGAGAATGGACGGGAAGACAGATAAATGACGTTGAGAGAGAGAGAGAGAGCACCATACCCCTTTTTGACCCTGATCTTTGACTTGCTTCACCCAAAGGTTGATTTCTTGTTCTTCAAATGGTCCCTCATCATTATTCAAAATTCTGTACCGTTTCATCCAGTAGTTTTTCCATAATGTTACTAAAAGTCATACAAACAGACAGACAGACAAATGGTATAAAAATAAATAAATAAATAAAGCTCCCTGGCAGAGGCACTGAGAGAGGTGATAAAGAATAGCAGAGATCATTTTGTTTTCTTTTGCATGTGCATGTAACTCAGCGAACAAGAGAGGGAGGAAAAGAAAATAGAATTGAAATATAAAACAGACAATGAACATTAGAAAAGGTACAGATTAAAATGATAAAATATTTCCTTGTGTGTGTGCATGTGAAAGGAAGGTATGAGGAAAATACGAAGGAAAAATAAGAAAAAATAAAAAAAGAAAAGACAAGGCAGACTCTGAACGTGTAATTAAGGCGCAAGGAAACAGATAACTTATATTTGTTTGTGTCATTTTCATTTTTCTGCTCGTGAGTGAGAATGCAGAGACAAAAAAAAAAAAAAAAAAAAAAGAATAGAAAGGAAAAAGAAGATAGATAATTAAAGTGTGAGAAGGTTAAAAAAAAAATGTATTCGAAGTGTAACTGTACTTCTGTGTCTATGCCATACAGAGGAAAAATTGAGAAAGCTAAGGTAATGAAGAACGGAGAGAAGACATACATGACGTGTGAAGGAGGTACAAGAAACCAGACAGAGTATTTTTTGGTATCATTTCTGCTCTCTATTGGTGTTCGTGGGTCTATGGATAAGAAAGGGGAAAAAATATGGAGAATTAAGGAACGTGTGAAAAATGAGACAGGAAACCGAATATTACAATTGTATTTTTTTTGTGTGTGTGTTGGTTTTCCAAGTTGAAAAAAAGTAGAATAGGGGAAAATATTAAAAAAAAAAAAAAAACACAGAAGGAGACAACAAGAAGTAGGATGAAATGCAAAAAGCCAGAAAATACACATTGTTGCGTATTTTTTTTTTTTTTTCATTCATAAGAAAATGCCAAGATTGAAAAAAAAAGAAAAAGAAAATAATGAAAACGTAAAGAAGAAACGAAGCCATACCATGAATATGGAGAAATATCTATCATTTTCATTTTTGCTTGTATTTCTATAATAAAGTTAAAAGGGATGTAGATAAAAGTTGAGGAAAAATAATAAAGGAAGAGAAGAGAGGGGAAGACAGAGCATGATCACTTGAAGAAGGCAGACGAAGACATATACCGGAAACGCTATTTACATATTAACTTATTTTTTTTTTATTTTGGTTGTGTTTGTGACTTTGTGTGTCGATGTTTGAGTAAAGAAATTGTTGATAAGGAAAAATAAAAGTAAGAAGAAGAGTAGCGAGAACAGTCTATGAACGTGTGAAGATGCCACAAGAAATTGGACAATAAGCAGATGAAAAGAAAAAAAAAAAAAAAAAAAAGGAGACAAGAAAATACACATGAAAATATAAGAACAGGAAGACACAGCATGGTGTGAATCAGGTGCAAGAACCCAGATAATACTCAAGTGTAATCAGACCCAGACATCCTCCAAGAGTCTATTAACTTTTAGGGTGAAAAAAAAAAAAAAAAAAAAAAAAAAAAGAGTTTCCCATAGTAAAGAAATTCCGAAGTTGCCCCTGGAGCGACCTGAGATGACCAATTTTCCTTGGTTAAATTTTGCGTGTCAGCTTGATTGGAGATATTAACATTCGTAGGGATGATGATGATGAGGAGGAGGAGGAGAAGGAGGAGGAGGATTATGATGATGCTGGTGATTCCTAGTAGTAACAGCAGCAGTAGTAGTTGTAATTATAGTGACAGCAGCAGCAGTAGTAACAGAAGTAGTTGTAGCAATAATAATAACAGCAGTAGAAGGACCACTATTAACAATGTCAACAATAAAAACACCATTACAATTACCATACACATTATCTCCATTATCACCAGTAGCCTACCATTAACACCATTACATCCTACACCTCCCCTCGAAACCATATCAAGCTTAATGACCTTCCAACAATAAATATGCCCAATTTAATGACTAATTATAAGGTGTAAAGAGGTGTTCCTAAGCAATCAGATACTAGACAATGCACTGTTATTAGCTCATATTCCAAATGGCTCCTCGGTCGTTAAGCAAGGGTGGTTTGAAGTAATTTAGTTAGAGCAGTTAAGATGGGGGTATATGATGGTTTTTTACGAGTTTGTGATAGAGTTCAGTAAAAACTAAAATGACTAGTTTACGTGTCTGATTGTTTGAGAGAGAGAGAGAGAGAGAGAGAGAGAGAGAGAGAGAGAGAGAGAGAGAGAGAGAGAGAGAGAGAGAGAGAGAGAGAGAGAGACTCTTCCTTATATTAACACCTCAACCAGCACCACCACCACCACCATCATCAATCGCTAGTTCCATCACCACATCAGCATCACACATACACCACACCAAACCAAGCCTTCAGCACAGCCAGCATCACATCAAAACCACATTACCACACACCACATCACCACACCTAACTACACCACCACACCATTGACACCAAACCACACCATCATCACCAACACGCACCAAACCATATTATTGCAGTCCACACCTCAAAAACACACCAGCACCACCACAGCACACCAAAAGTTGACCACACCACACCACACCACCACACCATATCACCCCATCAAACTATAATCAATAGCCTACACTACATAAAACACCTCACCACACCGCACCAACAACACTAACTACACACCTCACCACACTACCACACCACCACCACACCACATCACACCACACCAACCCGGCAGTTACCAATGACACAGGCAGGTAGGAACACGAACACCTGGGTATCCGGAAAAACACACCTTCCCGCGTAACGTGAAACCGCGAAAGTTAAAAAAAAAAAAAAAAAAAAAAAATTTGGCCAAAGTGAAATTACGATGGTGATTTTAGAGTTAGGGAGCGGGGAGAGGGGAAGGGGGGAAGGGGAAGGGAGGAGAAAGGAAGGGAGGAGAGGAGGAGAGGAGAGTGAACATAAAAATTTTAGAAAAACAGACAGAAGAGAATGAGGAGGAGCACAGCATTAATTACAGAGAGAGAGAGAGAGAGAGAGAGAGAGAGGAGCTGGAGGTGCTTATGTAGGTTACCATTCGTCTTGCTTAAAAAAAAGAAAAAAAGATATTCGTCCTCCCTGAACTCCACACCTCTTAATTCATTCTCCCAGGGCACTTTTTTAATTTGTTTGTCTCATGAATATATATATATATATATATATATATATATATATATATATATATATATATATATATATATATATATATATATATATATATTTTTTTTTTTCAGTTGAGGATTCAAGTTTTAGCATTTTCATTTAACCCGGAGACATTTCTCTGTTCTTAGTGTAAATGTTGGACTACATAATAGATAGATAGATAAATAGATAGATAGAGAGACAGATAGAAGCAGGAAGTCAAATGATGAGAAGGTGTTGTGTCTGCGAGAATCGAGCAGTGCTAAACATGATTACACACTTTTAACACTGAGGAAAGCTGACGACAGCGGCCAGTAAGGAGATGATGCAGTTAGCTGTCAGCAGTCCTCTCGTGAACAAAGATCCACGAGGAACACACGTGACACACCCCTGCTACACCAGATTTTAGGAAAGAGAGAGTAGAAGGAGACAAGCGACCCTAGAGAGAGGTCGAGACGGAGATTAGCCTTAGAACAGAGAGAGAGAGAGATAGCGAGACAGGGAGGTAGCTACCCGGGACTTATACTCTTTCCATGTGAGAGACCTGTTTAATATTTCCAAGACAAATAAAAATAGTCCCATACTATTCTTTACCTCTCCCGTCACTACATGACATCTGGTGGGGAAGCTACTACAAGATATAAAAGCCGCTCGACCACAAGTCTAAAATATACTGCCTCTACAAGCAAATGCAAAGTCGCTGCTTTATGATACAAAGTCTTTATGACATTTGGTAGCAGCGAACGTATACGAACCTCGTCTACGAATCAACATTAAATTCCTACAAAATATCAAGATTGAAAACAACCAACAACATCAGCTCCTGACAGTATTCTCTCCATCCAGCCCCCTCCGTCTCCCAGATCATTACGCTGATGCAGAGGTCAAGAGATCACTCGACGCCTTGCAAGTAACTTAACGACAAACCAGCAAATCTGCGGACATCGTCTCCGAATTAAAAGCAAATTTCTACAAAAGCAACCGAGACTACAAGATTAGCTTCAGTTCTACATTGAATCCTACAAAATACAGCCTACAGTGCAAATAGTCTACAAGTCTACGACGAATAAGCGAACTACAACCATCTACAATCAACTACAATTAACAACTCTACGTCGTCTGTATAATCTTCTACACGCACCTACAAGAAGCGGCAGTCTTCATCCTACAACGAGTAAATCACAAGAAAAAAAGGACCAAGAATACATCAAGAAAGAAAGAAAACAAACAAACAAACAAACGGAGAGTGAGAGACGACTCACAACTCATAACCACCAGACCTCACCCTCCTCTCTCTGCTACATCCACCCAACCCCCACCGCTTACGCAGGTGTGAAGAGGTCAGGACGACGAAGCAAACACCAAGTCCATATTCACAACTCATCTTACTCACTCGTCTTCACTCAAGTTACTCATCGCTACTCATTCACTCACCACAG
Source organism: Coenobita brevimanus (assembly GCF_032717465.1). NCBI lineage: Eukaryota > Metazoa > Arthropoda > Malacostraca > Decapoda > Coenobitidae > Coenobita > Coenobita brevimanus. Next base: position 47,207,876 of record NC_136977.1, on the reverse strand, counting down.
CTACCAGTGTGGGAAGCCGACGTCACCATGTGCTGAGACGACAGCACGCCAATCAACCCGTGAAGGACAACGCTATCACCACGTGCAACACCACTCACACCATTTCTCACCACGGTAAAAATTAGTGAGTTACATAGTTACTTCATTTATACAATACACAGTGATAGACAATAAGCTTCTGCACAAACATATAAAACGTGTTGTATAGTTACAGCTTAAATACACATACTTACTTCAGTTATCTGCATAACTCAATCACTAAATAATCACCAACAATAATTATTCTACACGGTATATATTCATTCATCTATTATAACATTTATTTACTACCAACGAGTGTTACCATTTATACCTACGTAAAATACGTGTTTCATACATACAACTATACATTAATTATATCTACAAAGTGATAAAGAAAATATACCATCACAGTTACTCAGTGAGCAATTAAAAAAAAAAACTGTATTAAACATTTATTTATTAAAGCTACCTAGTGGAAACAGATAAATTAACTTACAAGAAAAAAAAAAAATGGCCAACACAAATGCCGTTAGCAAGAGTGAACATCTTCAACACAATCGTGAAGACAATGATTTCCACACAGTGCTGACACACATATTACTCACGATAGGTACAGGTGAACAACAAATCAGTGTGTATAGTTAATACTGTATATAGTGTATATATTTTTTATATAAAATAACAAAATATGGGACTATATAATATCATTTTCAGTAGTATCTGTGCAATATAAACTAAACTTTGAAAAAGTATCCCAAGGAAATTAGCCAGTAATTATGTAACCATGAACAAAATGGAAAAAGCGTACACAAGCAAAGAGAAACAAACTATGGAAAATCAATACATACAAAAAAAAAAAAAAGAAAGAAAAGGAAAGGAAAGAAAGAAAGAAGAGTGAGAAGGAAAAAAGAGAAATAGAGTAAGATCACATAACAAACAAATGAAAATAAGTGTAAGTGTTACTACATATGCCAAAATACCACATAAACTACAAACAAAAAAGCAAATTGTGTCTCCACAAACAAGTGGCATGACACATCATCACTATCATCGACCGCAGCATATGTTAGGACTGCAGTTATTACAATTATGTTACTCCATATTACAATAATGTAACTACAAACGATATGTTACACTTGTTACAATTATGTAACTACAAACAATATGTACCAATTAATGTAACAGTTGCATTAACAAGATGTAACTTTTATGTAACTTTAACTACAATTATGTACCTACAAACGATATGTAACAATTATGTAACGACAAACGATTGCATTATGTTACACTAACTACAATTATGTACCTACAAACGATATGTAACAATTATGTAACGACAAACGATTGCATTATATTACACTAACTACAATTATGTACCTACAAACGATATGTAACAATTATGTAACGACAAACGATTGCATTATGTTACACTTTGCCAATTATGTAACAGTTGCATTAACAAGATGTAACTTTTATGTAACTTTAACTACAATTATAAGGCCATGACACTTATGTAATAGTTGCATTAACAAAATGTAACTACAATTATAAGGCCAACACAATTATGCATTAACACAATATAAGTCATACAATTATAGCACAATTCTGTATTACCAGTATCATCATACAAGTTAGGTGAAATATTAGACATTACTAAAGTGATAACTCAAATATGTCATGTATAACCTAGCAGTATTACCACTGCACAATTATATGCGTACGTCTGTTGTACATGCACGTCTTACAAGTGTTATACAACAACCATTGCATTTATTCAAATATGTATACAACTTATTTAAAATGTAATATTACTGAATAATCACTATTTACTATGAATAATATATGTATACAATATTCATACAATTATGTTACTTTTACAATATTATGTATTTCACTTAATTAGCTTATAAGTTCATTATAATGTGTATGTAGTATGTATTAATATGTTATAACTATTAAATGTCGATGGTACGCCATTTTCGCGCGGCCGAGCAAATGTAGGACTACATAATAGATAGATAGATAAATAGATAGATAGAGAGACAGATAGAAGCAGGAAGTCAAATGATGAGAAGGTATTGTGTCTGCGAGAATCGAGCAGTGCTAAACATGCTTACACACTCCTTACACTGAGGAAAGCTGACGACAGCGGCCAGTAAGGAGATGATGCAGTTAGCTGTCAGCAGTCCTCTCGTGAACAAAGATCCACGAGGAACACACGTGACACACCCCTGCTACACCAGATTTTAGGAGAGAGTAGAAGGAGACAAGCGACCCTAGAGAGAGGTCGAGACGGAGATTAGCCTTAGAACAGAGAGAGAGAGAGATAGCGAGACAGGGAGGTAGCTACCCGGGACTTATACTCTTTCCATGTGAGAGACCTGTTTAATATTTCCAAGACAAATAAAAATAGTCCCATACTATTCTTTACCTCTCCCGTCACTACATGACATCTGGTGGGGAAGCTACTACAAGATATAAAAGCCGCTCGACCACAAGTCTAAAATATACTTCTCTACAAGTAACTACAAAGTCTTTATGACATAAACACCTCATGGATTTCCCCCCCCCCACCTTAGGACAGTGCTTTAACCCTCCTCAGGTAGAGGTCGGTCCGTGTTGCATAGCAGGTAGACGTGGGTCTCTCAGACCCCAAAATATAAAAATTTGGGGAAAATGTTTATGTTTCGTTTATTCTTATACAGAAAACAGAGTAACATATTTAACGCTTCCGCAACACAAACATTTTTTAAAAAATGAACTGTTCTTGTCTTTTTATATTTGTAACAAATTTTTGAAAAAAAAAATGTAGAAAAAACAGTAAATAAATTTTGACCCTCTATAAGAAAAAAAAAAAAAAATGAATGGTTGCTTGAGTGGTCCCATAGCATGGTATGGGATGGTTCTTCATGGTGTGAAGAAGGGATGCCAGATTCTGCAATTTTATCTGCAATCAGGGAGAACAAAACCCCCACACACCTCAGGCAGACATGGGTCTCACAGACCCGTAACATATAAAACAACCCTTATACTGGGGAAAAGGAGAGACAGCTTGAAGTAACTCCCTCACCCCTTGCATGGAGACACAAAGTTAGGAAGCTACTGAGAAGAACAGGGCTCCCGGGTATTTAGAAGTTAGTGAACTAGACAATGGGACAAGGGGGGTGGGTCTCACAGACCCATGTCTACCTGAGCAGGGATGGATTAGATCCGGAATTAGTAATCATCATAAACATAAAAACGAAAGATGTATTAGTAAAAAAAAAAAAAAGCGTGACATCGGTAAAATTAAGATTTAAAAATGACACCTGGATGCAAGGGTTAATTCATTTACCTGTAGACTTTTTTTTTTTTTTTTTTGCTTGATTCCTGGTTTCTCATAACTATTTTTATTTCGTTTAGGACAGACTTCACAAACTGGAGGATTAAACGTGGCCTTTCCTTTGGTTGAATAAAATCAACTGACAAGAATAAAAAGGAAGAAGAAGAAGAAGAAGAAGAAGAAGAGGCTGAAGAAGAAGAATTCGTCCCCAGTGAACTCTCAAGGTCTTAATCTGGGTAATACGTTCGCCAGGGGAGGGTAATCGGGTACTTGCCAGCATGTAACTGGGAACTTTCTTCTTTATTATAATTTCACTTTTATCATTTTTGGGATCAGGCCTCTTCTGCTCTTGCGTACGCTGTTACAAAGAATGTTTTTCGCCTTTCGCCTTTCATCAGGGAAGTATCTACTAAGCTGAAAATTTCTTTGCGCTTACCCTGAATAGAGTGAGAAAATAAAAGAGACGTTAAGAAATAATGGAATTTAAAAGGGGAACGAAATATAAAAAAGACGTCATCACACCGAACCAATTATGCAGTGCCACCTTAAAATGTCCTCAACTGCTCCAGAGAAAAGCAGGAGACCAGCAGGTGATGGGACAGGCTGCTCCTGTGGTAGGGGGCTGAATCAATGGATCTATGGAGCAGACGGGAGGCCTTGGTTGCGAACAGGAGGCCTGATTCGTTCTGCCTGTCACAGTTCCTTCCCCACTTTAAAAAGAGGCCGTAGTCGAGAGTTGCAAGTTCATGGTGACACCTTTTGTACACCTGGCAGTTTACCTCTATCAAATGAATTAGTGCTGTGAAGAGAAAGGGTAGACTGAGATGGTTTGGGCATGTGGAGAGGAAGTAGGACAACTGGGTGTAGAGGTGAGAGGTGTGAATATTGAGGGTACAGTTAAGAGTGACAGAGCGAGAGAGAGAGAAAAAAACTTGGGACAAGGTCAAACAGGTGACCTCAGGGATAACAGACTGAACAGAAAGGCGGTTTGAGATCACGCAGGGTGGACAGCCGCCATTAGATGACCAAGACCGAAGCATGAAAGCATGCTGGAGCCTTTGTAAATGAACGAAACGAAGCTAAAGGACAATAATTTAGGGCAAGTATTCCATAGTTTGGGGTTGCCCATCTTGGAAGTTCACCTTCCAGTTCTCCTTCAGTGGGTCATCGTGATACATTACGCAACAATGTAATGTCAGGCGAGGGTACAGCTGCCCTCTGATGGTTAACAAACTACTGTGGAAAAAACAGTACTTTATATCTCATTCACCAATAGAGTGGTCTTTTAAAAAGCTTCAGCCAGATGATTTTCTTGCTACCACCAGACGATGTTTTGATCACTTTTTTCTTTTTTTCTTCCTTTTCTTTTCTTTCTTTTCTTTTTTTTTTTTTTTTTGCTTCCATCAAATGTTTTCTTCTTTTCTTGCTACCCCGAATAGGCTTTCTGCTCCTATCAGACACTTTTTGCTTTTAAACTTTTTCGCTGTCAGACACTACTACCCAGATTTCCCCCCCCCCTTTTTTTTTTTTTTTTGTCGTACTCTTATACAGTATTGTCTTTTGTATAAAAATATACACCACAAACTTACGAGTATATTGCATTCCAGTAAGACACCAAGAAGTCCATTGTTAAATTGCAACTTGCTTGATCAGCTTAATATTGTATGGATTTAGACAACAAAACTTTTGCGAGATTCCTATACTATTTTGATTGCGATCAAACACTCCAAATGTTTCGTCTGTGGTACTTTTTTTTTTTTTTTTTGCGTTACTTCAGTCTTCTACTATACATAAAACGATATACATGTTTAATTCACGATAAATGCAGATCTGTTAATTCACAATCTGAATTTATGTTAATGAAAAGCAATGAATTAACATGAAATTACAAAAAAAAATGAATAAATAAATAAAGCCATTGTATCTTAGAGCACAATGATTTTTTGCTTTAAATGACAAACATTGGAAGTAACCGTGAATGTCACTACAATTATAAACCATGGAACTGAAATCGAATATATCAGAATTTCAAGTGCTCGTATTTATAATCGTATCCAAGGAATTATTATGTGATCGTCATCGTAATCAACAATATTACCGTGAGATGAGCTGAAAGTGGCTACCGATCTTTATCAGGTTGGGGAAAAAACGCGCTATAGTTTTTTTTTTTTTTTTCCCACTCCCAGATACTTTTTTTTTTTTTTTTTAACTATCAACATACTTTTTGTGCACAGATTTTTTTTTTCACCACTAGATAGGCTACCTTGTTCTTTTTTTTTTTTTTTTTTTTAATCTACCTTGCTCTTTTTCTGCCACCTGTTGAGGCTTAATCTGAGTATCACTTAACGTTAAACTATTACCACGAGCTGATTATCATTATTATTATTATTATTATTATTATTATTATTATTATCATTATTATTATCATTACTAGACACTTTCCAACCGGAAATTTTTGAATCGGCTGCTACAAGACTTTTTTCATAGTTTCTACTGACAAAATATTACGCTCGCCACAGCAAATCACTTTCCACTTCCTTTTCACAGTTCTTTCTCTTTTCAGCCACTCATGCAATTAAGCAAAGATCATATGAGGCTTTGGGGGTTTTCGTGACGTCTTTTCCTTACCGATATATTCTGTACATCACACCTTAATATCCTCTGTACGATACTGATACAAACCATATCGAAAACAAAGCGAGATCAATTACACACACACACACACACACACACACACACACACACACACACAAGCTCTCTCTCTCTCTCTCTCTCTCTCTCTCTCTCTCTCTCTCTCTATCTCTCTCTCTCTCGTCGCCACCAGCACCCTGCACAATACCACACATCCTTATCTGATCAATCATTATAGCCCTTCTATCTCTAGTCCCTATTTTTCTTTCTCACATTTCCCTTCATATCTCTAGTGGCTATCTCTGCCCCCACCTTACACTGCTTATCTTATCTGTATCTGTTGCCACTGATGCCCGGGTCCTGCTATCTTGGGCTATCTCTCGGGCTATCTCTCGGGCTATCTCTTCGACTATCTCTGGCTATCTTTCCTCATGTTTTTGGCTGCCTTATATAATAGAAGGGACTGTTAGTGTGACTGATCGAGGTACAGTGTGTGTGTGTATGTGTGTAAGGGTTACCCCAGTTGACCCTCTGGTGTTACGAATCTTGTAAATGTCCTTAATCAGTGTTACCAACACCACATACCTGAAGAGAGAGAGAGAGAGAGAGAGAGAGAGAGAGAGAGAGAGAGAGATTAATCAAAAGCACAAAAGAAGCACACACACACACACACACACACACACACACACACACACACACACACACACACACACACACATACAGAGAGAGAGAGAGAGAGAGAGAGAGAGAGAGAGAGAGAGAGATGGGGAAAGGGGGTAGGAAGCCGAGCCTATATCGGGTGAGGTGAGAGCGTATAACGTCTAGCCAGAAAGCTTAGAATCAGAGGCTGGGGGCGGTGTAATTAACCTGGCTGGGTATGCACGTTTGCCGGGGAAGGGCGTTGCTAAAACTGTTCCGGGTCATTCACTTCCCGACACATCAAGAAATTTGCAAAAGCACTTCCGACACTCAACAAAGATAAGCGAATTAGTAAACAAGTAAAACTATCACCGAAATTAGGGGGGTGACCACTTGTAACACTGAATTTACGAGAAACTGATAACTGAAATGAATAACGGCTAGAGATGACATATATACATACATACATATACATAAATATGAGAATAATAAAAGAAAATCTTAGGTCATCTTCCTAATTACCTGCAGTGACCTTTGTTGATTATTCTTCTCCTTATATGCTTTCCATTTGCCATTTCTGAATTCCACTCACATCAGTTCTCAGAAGGAACGAAACTAGAGGTAATGATGATGATGATGATGATGATGATGATGACGATAATTACTGACACATGGATACATACAGGCATAAATATACATAGTCCATGAATACATACATACAAATATATATGTAAAAATTGATGATATCCCAGAAAACGTCAGTCGTCCTTTAGGTTCTCTTGATTTAATGCACTCAGGGTCCTTCATGCAGGCTACACAGCTGATTACCTCTGGAACAATTTTTCTTTCTTTCTCTTATCCTCTGTTTAGGATCTCCAGTCGTCTAACCCTTGGAACACTCTTCTCACTCTCTCTCTCTTGCCCTCTGTCTAACATCTCTAGTCGTCTAACCCATGGAGCACGACCTATCTATATTTACTGTACCTAGAAATACTGTATAAGATTTTACTCAACATTGGGTTAGCTTCCTGAGGTCTGACGAAGAAGTACAACGTGACTCAGGTATCTCAAAAAGAACGTCTTGATTTTGGTAAAGCTCCCTTCGAGGAGTAGGGATCCAAGGCTAGGCTGCAGTAGTTCAGTACATGTAAATCCAGAGGACCAGCCTACTTTCCTTTGTGGGGTTATAAGATTGAAAAACTCCCGGTCATTTTCCGGGGGTCGAACGCCTCTGACTGAGGCACTCCAACCATTAGATCACAAAGTGCTTTTCTTTGGGTTAGATAACTTTTTCATACTTTCAGCCTTTGGTTCCTTTCCTCTGTATAAATAATAAACATACCTATTTAATCAGTACGTAAATTTTCCGATCTACCAGAAAATATCGATGATCGTGTAAACAGTCACGATTTAAAACGAAGATGGCGGTATTGCTCACCACCCAGTTCCCCCACTCCATCTCTCTCTTTCTTTCTCCAGCCACCAATCCTTCTCTCACTCTCTTCAGTGAGTCCCTCTGCTTCCTCCCTCTCTCTAGTTTTCCCTCTCCCCCTCTAATTCCTGCTCCCGATTCCCAATTCCCAACACTCTCCCATTTCCTTCCAATACTCCTAGACACACTCTGTAGTCCCTTTTCTAACTCCCATTCCCATTCCTTCCCCAAGCTTCTTCCATGACTTACTCTTACTGCCCTCCTTCAGTTTCCTTTCCATTCCCTCCCTTTACACCAGCCCCCTACCAACTCCCTCCATCTGTCCCACCACTCACTTCCTCACTCCCTTCTCACACTCTCACACTCCCTTCCCACGCTCCCTCACACCCTTTCCGTATCTCTGCCCTTATTCCTTTCCCCCACTTCCCTTTTCACTCCTTTTCCCACTCAGCTCCACCATTCTTCCCTATCCTCCCTCCTTTACCGTCCTTCATACTCTCCCATCAATTCCTCTCCCTACTTCTTTTCCCTATACTCTCCCAAACTCCCACACGCACTTCCAACACCCACAACCAAGAAACCCGGCAGACAAGACCCCAGCTCCTGGCACTTTCCCCAGATACTTATGCCCAGATGGTCGAGGTGAAGACTTACATGCATAACTGCCTTCCATTCCCGGGTTCTGCCGATCTGATAACTACTAAATGAGGCTTAATTTCTGACTTCTGGCTTGGCAGGACACAACGCAGGGTCAATTACTTCATGACTAGAAGGTAATTAAGACGCTGGAAGAGCCGACTCAGAGAGGCTGTGGAGTTTTAATAGGGGAAGCTTGGTTGGGTATGATATTTTCTTCTTGCCCCGTACCTCACCTCGCCCCACCACATCCACAGTATACCATCTTCACCTTTTGTTTAGTTGAGGACACCCCTTACATGATGCGGTATCAGGTAATCGATAGACAGATCATACTACATCTCTCAAATACATCACTTAACATTACAGCACCGTTTAATCCCACTCTTGCTTGGGCACTTCATTTGTTACTCATCAGCACTACATCACATCCCCACCAAACCACAAATTCTCCATCATACAGTGCCCCCTGCCTACTGTTGTTTGCACCTCTCATTCCTGCAACTCATAAGTACCACACCACATACCACCACACCACACCAAATCGCCACCGCACACCACTCCAGCACACCTCCTTCACAGTTTCACATTATCATACTACCACCACACTCTCCCGTCAGTATCTTGCACTCATGATACCTCCCACACACCACTACCACACCACACATTCTTCACCACACCACATCCCACACCTCCACCACAGCACCACATTATCATACCACCACCACCACACCCTGCCCTTGTGCACCCTTCATTTCTGCCACTCATCTAACCACACGATACGTTTCTCCCCTCCCTCATTTCTCCACGCACATGTCAACGCCCCTTCCACGTCCACCGGTTCACTTCACACAACTACAATTACACAGCTTTAATTTCTCCACCCTCACACTGCACCCTCGCCACATAAAGCCATCTCAGCCATTAAAGCACTACTGCAAGAAACCATTACAAATTTAAAAACATATTCTCACATTTTCTCCTATTCCCTCCAGACGTTGATTTAGCAAATGGAGAAGTTAGATATAGCCTTCATTAGCCCATTTACTACCAGATGTCTCCCTCAAAGTGTAAATAAATAAAATGATAAATAAATGAATGAATAAAATAAATAATAAAAACATAAATAAATAATTAAATGTACGTGTGTAGGTAGAAGAATAAGGCAAAAATACATTCTCGGGTTGAAGGAGTTAAATATCATCACTGATTGGAGATAACTATTAGCTTTTTCACTATGAGAGGTCTCTCTTAAACAGGTATAATTGTAAGGCAGCATGAAGAAGAATATAAAACAGGTGCCATACGGTGACGGGGTTAAGGAAAGAAGTATTTAATCCTGACAATACAATGACGTTTTTATGTTTTTACAGGGGAAGACCTCTCGTAGTGACAAGGGGAGGGGTGGGGAGTGAAGGGCTTTAATACATCTAGAGTAACTGTCGTACTTTTGAGTTTTACATTTCCCTGACACTTAGAGGGCAAAAAAAAGTTCAGTATCTAGACTATCACTCCCGTCACTACTACTGATATTAATACATTATTATACCAGCACACTACAGAATCACTAACATGTTAGCATCAGATGACTATTTCCTACTACCAAGTAAGGGGAGGGTATAAACACACACACACACACACACACACACACACACACACACACACACACACACACACACACCAAAGTAGGAGAACTATCATTAGTATGCCACGTGAAAGACGGACACAGCTTCCACTCCACTCCTACCTTCGATGTTCGTATTTCAGCAGCACAGGGAGTCAGCACACCACACCACCAAGCCGACCACAGTATCACCCATTTCCACGTCCTTCACCACAACCACACCATCCACCATACCCACACCATCCACCACACCCACACCATCCAATTCACCACACTTTCACCTTCAGACAACCGCAACATCATCTCCCGCATACCACAACTCATTCACTTTTCCAATACACCACACCACCACCATCCTCACACTGGCACCACATTCCCGAACCACCCCACTACAGCCCCACTGGTACACTATTACCACTATCACACCACACCACTTCCCCTACACCACGCGACCCCAGCACCTCCCCCACTCCATACCACACCAACAACTTTTCCACAGCATACCACCACTACCCTCACTCCACATCATCACAGCACACATTAATAACCCTCAAACACAACCTCACCTCCATCACCCACACTAGCTCCTTTCCCATACCACATCACCACTAGAACTCAGCATCACTCCCACACCACCCCGACACTATCACATCACTCCCACACAACCACACACCACCACCACAAGCCCTACTGCTCTTCGTGACGTGGATTCCAGCAACGCCGCGGAGATGGGAAAAACGATTACGCAAGTCGAGAGGTTGTGCGGGAGACAGGCAGGCAGACAGACTGGGTGGAGGAAACAAAGATTTCGGAAAAGACCACAGCGAGCAGGTGAAAGGAAAAAAAATGGCTATACATCTTTATATGACTTCGTGAACAGAGATACCGGTTGTTGTTGCTTGTGCTGTTGCTGTTTTTGTGGTCCCTGGCTCATCTAAGACTTGAATTCGGTACACCTTTATGCTGACCTTCTCCTGCAGTCTACCCTCCTTTTTGGGATGGGGAAGTAACTGAGGTACATTGTTATTAATGGGCAGTTGAGCCACTCGGTTATATCAATTCCACCACAAGAAGGCGTCCCTCTCCTGCGCCGATAATATGGGTAGGTGGAGGATATACTGAGATTCTGGGAGAGACCACAGACAAAGCGGCAAAGACCACAGACAATGCAACAAAGAAAAAGTGAATGAAATGCAAAATGAGACGGTAAGAACCACAGTCAACGTAGGACACAAGCAGTAAACATAATTTTGGAGACAGATTTTAGCGGCTTAGGAAAAAAAAAAAAAAAAACGCATCATTCATAGATTTGGCAAAGATCAAAACCAGCACAGGAAGCAAAGAGAAGTTATGCACCATTGTACAAACACGTAAACAGACGTGTGGGTAGGCATGACGAAAATGAAATGTGTGGATTGTTTACTGGAAGAGAATTACGAAAAGAAAAACTTGCTAAGATGGAAAGATGGATAAGGGAATATGTGATGAGGGCTTTTACTGCTAAGGCTTTCCCACGGTAAAATAAAACTGTCTAGCATTAACCAAAACTAGATAACTGAGGGATTTAGGAGTCTCACTTGCTCCTCTTCCTGTATTTTTCATTTTACATCTTTATAGTTCCCTGTCTGTTATTTTATGTCTTTTTGATGTTAATATTACGTTGCATAAACAATACACAAAGTAAATAATATGCAAAAAAAAAATAATAATAATAATGACATGAAAGAGCAGTCGCATTAAAACCTTATGCAAGAAATAAACCTCTGAAGGGAAAGGGATTAATCACCTTAACACTCGAGTACATGACCCTCAGAGAAAAAAAAAAAAAAAGAAAGAAAAGAAAAGAGTAGTAGCTCCTGATCGTGAGTGTAATACCTTCACGGGCTACTTAATCCTCCAACATTACGATCCAATTCCCCGCCAGTCACGAACCGATTCTGGGCTAGGATCAGTCTCGTTCCCCTGAAAGACCTGGAATTCCTCTGTGGTGTTTTCAGCTCCCTTTAAGATATTTTTAGTTCCCGTAAGATATTTCAAGTTCCCGTAAGAAATATTTTAATTCACGCAAGTTAAATATAGTCCCTCTGAGAATAAATTAATGATGTTTAATTCCTTCAATTCGATTGTGCGCTAGTTTTGTTAATTCTTGCTGCTTCCAGACGATTTTAGTCAACGTAGGAAAACCCTCTGTTACTGAAGGGGTTAATGAAGGCAATATCTAATCCCATCATTTAAAAAATCCCTCTAAGCTGAATGAAATCGTTTGGTGGTGGCTTGGGTAATAAATATACGCCATCTTTCAGAAGGGGATTAACTCTTCATAAAGATATTGAATTCCCGTGAAAGTATTCTGGTGTGTGTGTGTGTGTGTGTGTGTGTGTGTGTGTGTGTGTGTGTGTGTGTGTGTGTGTGTGTGTGTGTGTGTGTGTGTGTGTGACGAACAATTCATTTCTGTAGTCTTGTTGCTTCCAGACGATTTTCTTCAACTTGCAGGAGCCCACCAGGAGTCCAAGAGGGTTAATGAAGGCTATAATCTAAACCTCTGCAGTGCCAAAGGTAAATTCTAAGCTTACTAAAACCGTCTGGGGATGGCAAGAATTAAACAACAACGACTTTCTTAGGTTGGAGGAAGGACAGACAGATGGACTGATTATAGGTAAGATGTCCATAGCAAGATCGACCTTCTTCTTTCGACCACTCCATTCTTCCTTCCCTCCTTGCTCTTTCTTTTTTCTTTCTTTCCCTCTTCTTTCCTTGTTCTTTTTTCTTTCTTTCTTCCTTCCTTCCTTTTTCTTTCTTTTCTTCTTCCTTCCTTCCTTCCTTTCATTTTCTTTCATTCCTTCTTCCTTTCTTCCTCTTTATTTTTTCTTTCCTCTTTCCTTGCTTCCTTCTTCTTTTTCCTTCTTCCTTCCTTCTTCATTTCTTTTTCTTTCCTTTTACCCTTCCTTCCATCCAGAACTATTTCCTTTGTGATCTCTTCCCCCTCTCCTCTCCTCTCCTCTTCTCTTCTTTCCTTTATTTTTTCAGCCTCTCATTTTGCCCTGGCAAAAATATTTCAAAACTACCCAATTGACTAACAAACAGAAGGAAATGGCTGGGTTCAGAGAGATTCAATGGAGCTATTTTGACGTCAACGCCAAAATCGCGAAATAATCTAAACTCGGCGTCTTTGGTGCACAAGTTTGGGTTCGTAAATATATAGCTTTTTTTATTTTTCGCGTCCGCCCAATCACGCATGGTGAGTAAGCATAACCTGAGCAATATTTAAGTAAGGATTGTGTGCTGTCAAAAAGAAAAAAAAAAAACGAAAAACATGAACTCCCTCTAAACTGCCCACACACACACACACACACACACACACACACACACACACACACACACACACACACACACACACACACACACACACAAGCGATAAAAATGACGTCCCTCTAAACTGCCGACTTTCGTTATAGCTACACTTCGGTAGGGTTATCACAGCTTGTCGTTTCTACACACAACTAACACGAATCCATAATAGGGGAGAATGGAGACGGCCTCTGATCTCTCCACTACGAAACGTCGCTATTAAGCAAGGTAAAATCGTCTGGCGGAGGCATAAATCAAACCAACCCTTCCAGCATGACGATTTTTATTATTCCAGCTGCTGCCAATTTCATCCAACTAGAGGGACGTTTCGTAGTAAATGAGATAAAAACACTTGACTCTAGGACATTGACGCCATATTTATCGTACTCTTTCTCCCTCCGGTGGAATGTCCTCCGCGTAATGGAGACGTCTTGAGGTGAAGGAGGTAAGGAGACACTGGAGGTTAAGAAACAGGACGAAGAACAGAAAATTATTAGTCTGAAATTGAGGCTACGACGTTTCTGGACCCAAACGACGTAATTCTGGTTTTATTCTCGCTTTCTCCGGACGATTTTATGCAGTTTAAGAGGGCACCCTATAGCAGTGGAAGGGTTAATGAAGGTTGCATCTAACACTTCCAATCTGAAAAGTCCCTCCTAAGCTGAAGAAAATCGTCTGGAGATAGGATGAATAGGAGGAAATGCATCATCGGTTTCAAAAGGTTAACCCCTCTCTATCTGATGATTTTTTTTTTTTTTCGACTCTGCTAATTATAAGACGCACCTACTAAACTTTAAGTGCTTTATTTACGCTACTCCTACACGGTTTTATTATGAGTAGGGAGTGAAAAAGTTAACGCAGATGGACGTAGAAATTGCAAAAGAAGTATATTTAAACATTTAAAATAACGCAAAGGAAGTAAAAAAAAAAATCAGAAAGATGAAAAGTACCAGGGAATTATATAAAGTCGAAATATAACGCGGAACGACGTGAAATTACCTAACAGTATACTACAACACAGACGTAAGTAAAAGTTTGTAAAAATCCAATAAAAATGTAATTCTCTTGTATCTCGTGAAAAATTCAATTTAGTTCTGTGTCCATAAAAAGAGGACAGTGAGGCGGTCATGACAACAAGGCCTGACAACACGCGAGCATAACGCAGAACTTGGTGGTGTGCGGGCGTGTGGGGATGACGTGGGGGGGAGATGGAGGAGTGTGGGTGGTTGGAGAGAGAGAGAAAGAAGTGTAGGGAAGTGTAGGGGAAAGGGAGATGATGTATGAGCGTGAGGCGCGGTGTGTATGAGAGAGGGGGAGAATAGGTGCATGTGGGGGAGTGTGTGGGGAGTGGGAGGGATGTGAGAAAGTATGAGAGGGTGTGAGAAGGTATGAGGGGAGTAATGTCGGAGAGAGTGAGGAGTTGTGCGTGCGTGTGGGGAAGAAAAATGGGCAAAGGGGATGTGGGAGGGTAGGAAGGGGTGTGGAAGAGGTGTATGGATAAGTGTATGAAATGAAGGGATGAAGCGTGGGCATTGTAAGGTTGAGCGTGGGAAAACGAGGAGTCTGTTTAGTCTACTGGCATGGAGAGTGTGCGAATGAGAGTGTGACAGAGGGGGAATGCAGGGATGAGGAGAGTGAGAGAGAGGGGAATGTAGGGTGTGAGGAGGGACGGTGTGGGCTAGTGTAAGGAAAGGAGTGGCACTGTGTGGGGTTGCATAGGGAGCTGAAGAGGGAGGGAGTGTAAAGCTAATTAGTGTTCAGAGAAGGGTTGGGTATAGGGTTGCATAGGGTGTTAGGGAGTGTGGGAAGGAGGGAGGGGGTTGGGGAAAATGGAATTGAATAGTGCTCAGGGTAAGGAGAGGTGCAGGACTGTGTAGTATCTGGGAGAGGGAGGGGTATGGGGCTATGTGGGCGAAGGTGCAGGTGTGAGTACTTCTTCAGGCTCTACTTATAATAAAGGTCAGGGAAGAACTCCATATATACAACACTCTTTACCTTTACCTGTCTCTTTATCTTTCTACCTATCCATCTTCCTGACTGATATTTGTCCCTCCTCATCTCTGTTTACCCACCTAATGATCTATATATCTGTCCACAAAACTTATCTATGTTTTTCCATGTATTGACTCTCTTCCAGCCTATCTACCTGTGTGTGCTCTATCAATCTACATTTATCTATTCTTCTATCACCCTAGTTATCTGTCCATCCATCCATCTACCTATCAGTCTATCTCCTTATCTCTCTTTATGCGAGTATGCATCTTTCTGTCTCCCTCTCTTTCTATGTATCTATTTATAAATATCAAGCTTCGGTATTTATCATAAGTAAAACACCTGCCAAATTGCTGTGATTAAAACGCAAGTATTTCCTGAAAGTGAGGGACGGGGAGTGGCTCTGACCTAGACACGAGACAAGGCTGAAGAGTGGTGAGAGAGAGAGAGAGAGAGAGAGAGAGAGAGAGAGAGAGAGAGAGAGAGAGAGAGAGAGAGAGAGAGACAGAGACAGAGACAGACAGACAGACAGACAGACAGACAGAGAGAACCGGCGGAGAGAGAAAGAGAAGGAGGAGGAGGAGGAGGAGAAAAGAGACGGGGAGTGGCTGTGACCCAAGATGAACGGAAGACAAGGCCGACTAGAGAGAGGAGGAGAATGAAGGAGAGGTGGAGAGGTAGGAGGAAAGGAGATAGGGAAGGAAAGGAAAACTAAAAACATGAGAGAGGAGGAGTGAATCGGAGACGAGGAAGAAGAGTAGGAGGAGGTGAGGTATGATATTAAGAACAAGGGAAGGAAAAAATTATAAACGGAAGAGGAGAGGAGGGAGAAAATTTGACAAGGAAGGGTGTGGTGTGGCAGGAGAGAAGGAGGAGGGATGGAGAAAAAAAGTTGAGGAGGAAAAAGGAATAAGCTGAGAAGGAAAGAGAAAGTGAAGGAGGGAAGTGTGTGAAGTGGCAGGGTGTGAGGTTATGTGGGGTTGCTGGATATGGAATGACAGGGTGTGGAG
Source organism: Coenobita brevimanus (assembly GCF_032717465.1). NCBI lineage: Eukaryota > Metazoa > Arthropoda > Malacostraca > Decapoda > Coenobitidae > Coenobita > Coenobita brevimanus. The sequence goes on along the minus strand of NC_136977.1, from coordinate 47,191,221 downwards.
TTGCAGAGTGTGGAAAGAGGGTGAAGTTTCATTACACAAACACACACACACACACACACACACACACACACACACACACACACACACACACACACACACACACACACACACACACACACACACACACACGCACTAAATTTCCCATATCCTAAAATTAGAAAGAAAAAAAAATCTAAAAAGAGTGAAGTAGCGAGGAGAGTAAATTTCAGCAGAACATTCGCTTCAGTGCGGTGACGTCTGTTCTAAATTAATCTAGGTGTTACCTGCCTCATAATTCGTGTTAGAAGAGGCCCCCCCCCCATAGAAAAAGGCGTAAGATACATGCTACAAAGAAGGCGTGGAGAGTAGATTACATTATAATTTACTGGATTATAACACGACCTTCTATATCATATACACACATTATTGTGAGAGCCTAAATCATTATAAACACGGTGATAACAAAGATTTAAAATATATAGCATACTACACTCATACAGGATTGGACAGTAAATTATGTCTGACAGCATTACGATACACTTAAGTACCATAAACATGGGTATTGCCAAGTATATATTACCTTTACACCAGGATATATCACAATAAGGAACTGGAGCACAGATTATATTTTTAGCAATACGTTAAGAGAAGAGACTCAAGATTTATATACATGATTACTTTTGGCATTATACTTACAGGAGAAATTTAAGAATTATAAACAGTGATTCAAACTACGTGAAGATATACTGAAGGAGAGTGTGTCTGTTACTTGAAGACAAATAGAATGCGAAGACAACAACAGGACAAAGCTGACTATACAGTAAACCATGTACTACGAACTTGTACTGCGACTGCGCCGAGGGACTGTACGATGTTCTATGGGGCAATATTAACAACGAAGCACGATGGGGGGGACCTTTGAGGATGCCGCGTGAGTATTATAAGCAGGGCGTGTAATTAGATAGTGTGAAGCATTTAGATAAGATAGTAAGCTGGGTGTACATGGCAACATACATCCACCCAAGTAGGAGGCCATGCTGGGAGATAACGCCGGGGGAGATGCCAAAGGAGAGGACCAAGAGGAGATAACGAGGTTCTTAGAGGTGTGGGATGGGATGGGTCTGGTGAGTACGCTTTGAGTGAAGGAGATAGACCAGAGTTAATTATCGCATAAATACATTCTAAAGTCTGTGTCTGTGAGTACGTAGCATCAGTCCCGGCCAAACTGCAAGGCCAACTTCCATCAAACTGACACACATACCATTTTCTCCTCGTGCATCTGAATCTGTGCATAAGTCGTTCTGTCTTTCTATTATAATGGATTATTTGTCTCCATCGCTGACAAAACAACCAAGTTTCGTCTTTTGGTACATATGGGCTTCTTTACTTTTGAGGTTCTGAACATCTGGTGTAAAAATTAAGTCACCAGTCACTTCCAAACTCCTTGGACATACTGTTTCTATGCACCCGACTACTATTATGGAGTAGACAGTCCATTCCCTGAGAGCTGGTAGTTCTCCCATCCTGCCAATGTTGACTAACAAACAAAACTGGACCTCCTGGTGAATAAAAAATGCATCGTTTTGCATTTCTGAAGGCATTATACACGTACGTAAGTCTCGCAATCATCATAGAGTCAAATGCCACCAAAGTTCACAGTTACATAAACCATACGTGGCCTCCAGGTGAACACAGGCTACCTAATTCTGGGACTATGACTGCACACCTGAGTATGAGCAAAACTCTGTCTTTGCATCGTTGCATTATTAGACACTTGCCACCAAACTTGTCCCATCAACCAAACTGCATTATCTAGTGGACATGGACTACCTGTCTGGGGGCTTCTGTGTACGCATAAGTGTTCCACACCCCATGAGGATACTACTACTACGCTGAATGTAATAATCGGACAGTTAGGCAAAAAAAAAAAAAAAAAGGAAGAAAAAAGAAAGAAAAAGAAAACAAGAAGGAAGAAAAAGAAGAAAGAAAAAAGAAACACGTCTTGAAAGGGTTATTCCTTTAACCTGATACTCCCAAATGTAATGGTCATGATAGCTGCGGATGTGGTAATGGAAATGATGAAAGCAGGAGAAGTGAGGATAGCGGTAATGGTGTTAGACATTTAAAAAAAATGTTCAGTCTACTGTTCTGCACGTTTTGATAAGACAGTATGTGAAGTGCGGTGCTGACTCTCCTCACCTCAATAAATACTTCTCCCGATTCCCATACACCTTGATAGCACTTCTAGGGTATGGGAATTCTAGAAGTATTAATTATTTTCTGCTATCGACAGACGAGGTAATTTAGAAGTTGCCTCTCTTGCTGTCTAAAAGTAAAAAAAAAAAAAAAAAAAAAAAGTGGAGTAATCCCAGGGACTATGGCATTCTAACTACAGTATCTCGTTCTTGCTTCAGCCCAACGCTCTTATTCAGCCTGGGATTAAAAAGAAGAAAATAATCTCATCAGAGTGTAAATCCCCATCTGTTTCGTCCTTGTTTCCTCCAGATGCTTCTATTCGTCTCAGCAGCAGCCTCTCGCAGTCCTGGGGCTAAATATAGTTGGTCAGTAATGAGTTAGGTTGCGGGGACTGGTTTTTCTGACGTCCTCTCTGACCCACACCGTCTATCCCTTCACAACAAGATGTCTACCTCTAGTTGAAGAAAAGCATCTGGTAGTAATGATAATGATGATGGTGATGATGATGATGATAACGATATTAATAATAATAATAATAATAATAATAATAATAATAATAATAATAATAATAGTAATAATAATAGCAATAATGAAGGGAAAAAAGACGTCATGGAGCTGAACGGTTAACTACAACTGCGTCTAACCCTTACACTAGCAGAAGTCTCCAATACCCAGAGTACAATATTCCGGCGATAGCACGAAAACATGAAAAATAGTGTCTTACAGAGAATAGCTATATTAGAGTAAAAGACTGGCTTCTAAGTCGACCTAGCTCACTGAAATCATCTACCTTCTGCCCATGAGCACGAATGAAATATACCGCAATAATACTAAAAAAATAAATAAAAAATCATTTTCATTCATTCATCATCCAATCCTACATTGCCCCATGAGGAGCGTAGGAGCCCGGGGCTAGGCAAGTTGGTCCTGACATTTAAGATTAGAGTGACCAGCCTCACTCATCCCTGAGTGGCAGTACGTGAGCAATAAACCCCAACCATCCCTTGGATATAAACCTTCACCGGCTCAATCCGTCTGGAGCTCCGTAATTACCCACTAAACCACCAGGCGCCACAATTTGGTTATATAGTTACCACCCAGCGTAGTAAATGGTTTCCTGTTGTACAGGAAACCATTGTCACTCAGTGTAGAGTCACCTACAGGCAGAAGGAAGAGGAAAGAATGAAGGAAAGAAAGGAAGAAGAGGGAGTGTGAAGTCACCCATAGGCAGAAGCAAGAGGAAAGAATGATGATGAGAAAGAAAGAAGAGGATGGAAGGAAAGAAGGTTGGAGGAGAAGAAAGGGCAGACACCCGAGAGCAGCACTGCATCGAGTGAGTGGATGGTGAGCGCCCCCACCTACCACAAAAAAAAAAAAAAAAAATAGAGAAAAATTAGTATATGTTCGAGGAAAAGACCATGTTTTTGAATCTATCTTTTTCATCCACACCATGTACTCTTAGTGGATAAAATCCTTCCTTCTGCTAAAAAAAAAAAAAAAAAAAAAAAAAAAAACACACGTCGGCAGCACCAACAAACTAAGAAAAAGAAAGAAAACGTTATCCTACAGAAAAGATTCATGTCAGAGCGAGATAAATGGTTCTAGATTTGACCTCCCTTCTGCAGACCTCCAATCCCTTTACTAACAGAGGTCTCCTTAACGCTGAATAAAATCGTCTGGTCAATAATGAAATAAAGACGTTGCAGCAATGACGAGGTGTAAGATCATTTCAAACCCTTTTCGCTATAAGAGATATGATATTTTTATGGCAGCACAAAAAAAAAAAAAAAAAAAAATAGAAAAGAAAAAGAGAAAGACAAAAGTGAAAAAATAATGAAAAAAGAAAAAGAAAAAGAAAAAATACAAAAGAAAATAAGAAAATACAAAAGACAATAGAAAATACAAATAAGAAAATTAAAAAAAAGAATATACAAAAGAAAAAGAAAATGAAAAAAATATATATATATACTAATATTTTCCCCCTTATATCACAAGAAGTCTCCCCCAGATTGAAAAAAAAAAAAATCATTCTAATAGCAGCAAAAAAAAAAAAAAAAAAAAATCTCCCAATCCACCTGAGGAATATAGTGTCTGTAATCATTTTTTTTAACTTTGACACATGATATATTTCTTTCATCTCTTATTCTCTCTCTCTCTCTCTCTCTCTCTCTCTCTTTTGTTACTGGGACTGGATACGGTACCCGTATGTTAGATCGAGCTCCTTCTTCGTGCCAAGCTGGATGTACATGTGTCTGAGATACTGTGTGTGTGTGTGTGTGTGTGTGTGTGTGTGTGTGTGTGTGTGTGAAGGTGAATGGGGCTAAGGGTTAACCACTTCAGTACGATGACCTCCTGTATTATTTTTGCTTCTTTCAAACCGCTATGCTCTGCCTGTGAGAGATTTTTGAAGTGAGGGGGTTAAATCCATCCATAATTAACAACCCCTTTACTACTTGACGTATAATTAACAAAAACGTCTAACGGTACCAAGAAAATAAAAACTGCATCATCCTTCTCTCACACCCGCTTACTTCATTCTTACCTCACTCTTATATCCTCACTTTTACTTCAAGCGTTACTACACCTTCCTTGCATCACGTACCTCCCTCTTTCCCTCCCTCTCCTTCTTCGTTCACTTTTCTTACATCCCTCTCCTAACCTCATTTGTTCTTACCTTCCTCTCTCTCTTTTACTGCTCTTCTCTCTGTTTTACTCAATTACCTTTTTCTCCTTACCTCACCCTTCATAACTCATTTTACGTACCTGACTTAAATTCTGTCCACCAACTTACACACGCACACACACACACACACACACACACACACACACACACACACACACACACACACACACACACACACACACACACACACACACACACACACACAAAACGCAACAAACTGCCTGTTATCACAGACTCCTTTCACCGTGTTATGCGCTCTCCCCAGATTCATAAATACACACAGATACTTCTCCTGCTCCTCCTCCTCCTCCTTCTCTTGGTACTTTCTCCTTACCCTTGCCTGCGTGACTGTCGCATATTTACTTTCAGTATCTTTGCCTCCTCATTGGGTCTCATTCTGTTCTTCTTCGTCTCTCTCTCTCTCTCTCTCTCTCTCTCTCTCTCATATATATACTTTTAATTCTGAAATAATACCAGACAGTTACATTAAGCTAAACTGAGAATATTCTAATATAGCTCTGCCCACTTATATTCCATTAAGACCACCGTGATGGGATGAAGAGATAGGAAAAAGGAAAATGTAAAAGCAGGAAAACTAATCATCCAGGCATCCAAAGAAAAAGGTTAACATTTTCCTCCACCCATCACTCAAGTTTTCGAAATTCCCGGCTCCCTCTCACAGGCCAAAAGCATCCACACAATTTCATTTTCTCTGTAACTACACCAAGAGGTAAAGGGCTAAACCTACACGCAATTCACTTTTCCTTCCGTTCGTCCACTTTCCGTGCTCTGTTCGTTTATTCTCGCGTCACGCTGAGTCACATGAATCAATCCTGCTCTCTCGTGATCCCTCTCAAATTTATCTTCCTCCACTCTTTTCCTTGCCTTCCGTCAGTCATCAAAGTTCGCATTCTCGTCGACTTTGTAGTCTTTTTTCTAATTCCTTCATTACGACGATGTATATTTTTTACTTATCTGTATATTTTTTTATTTATCTCCAAAAGATATGACCACTTAGAAGAGATTTGTCGATCTGGAGGGGTGACATATAGCCTTCAATCAATCTATCTATCTTTCTATCAGTCTGACTCTCTCTCTCTCTCTCTCTCTCTCTTCATCTATCTATATGTCTTTTTTTATCACCATAAATCACACAAAACAAGAGATTACTCCCATGCTATATGCAGAAAATTAACGAAAAGAAAGAGGTGCCAGAAACCTTCCTAAGCTGATGGGAGCACGACCCTAGTGACCTTTCAGCCCCAACACATCCTTCCTACCACCTTTTCTTACGCAAAGTGCATGTCCTTCCACCTCCCTCTAAACTCAGCTTCTTTTCTCTCACAGTATTACACTTTTCCAGGTACCCTTTCACTTTCCTATCTGCTGGCTGTCTGGGTCTCTCTCTCTGTTGTACAAAGTCGACTGCTTATTTATTGGAATTATATAAGGCAACTTTGTTATTGTCTCCACATAAAAAATAAAAGAGGAAGAAGACGTATTCGTTAAGTTTGAAGACATTCTGCCTCTCAAATGGCCGAAAAACTCTCTCCATCAACCTATCACTATTATTTGAAACCATTTTGGTATTTCATTTAGACAGACGATTTTGTTCAGCGAAGAGAAATTGTACGGGGTTGAAGATTTAGAACCTTTCCTAAAATCGCTCGTTGCTGTGGACTCACAGGGATTATCTGTTCAGACTCACACCTGACGATTTTGCTTACCTGAGAGCCATTGCAGAAGCCAAGGGATCGACACAAATCTCTTTTAGGTTCTTAGGTGTCATGGAGGCCCTTATGTATTTAATAATGAGAGGAATCCTAGTATAATTCATTCACTTTGACTTGGCCCAGATTTTCGTCTTTTTGCAGCTTATTTCACGTGGGTCAGTAGCATAAAAGACGACGCTGTGGCTCTACATCCTTTCCATAGCACTTCTTCGTGACTAGCATCAGTGTTATAATATTGCTATAACTCAGTGTACAAGATGGATGGCATTCCCTCAAATAGCTAATCTCCCTGTGGAATACCGTTCGAAAATAAGCTCTTAAGCCATCGAAATCTCCTAGACGAAAATTAGGAACGGTGGAGGTATTATCAGTGGAACAGACATCCCAAATAAATTTGAACTTAATTTCTTCAAGATCGCTATTACCAAGTCGTCCACCAACCTCTGGGAGGACGTATTGAAAGAAATTAATAAGTTAAAACCACAAAAATCGCCAGGTCCGGACGATATATATGCAAAAATTATAAAAGAAACCAAAGAAGAATTATGTCAGCCACTTTTAACGTTATTTAATGACTCTTTAAGTTCAGGAGAAGTTCCAGAGGCGTGGAAAACCGCAAACGTAGTGCCCATCTTTAAAAAGGGTGATAAATCAGCTGCGTCGAATTATCGTCCGATAAGTCTAACGTCAATAGTAGGAAAAATGTTAGTCAATTTTGGCAAATAAGATTAGAGAACACTTAGAAAGATTTAATCTTATAAACGAAAGTCAGCACGGATTCAGGCAAGGACGATCCTGCCTCACAAATTTGTTGTCATTCTACTCGGAGGTCTATGAGGCAGTAGATAGCGACAAAGCTTACGATGTTATTTATCTGGACTTTAGTAAAGCTTTTGATAGAGTCCCACACGAAAGGTTAGTTAGAAAGGTTCGAGCACACGGTATAGACGGCGATATCTTAAAATGGATAGAATCCTGGCTGAAAGGACGAAAGCAGAGAGTATTAATAAATGGAACTATGTCGGACTGGGGATTAGTAACTAGCGGTGTACCACAGGGTTCAGTACTCGGTCCCTTATTATTTATCATATATATAAATGATCTAGACTTAGGAGTCAATAGCAGCATCAGCAAATTTGCCGATGATACAAAAATAGGGCGTATCATTAACTCGACTGACGATTGCCATAACTTACAAAAAGACCTCGATACATTGTCCAAATGGTCTAAAACTTGGCAAATGGAATTTAACGTTGAAAAATGTAAAGTACTTAACGTAGGCAAGACCATTGGAGATACTAAATACAGCTTAGATAACAAAGAAATTAGCAAATCGGAATGCGAGAGAGATCTAGGAGTTATGATTAGTAACGACCTTAAACCTAGGCAACAGTGTATTAATGCGAGAAATAAAGCAAATAGGGTCCTAGGATTTATTTCGAGAAGCGTGAGCAATAGATCATCTAAAGTAATAGTGAAACTTTATCTAGCATTAGTAAGGCCACATTTAGACTACGCAGTACAATTTTGGTGTCCTTACTATAGAATGGATATTAATTCGTTAGAAAATGTACAGAGAAGAATGGCTAAAATGATACAAGACGTCCGGAACCTGTCATATGAAGACAGACTGAAAAGACTAAGTCTGCATTCGCTAGAGAGGCGTAGAGTAAGGGGAGACTTAATTGGGGTGTTTAAGTGGATGAATGGTATAAATAAGGGAGATATTAGCAAGGTACTTAAAGTTAGCATACAGGATAGAACTAGAAATAATGGTTTCAAACTAGAAAAATTCCGTTTCAGAAAGGAAATCGGTAGAAATTGGTTTGGTAACAGAGTAGTAGACGAATGGAATAAGCTACCTAGTAAAATAGTTGCTGCCTCTTCCATTGAGAGTTTCAAGCATAGGCTAGATAAGCATATGACAAATAAGGGGTGGATATAGAATAAAGAAAATCTTATAACCAATACTAATTCAAAAAAAAATTTCTTTTCAGGTTACACTATGATAGTCTCTATTCTCCTTTCACACTTTCCTGTAAAATGTCCACGCCAGTTTTTCTATACGGCGTGGTGTTCTTTCTGACTTTTTCCTCCCGGCTTCGGCTGGAGGGTTTGGAGGGCGGGGGAGAGCCTTCTTCTTTGCTATCCTTATCTCATTCTAGTAGTTCAGTTACTCTTCTAGGAGCTGCCTAGCATGGGCCAACCGGCCTACTGCAGTTATCCTCTCTTCTTATGTTCTTATGTTCTTATATGGTGATACCACTCTAAACTGGCTGTTTGGGTGGGGCACGAACCTCTGTACAGTGTGCCACATGTTCCATACCTGCGATGTCTGTCTGTCTGTCTGTCTGTCTGTCTGTCTCTGTCTGTCTGTCTGTCTGTCTGTCTGTCTCTCTCTCTCTCTCTCTCTCTCTCTCTCTCTCTCTCTCTCTCTCTCTCTCTCCTGGGGGAAGATGTGCATCACCCTAGGGAATTTTGTTTCTTTTATGTCTTATAAACTTGTGCTGTCATTTCATTATTTTGTTTTTATTTATATTATTGTTTTGCATGTGGCGCCTGATGACCCCGGTGTTGCGGCGCCTTGATTTGTTTTCATTCAATCATTCTCGCCCTCCTTCCTTCCCTCCCTTCATCTTTCCCTCAGCTTGACAATGCACTCAACACTGCCCCTGGCCTGCCTTCTCTCTCTCTCTCTCTCTCTCTCTCTCTCTCTCTCTCTCTCTTTCCTGGGGGGAGATGTGCATCACCCTAGGGAATTTTGTTTCTTTCATGGCTGACTTATAAACTTGTGCTTTCATTTCTTTATTCTGTTTTTATTTTATTTAATTATATTTAAAAAAAAAATTGTTTTACATATGGTGCCAGATGACCTCGCTGTTGTGGCGCCATGATCTGTTTTCATTCAATCACTCTCTCCCTCCTTTCTTCCTTCCCTTCCTCAATAGTAGGAAAAATGTTAGAGTCAATTTTGGCAAATAAGATTAGAGAACACTTAGAAAGATTTAATCTTATAAACGAAAGTCAGCACGGATTCAGGCGAGGACGATCCTGCCTCACAAACTTGTTGTCATTCTACTCGGAGGTCTATGAGGCAGTAGATAGCGATAAAGCTTACGATGTTATTTATCTGGACTTTAGTAAAGTTTTTGATAGGGTCCCACACGAAAGGTTAGTTAGAAAGGTTCGAGCAAACGGTATAGACGGGGATATCTTAAAATGGATAGAATCCTGGCTGAAAGGACGAAAGCAGAGAGTATTAATAAATGGAACTAAGTCGGACTGGGGATTAGTAACTAGCGGTGTACCACAGGGTTCGGTACTCGGTCCCTTATTATTTATTATATATATAAATGATCTAGACTTAGGAGTCAATAGCAGCATCAACAAATTTGCCGACGCTACAAAAATAGGGCGTATCATTAACTCGACTGACGATTGCCATAACTTACAAAAAGACCTCGATACATTGTCCAAATGGTCTAAAACTTGGCAAATGGAATTTAACGTTGAAAAATGTAAAGTACTTAACGTAGGCAAGACCATTGGAGATACTAAATACAGCTTAGATAACAAAGAAATTAGCAAATCGGAATGCGAGAGAGATCTAGGAGTTATGATTAGTAACGACCTTAAACCTAGGCAACAGTGTATTAATGCGAGAAATAAAGCAAATAGGGTCCTAGGATTTATTTCGAGAAGCGTGAGCAATAGATCATCTAAAGTAATAGTGAAACTTTATCTAGCATTAGTAAGGCCACATTTAGACTACGCAGTACAATTTTGGTGTCCTTACTATAGAATGGATATTAATTCGTTAGAAAATGTACAGAGAAGAATGGCTAAAATGATACAAGACGTCCGGAACCTGTCATATGAAGACAGACTGAAAAGACTAAGTCTGCATTCGCTAGAGAGGCGTAGAGTAAGGGGAGACTTAATTGGGGTGTTTAAGTGGATGAATGGTATAAATAAGGGAGATATTAGCAAGGTACTTAAAGTTAGCATACAGGATAGAACTAGAAATAATGGTTTCAAACTAGAAAAATTCCGTTTCAGAAAGGAAATCGGTAGAAATTGGTTTGGTAACAGAGTAGTCGACGAATGGAATAAGCTACCTAGTAAAGTAGTTGCTGCCTCTTCCATTGAGAGTTTCAAGCATAGGCTAGATAAGCATATGACAAATAAGGGGTGGATATAGAATAAAGAAAATCTTATAACCAATACTAATTCAAAAAAAATTTCTTTTCAGGTTACACTATGATAGTCTCTATTCTCCTTTCACACTTTCCTGTAAAATGTCCACGCCAGTTTTTCTATACGGCGTGGTGTTCTTTCTGACTTTTTCCTCCCGGCTTCGGCTGGAGGGTTTGGAGGGCGGGGGAGAGCCTTCTTCTTTGCTATCCTTATCTCATTCTAGTAGTTCAGTTACTCTTCTAGGAGCTGCCTAGCATGGGCCAACCGGCCTACTGCAGTTATCCTCTCTTCTTATGTTCTTATGTTCTTATATGGTGATACCACTCTAAACTGGCTGTTTGGGTGGGGCACGAACCTCTGTACAGTGTGCCACATGTTCCATACCTGCGATGTCTGTCTGTCTGTCTGTCTGTCTGTCTGTCTCTGTCTGTCTGTCTGTCTGTCTGTCTCTCTCTCTCTCTCTCTCTCTCTCTCTCTCTCTCTCCTGGGGGAAGATGTGCATCACCCTAGGGAATTTTGTTTCTTTTATGTCTTATAAACTTGTGTTGTCATTTCTTTATTTTGTTTTTATTTATATTATTGTTTTGCATGTGGCGCCTGATGACCCCGGTGTTGCGGCGCCTTGATTTGTTTTCATTCAATCATTCTCGCCCTCCTTCCTTCCCTCCCTTCATCTTTCCCTCAGCTTGACAATGCACTCAACACTGCCCCTGGCCTGCCTTCTCTCTCTCTCTCTCTCTCTCTCTCTCTCTCTCTCTCTCTCTCTCTCTTTCCTGGGGGGAGATGTGCATCACCCTAGGGAATTTTGTTTCTTTCATGGCTGACTTATAAACTTGTGCTTTCATTTCTTTATTCTGTTTTTATTTTATTTAATTATATTTAAAAATATTATTGTTTTACATATGGTGCCAGATGACCTCGCTGTTGTGGCGCCATGATCTGTTTTCATTCAATCACTCTCTCCCTCCTTTCTTCCTTCCCTTCCTCAATAGTAGGAAAAATGTTAGAGTCAATTTTGGCAAATAAGATTAGAGAACACTTAGAAAGATTTAATCTTATAAACGAAAGTCAGCACGGATTCAGGCGAGGACGATCCTGCCTCACAAACTTGTTGTCATTCTACACGGAGGTCTATGAGGCAGTAGATAGCGATAAAGCTTACGATGTTATTTATCTGGACTTTAGTAAAGTTTTTGATAGGGTCCCACACGAAAGGTTAGTTAGAAAGGTTCGAGCAAACGGTATAGACGGGGATATCTTAAAATGGATAGAATCCTGGCTGAAAGGACGAAAGCAGAGAGTATTAATAAATGGAACTAAGTCGGACTGGGGATTAGTAACTAGCGGTGTACCACAGGGTTCGGTACTCGGTCCCTTATTATTTATTATATATATAAATGATCTAGACTTAGGAGTCAATAGCAGCATCAACAAATTTGCCGACGCTACAAAAATAGGACGTATCATTAACTCGACTGACGATTGCCATAACTTACAAAAAGACCTCGATACAATGTCCAAATGGTCTAAAACTTGGCAAATGGAATTTAACGTTGAAAAATATAAAGTACTTAACGTAGGCAAGACCATTGGAGATACTAAATATAGCTTAGATAACAAAGAAATTAGCAAATCGGAATGAGAGAGAGATCTAGGAGTTATGATTAGTAACGACCTTAAACCAAGGCGACAGTATATTAATGCAAGAAATAAAGCAAATAGGGTCCTAGGATTTATTTCGAGAAGCGTGAGCAATAGATCATCTAAAGTAATACTGAAACTTTATCTAACATTAGTAAGGCCACATTTAGACTACGCAGTACAATTTTGGTGTCCTTACTATAGAATGGATATTAATTCGTTAGAAAATGTACAGAGAAGAATGATACATGACGTCCGGAACCTGTCATATGAAGACAGACTGAAAAGACTAAGTCTGCATTCGCTAGAGAGGCGTAGAGTAAGGGAGACTTAATTGAGGTGTTTAAGTGGATGAAGGGTATAAAGAAGGGAGAGATATTAGCAAGGTACTTAAAGTTAGCCTACAGGATAGAACTAGAAATAATGGTTTCAAACTAGAAAAATTCCGTTTCAGTAAGGAAATAGGTAGAAATTAGTTTGGTAATAGAGTAGTAGACGAATGGAATAAGCTACCTAGTAAAGTAGTTGCTGCCTCTTCCATTGAGAGTTTCAAGCATAGGCTAGATAACCATATGACTAATAAGGGGTGGATATAGAAAAAAGAAAATCTTACAACCAATACTAATTCATAATTTTTCCTTTTCAGGTTACACTATAATAGTCTCTATTCTCCTTTCACACTTTCCTGTAAAATGTCCACGCCAGTTTTTCTATACTGCGTGGTGTTCTTTCTGACTTTTTCCTGCCGGCTTCGGCTGGAGGGTTTGGAGGGCGGGGAGAGCCTTCTTCTTAGCTATCCTTATCTCATTCTATAATAGGACTCGCGCACGTTTGCGGCTGTGGTGTGGCCCGCTCTTGTGTACAGTGTTGCCACGTTTTCTATACCGTTATCTCTCTCTCTCTCTCTCTCTCTCTCTCTCTCTCTCTCCTGGCGGGAAATGTGAGCCACCCTGAGTACTTTTGATTCTTTTATAAGTTATTTATAATTGTGCTTTCATTTGTTAATTTGGTTTTGTTATATTTAGTGATGCCGACAATGCATTCAATGCATGCCCCTCTCCTGCCTCTCTCTCTCTCTCTCTCTGTAGGGAAGCTATCTGTCAAGGCCACCAACTGGGTGTGGAAGTGTTGCCGCTCGCGAGTGAATAGTTTTTTTTTTTTTTTTACTTCGGTATTGGTATATGCCTACTATTTTGTCCTAAATATTAGCTTATGATTATAAATGTGATTATTCCTCGCCCTTAAAATTATGGTAAAAGCCAGTAAATGTGAGCATTTTTCCCAAGCAACACCTGTACAAGCTATGGTTGGGTATACGGAGGGGTACGTACTTTATTTTAGGCCGGACCCTAATCCTACCTCTATGGGCCGGACTGGGTGTGTAAGTGTTGCCACTCACAAGAATTACATGAATTATTTCTTTTACTTTGGATATTGGCATATTTCTTCTTTTTGCAGGCTCATTATCTTATATCCTTAACTGTGATATTATTACCCACCCTAAAACTACGCTAAAAACCATTAAAAGTGACTACAATTTCTTTTAGCAACACTGTACAATATGTATGCCATGTTTCTGTGTTACTGTATAAATATTTTATGCATAATAAGATTACTGTTGATTCATCCATCAAAATACACAAGTGTAAGTTTTATTCATCTGAATTTATCGAATTTGTGATGCCTTGTACATAAATAGCTTCCGTTTCACATCGCAAGTTGGGGAAACGTGGCACCATTGTACACAGGTGTGGGCCACACCACAGCCGCAAACGGGCGCGAGTCCGACTATAGTAGTTCAGTTACTCTTCTAGGAGCTGCCTAGCATGGGCCAACCGGCCTACTGCAGTTATCCTCTCTTCTTATGTTCTCACTAAGCTGCACTCAACAATGCCCTTGGTCTGCCTCCCCCCCCCTCTCCGTCTCTGTCTCTGTCTGTCTGTCTGTCTGTCTGTCTGTCTCTCTCTCTCTCTCTCTCTCTCTCTCTCTCTCTCTCTCTCTCTCTCTCTCTCTCTCTCTCTCTCGTCTGTGGTATTTTAGGATACAGTTTGGTTATTTTCTTTTACGTTATGATGTACATATTGTAAATTTGACATTATTTCCACACCACTCAGGTGATACGAGGAAGCTCTGGCCAGGTCGGACTGGGTGTGAGTGTTGCCGCTCACGAGGGTTTAATGTATTATTTTTTTCTTACTAAGAAATTTGCATATTTTTACTTATATTCCTGCACATTATCTTATAATCATAATTGTGACATTATTACCAACCCCAGAAATACGGTAAAAGCCAGTAAAAGTGTCTACGATACTTTTTTTTTTTTTTTTAGCAACACTAAAATATTTATGCCATGTTTCTGTATTGCCTTATAAATATTTTACGCATAATAAGTTTATTGTTCTTTCATATATTATAATACATACCATTGTATTCGTATGTGTTTATCTTATTGTGATGCCTTTTACATATATCAGAGCCGTTCACATCGCGGATATGGAACACGTGGCACCACTGTACAGAGGTTCATGCCCCACCCAAACCGCCAGTTTAGAATGGTACCACCATAGTCGAAAGGTTACACGCTGCGTATTTACACTGCTTCTTCTTATTATTCTTACGAAATTATTAACCAGGAATTATTAATGAGCTAAAAATGAGTCTGCATGGCGAAAATGAGGGCAAAAACTGAAATTACATCATACATTAAAGTACCATTATGAATACAAATGAATACAAATGTAAGCAAAATGACGTCACACACTTAAGAAACCCCAAGATATCCAATGAAACAACGAAAAAGAAGAGAAAACAAGGAAAGCAGTAATGTAGAAAATAATGGAGGGTGAAATGGGGAAATGGGCAAGAAAGCGTGTCCATTGTAACAGTCCAATAACCACAGACAATCATAAGAGACTCGTTGCCAAAATTACCTATAAAAAATACACTGTAATTTTTCCCCCATTAAAAGAGAAAACTGGATATGAGACAGACAGGCAAAATATAGACAGATAACTGGAAAACGTATTAAGTAGTATAAGGTGAAGGACATGGTTTTGGAAGAAATTTTTCGTGCTAACCTGTTTCGTTTCAGTGCAGTCAGAAAATATAAGAAAGAATATGAAAGTGCCCCTTCTTTAACCGTGTCGACCCCCGAGAAGAAACGGCGGAAATATCGTCTATAATGTCCATGCAAACTGGGCCGTAAAGGAGAATGAAAATTTGCAAAAGGCTGAGGAAAAAAAGGCAAAACCAATGAGAGAGAGAGAGAGAGAGAGAGAGAGAGAGAGAGACGGTATTACACACTGATACAGATGGATACATGAAGAAATAAATACAGACAGAAAGAGAAGAGAGATATAAAAAATAATATGATATGGAGAAACACACACACACACACACACACACACACACACACACACACACACACACACACACACACACACACACACACACACAACACACTTCAATACAATATTATGCACCGGGGCGAAACTAACAACACAAGAAATGCCATAAAATGTTAAAACACTTGATCCAGGAGTGAGGTCAGGTAGTGATGAGCTTTCCTGGGGGTCAAGAGGGGGTCAATAGTGGGGGTCAAGAATAGTCGCAGAGTCATAATATCGTCGAGAAAAAGGTCCGCATTCTCGTGAGTTGAGGAGGCTTCCTAACACCTTTTCTTAAGCGATTTGTATAGCTTATTACTCCTTACTGTCCTCGTCTGTGCCATGTAATTCCTTTCATTATAATCATACTCAGTATAAATAATGTTAAAAAAGATATTAACCACCCATATTCATAAATAAATCGCTAAGGAAATGGTGTTAGGGAACTTCCTTAACCGACGAGAATACGAGCCTAAGAATCAGAGTAGTGGTGTGTTTGTGTGTTTGTGGGTGCGTGTGTGTGTGTGTGTGTGTGTGTGTGTGTGTGTGTGTGTGTGTGTGTGTGTGTGTGTGTGTGTGTGTGTGTGTGTGTGTGTGTGTGTGTGTGTGTGTGTGTGTGGACTATACATAAACAGTAACGCATTAACACAGTACTCTCTCTCTCTCAACAACTGCATCCACACTGCATTTACAACCACGGCATTCAATCTACCATGAACAAATGCGAGAGTATTCTGAACAATGGACGTCTGGGGTTAAGATCCTCCCGTACCCAAAGTATTGTTCAGGTACA
Organism: Coenobita brevimanus; assembly: GCF_032717465.1. Taxonomy (NCBI): domain Eukaryota; kingdom Metazoa; phylum Arthropoda; class Malacostraca; order Decapoda; family Coenobitidae; genus Coenobita; species Coenobita brevimanus. The sequence continues at coordinate 47,174,613 of NC_136977.1, read as the reverse complement.
TCGGGGGAAGTTTATTAGGTGTCGTAAGGTGTCATATGGCCTTATTAGCACAGGTATGTGTTTCCACAGGTGCCTCATTTCCTGTGTGTGCTGCGTTTTATGTGAGCACTTGCAACATAACTCTCTCTCTCTCTCTCTCTCTCTCTCTCTCTCTCTCTTTCTCTGGTGTGACTCCTTGGAATGAAGTGGTTCTCTCTTTCAGCGCAAGAGAAATCATACCAACTTATTTTCACTGACTTAAACACATCTTTATTCAGGTGAGGAGTAGCCTTTCCTCCCATAAGGTTAATTAGTTCAGTGAGCAGGGCAAAGGAAAGTATGACATGCTTTACAACTTTTATCTTCCATTTCACTCGCACCCAGCTGTCTTTCCTGCACGTTTCTCAGTCTTATCTATATTACCCAGAAGTTCTGATACACGAACTCCTCCCCCCATATCTTAAACTCTCCGATGTCCTTTTATCTCTTCCACTCCCCACTCCCCTTCTTATATCCCACTCCCTATTCCCTTTCTTATCTCTCTCACTCCCCACTCCCAAGATATTCTCCCCAAACCTACTGTGCAACCTTCCTCCACTCACCTATCTACTGAAATCCTGTCCACCTTCCATGCTATTTCACGTATTCCCTGGTCATCCCCATGCCCCATCCCAGGCAAGCACCCTTCCCTACCCTCTCCATCCTTTCCCACTGGCCTATTCATTCGTTCCCCACCTATACACACCCTTCCCATCTGCACCACCCCTCTCCCCACCCACTGGTTCCCCTTCCCATGCACAATGTCATCCTTCTGCTCAGTTTTTCTATGAACCTATTTATATCACAGGAGGCTTCTCATTATGCCAATATATCTATCCAAACGACCTTTCTCCCATACACTTCTAAAATTCACATACAACATTGCTTTCCTCTTCTTAAATACTCCACTCCACACACAAAAACCTTCCTATTCTCAAGCCCTTATCATATATCCTTCTCCAGGCACATACCAATTTCCATTATTAAATTCCTCATGTTTTCAAACGTTTCCTGGTCTAACAATTCCTTCCCATTACTATATATTTCCTTATTCACTCATTTTCTTCCCCTTTATACTTTTTTGTAATCCACGCGCATCCTTTACATCCACCCATCCTTTCTCACTCACACTCTCTATCCCATCCAAAATATCAATAAGACTTTCCCATCCATCCGTCCCTCCCAACTCACACATCTTTCTCCCAAACACTCATCCCATCCCATCCACACACACTCTCTATCCAGCCATTTAGAATCTTTCATACTCACTTAACACACCCACAGAAACACATACTCTTCCCACACCCACACGAGCACACACTCTTCTCACAACCACACGAACACACACTCTCCCTGTTTCCCATGCACACTTCCTTACCAACCCATACATACACGCACTTTCCCCTCAAACATTCATCCTTCCCTATTCACGCACTTTTCCTTCCCATCCATCCACATCTACAACGCACGCTGTCAACACACACACACACACACACTTCCTACCGACACATCCACCCTCATCCACATTGTCTGAACACCCACATCCACACACTCCCTCTCTCCCCCTCTCCCCATCCATACCTTGTCACGCTTCCACGCTCGTCGATTATAAACTTATCTACATCTTTCATTATTTTCAAAAGCATCCTTAGACTGACAGGAGGGGTGATAAGGACGGGAGGAAAGTTGAATTCATTTTAACTAAGAGATGATAAGGAACGGAAGACGGCGCAGGGGTCAGAGAGAGAAGGAGAGAGAGTGGGGGGAGATGAAGGTAGTGTGAGGAGAGTGGGAGGAGCTGGCGATAACAAATATTAGATCTCTCTCTCTCTCTCTCTCTCTCTCTCTCTCTCTCTCTCTCTCTCTCCTGAATACCTTGATTTTCTTTGATTTTTTTGTCACCTTTCCGCTTCTCGCAATCTTTCTCTTTTCATTCTTCGCTCCCGAGGAGGTTGTTTCTACATATCTATATCTATCCATCTGTCTATCAATCTGTCTAACTGCCTACTTATCTATCTATCTATCTATTTATACGCGTATTAATCCACCTATCATTCTTATGATTTTATTTCCGTACTTTAAATATTCATTTTTTTAGCTTTTTTTTTTTCCTCTCTTCCATTCATACATCAACGTGTTAACCTATCAGTTTATCTCCTCCTTTAACTACCTTACCTTCCAGTTTTCCTTCTTCATTTATTACCTTTTCTACTCTTCCTCGCACCAGTTTTTTTTTTTTTTTTTTTTTTTCTTTTACAGAAGATGAACAGAAGGAAAGACAAACAAAAAATATATATTTCCTTATCTATTTATCTTCATCTGTCGTCCCTTCTATCTCCTTTGAATACTTACCTTTCAGTTTTCCCCTTTCCCTGGCTACCCCTTCACCTCCCCTCTTTCTCTTCAAGCAGCAGCGGGGGGTTGTGTCACGCACTGGAACGGCGCGGCCCCCCGCTGTTCCAGCCCCCAAAATCGTGGCTGCTTTCCCAGCCTAATATTCCCTTTGACCCTCTCGCTCATTACACGCACCCCAATCACCCATAACCAAGCACACAGACTCCATTACACGCTTTCTAAACACCAGGACAGAGCGTAGTTAAAAGGAAGATACGTAATGATTGTCCTTGTGTCTAGAGTGGGGGTAAGGTCATTATTTTTGCATTTTCAATGGGGGAACGTGATTGTTTTTGCGTTTTAAATGGGGGAAGGTTATTAGTTTTGCTTCTTAAATGGGGCAACGTGATTATTTTTGCATCCTGAATTGGGAAAGATGATTATTTTGACGTCTTAAATGGGGGAACGTGTTTATTTTTGCGTCTTCAATGGGGAACGTGATTATTTTTGCATCTTCAATGGGGGAACGTGATTATTCTGGCGTCTAAATGGGGGAACGTGATTATTTTTGCATCTTGAATTAGGAAAGATGATTATTTTGACGTCTTGAATGGGAGAACGTGATTATTTTGGCGTCTTCATCGGGGGAACGTGATTATTTGGGTGTCTTCAATGAGGAAACGTGATTATTTTTGCATCTTCAATGGGGAAACGTGATTATTTTTCCATCTTCAATGGGGGAACGTGATTATTTGGGCGTCTTCAATGGGGGAACGTGATTGTTTTAGCGTCTTCAATGGGGGAAAGAGATTATTTTTGCATCTTCAATGGGAGAACGTAATTATTAGGGTGTCTTCATTGGGGGAACGTGATCTTTTTTGCATCTTCAATGGAGGAACGTGATTATATTTGCATCTTCAATGGGGGCACATGATTATTTTTGCGTCTTCAAATTGGGAACGTGATTGTTTTTGCGATATAAATGGGGAACGTTATTATTTTTGCGTCTTAAATAGGGGAACGTGATAAGTTTTGCATCTTGATTGGGGGAACGTGATTATTTTGGCGTCTTAAATGGGGGAACGTGATTATTTTTGCATCTTCAATGGGGGAGCGTGATTATTTTTGCGTCTTCAATGGGGAACGTGATTATTTTTGCATCTTCAATGGGGGAACGTGATTATTTTTGCGTCTTCAATGGGGGAACGTGATTATTTCTGCATCTTCAGTGGGGGAACGTGATTATTTTTGCGTCTTCTGTGGGGGAACGTGACTGTTTTTGCATTTTAAATGGGGGAACGTTATTATTCTTGCTTCTTAAATTGGGGAACGTGATTTTTTGGGCGTCTTGAATGGGGGAAAGTCATTATTTTTGCATCTCAAATGGGGGAACCTGATTATTTTGGAGTCTTCAATTGGGAAATGTGATTAATTAATGCATATTGAATTGGGGAAGATGGTTATTTTGACGTCTTGAATGGGGGATCGTGATTTTTTGTGTGTCTTTAATGGGGGAACTTGATTATTTTTGCGTCTTCAATGGGGGAACGTGATTATTTTTGCGTCTTCAATGGGGGAACGTGATTATTTTTGCGTCTTCAATGGGGGAATGTGATTATTTTTGCGTCTTCAATGGGGGAACGTGATTATTTTTGCATCTCGAATGGGGGAACGTGATTATTTTGGCGCCTTCAATGGGGAAATGTGATTAATTTATACATCTTGAATTGGGGAAGGTGGTTATTTTGACATCTTGAATGGGGGAATGTGATTTTTTGTGAGTCTTCAACGGGGAAACGTGATTATTTTTGCGTCTTCAATGGGGGAACGTGATTATTTTTGCGTCTTCAATGGGGGAACGTGATTATTTTTGCGTCTTCAATGGGGGAACGTGATTATTTTTGCGTCTTCAATGGGGGAACGTGATTGTTTTTGCATTTTAAATGGGGGATCGTTATCATTTTTGCTTCGTAAATGGGGGAACGCGATTTTTTGGGTGTCTTCAATGGGGAACGTGATTATTTTTGCATCTTGAATAGGGGAACGTGATTATTTTGGCGTCTTATATGGGGCAACGTGATTTTTATTGCATCTTGAATTGGGAAAGATGATCATTTTGACGTCTTAAATAGGGGAACGTGTTTATTTTGCGTCTGCATTGGAGAACGCGATTATTTTTGCATCTGCAATGGGGGAACGTGATTATTTTGGCGTCATAAATGGGGGAACGTGATTATTTTTGCATCTTGAATTAGTGAAGATGATTATTTTGACTTCTTGAATGAGGAAGCGTGATTATTTTTGGCGTCATAAATGGGGGAACGTGATTATTTTCGCATCTTCAATGGGGAACGTGATTATTTGGGCGTCTTCAATGGGGGAACGTGATTATTTTTGCATCTTCAGTGGGGGAACGTGATTGTTTTTGCGTCTTCAATGGGGGATAGTGATTACTTTTGCGTCTTCAAATTGGGAACGTGATTGTTTTTG
>NC_136977.1:47075613-47164671 GCF_032717465.1 Coenobita brevimanus | reverse complement strand
TCAATTACACACACACACACACACACACACACACACACACACACACAAGCTCTCTCTCTCTCTCTCTCTCTCTCTCTCTCTCTCTCTCTCTCTCTCTCTATCTCTCTCTCTCTCGTCACCACCAGCACCCTGCACAATACCACACATCCTTATCTGATCAATCATTATAGCCCTTCTATCTCTAGTCCCTATCTTTCTTTCTCACATTTCCCTTCATATCTCTAGTGGCTATCTCTGCCCCCACCTTACACTGCTTATCTTATCTGTATCTGTTGCCACTGATGCCCGGGTCCTGCTATCTTGGGCTATCTCTCGGGCTATCTCTCGGGCTATCTCTTCGACTATCTCTGGCTATATTTCCTCATGTTTTTGGCTGCCTTATATAATAGAAGGGACTGTTAGTGTGACTGATCGAGGTACAGTGTGTGTGTGTATGTGTGTAAGGGTTACCCCAGTTGACCCTCTGGTGTTACGAATCTTGTAAATGTCCTTAATCAGTGTTACCAACACCACATACCTGAAGAGAGAGAGAGAGAGAGAGAGAGAGAGAGAGAGATTAATCAAAAGCACAAAAGAAGCACATACACACACACACACACACACACACACACACACACACACACACACACACACACACACACACACACACACATACAGAGAGAGAGAGAGAGAGAGAGAGAGAGAGAGAGAGATGGGGAAAGGGGGTAGGAAGCCGAGCCTATATCGGGTGAGGTGAGAGCGTATAACGTCTAGCCAGAAAGCTTAGAATCAGAAGCTGGGGGCGGTGTAATTAACCTGGCTGGGTATGCACGTTTGCCGGGGAAGGGCGTTGCTAAAACTGTTCCGGGTCATTCACTTCCCGACACATCAAGAAATTTGCAAAAGCACTTCCGACACTCAACAAAGATAAGCGAATTAGTAAACAAGTAAAACTATCACCGAAATTAGGGGGGTGACCACTTGTAACACTGAATTTACGAGAAACTGATAACTGAAATGAATAACGGCTGGAGATGACATATATACATACATACATATACATAAATATGAGAATAATAAAAGAAAATGTTAGTCATCTTCCTAATTACCTGCAGTGACCTTTGTTGATTATTCTTCTCCGTATATGCTTTCCATTTGCCATTTCTGAATTCCACTCACATCAGTTCTCAGAAGGAACGAAACTAGAGGTAATGATGATGATGATGATGATGATGATGATGACGATAATTACTGACACATGGATACATACAGGCATAAATATACATACGTCCATGAATACATACATACAAATATATATGTAAAAATTGATGATATCCCAGAAAACGTCAGTCGTCCTTTAGGTTCTCTTGATTTACTGCACTCAAGGTCCTTCATGCAGGCTACACAGCTGATTATCTCTGGAACAATTTTTCTTTCTTTCTCTTATCCTCTGTTTAGGATCTCCAGTCGTCTAACCCTTGGAACACTCTTCTCACTCTCTCTCTCTTGCCCTCTGTCTAACATCTCTAGTCGTCTAACCCATGGAGCACGACCTATCTATATTTACTGTACCTAGAAATACTGTATAAGATTTTACTCAACATTGGGTTAGCTTCCTGAGGTCTGACGAAGAAGTACAACGTGACTCAGGTATCTCAAAAAGAACGTCTTGATTTTGGTAAAGCTCCCTTCGAGGAGTAGGGATCCAAGGCTAGGCTGCAGTAGTTCAGTACATGTAAATCCAGAGGACCAGCCTACTTTCCTTTGTGGGGTTATAAGATTGAAAAACTCCCGGTCATTTTCCGGGGTCGAACGCCTCTGACTGAGGCACTCCAACCATTAGATCACAAAGTGCTTTTCTTTGGGTTAGATAACTTTTTCATACTTTCAGCCTTTGGTTCCTTTCCTCTGTATAAATAATAAACATACCTATTTAATCAGTACGTAAATTTTCCGATCTACCAGAAAATATCGATGATCGTGTAAACAGTCACGATTTAAAACGAAGATGGCGGTATTGCTCACCACCCAGTTCCCCCACTCCATCTCTCTCTTTCTTTCTCCAGCCACCAATCCTTCTCTCACTCTCTTCAGTGAGTCCCTCTGCTTCCTCCCTCTCTCTAGTTTTCCCTCTCCCCCTCTAATTCCTGCTCCCGATTCCCAATTCCCCACACTCTCCCATTTCCTTCCAATACTCCTAGACACACTCTGTAGTCCCTTTTCTAACTCCCATTCCCATTCCTTCCCCAGGCTTCTTCCATGACTTACTCTTACTGCCCTCCTTCAGTTTCCTTTCCATTCCCTCCCTTTACACCAGCCCCCTACCAACTCCCTCCATCTGTCCCACCACTCACTTCCTCACTCCCTTCTCACACTCTCACACTCCCTTCCCACGCTCCCTCACACCCTTTCCGTATCTCTGCCCTTATTCCTTTCCCCCACTTCCCTTTTCACTCCTTTTCCCACTCAGCTCCACCATTCTTCCCTATCCTCCCTCCTTTACCGTCCTTCATACTCTCCCATCAATTCCTCTCCCTACTTCTTTTCCCTATACTCTCCCAAACTCCCACACGCACTTCCAACACCCACAACCAAGAAACCCGGCAGACAAGACCCCAGCTCCTGGCACTTTCCCCAGATACTTATGCCCAGATGGTCGAGGTGAAGACTTACATGCATAACTGCCTTCCATTCCCGGGTTCTGCCGATCTGATAACTACTAAATGAGGCTTAATTTCTGACTTCTGGCTTGGCAGGACACAACGCAGGGTCAATTACTTCATGACTAGAAGGTAATTAAGACGCTGGAAGAGCCGACTCAGAGAGGCTGTGGAGTTTTAATAGGGGAAGCTTGGTTGGGTATGATATTTTCTTCTTGCCCCGTACCTCACCTCGCCCCACCACATCCACAGTATACCATCTTCACCTTTTGTTTAGTTGAGGACACCCCTTACATGATGCGGTATCAGGTAATCGATAGACAGATCATACTACATCTCTCAAATACATCACTTAACATTACAGCACCGTTTAATCCCACTCTTGCTTGGGCACTTCATTTGTTACTCATCAGCACTACATCACATCCCCACCAAACCACAAATTCTCCATCATACAGTGCCCCCTGCCTACTGTTGTTTGCACCTCTCATTCCTGCAACTCATAAGTACCACACCACATACCACCACACCACACCAAATCGCCACCGCACACCACTCCAGCACACCTCCTTCACAGTTTCACATTATCATACTACCACCACACTCTCCCGTCAGTATCTTGCACTCATGATACCTCCCACACACCACTACCACACCACACATTCTTCACCACACCACATCCCACACCTCCACCACAGCACCACATTATCATACCACTACCATCACACCCTGCCCTTGTGCACCCTTCATTTCTGCCACTCATCTAACCACACGATACGTTTCTCCCCTCCCTCATTTCTCCACGCACATGTCAACGCCCCTTCCACGTCCACCGGTTCACTTCACACAACTACAATTACACAGCTTTAATTTCTCCACCCTCACACTGCACCCTCGCCACATAAAGCCATCTCAGCCATTAAAGCACTACCGCAAGAAGCCATTACAAATTTAAAAACATATTCTCACATTTTCTCCTATTCCCTCCAGACGTTGATTTAGCAAATGGAGAAGTTAGATATAGCCTTCATTAGCCCATTTACTACCAGATGTCTCCCTCAAAGTGTAAATAAATAAAATGATAAATAAATGAATGAATAAAATAAATAATAAAAACATAAATAAATAATTAAATGTACGTGTGTAGGTAGAAGAATAAGGCAAAAATACATTCTCGGGTTGAAGGAGTTAAATATCATCACTGATTGGAGATAACTATTAGCTTTTTCACTATGAGAGGTCTCTCTTAAACAGGTATAATTGTAAGGCAGCATGAAGAAGAATATAAAACAGGTGCCATACGGTGACGGGATTAAGGAAAGAAGTATTTAATCCTAGCAATACAATGACGTCTTTATATTTTCACATGGGAAGACCTCTCGTAGTGACAAGGGGAGGGGTGGGGAGTGAAGGGCTTTAATACATCTAGAGTAACTGTCGTACTTTTGAGTTTTACATTTCCCTGACACTTAGAGGGCAAAAAAAAGTTCAGTATCTAGACTATCACTCCCGTCACTACTACTGATATTAATACATTATTATACCAGCACACTACAGAATCACTAACATGTTAGCATCAGATGACTATTTCCTACTACCAAGTAAGGGGAGGGTATAAACACACACACACACACACACACACACACACACACACACACACACACACACACACCAAAGTAGGAGAACTATCATTAGTATGCCACGTGAAAGACGGACACAGCTTCCACTCCACTCCTACCTTCGATGTTCGTATTTCAGCAGCACAGGGAGTCAGCACACCACACCACCAAGCCGACCACAGTATCACCCATTTCCACGTCCTTCACCACAACCACACCATCCACCATACCCACACCATCCACCACACCCACACCATCCAATTCACCACACTTTCACCTTCAGACAACCGCAACATCATCTCCCGCATACCACAACTCATTCACTTTTCCAATACACCACACCACCACCATCCTCACACTGGCACCACATTCCCGAACCACCCCACTACAGCCCCACTGGTACACTATTACCACTATCACACCACACCACTTCCCCTACACCACGCGACCCCAGCACCTCCCCCACTCCATACCACACCAACAACTTTTCCACAGCATACCACCACTACCCTCACTCCACATCATCACAGCACACATTAATAACCCTCAAACACAACCTCACCTCCATCACCCACACTAGCTCCTTTCCCATACCACATCACCACTAGAACTCAGCATCACTCCCACACCACCCCGACACTATCACATCACTCCCACACAACCACACACCACCACCACAAGCCCTACTGCTCTTCGTGACGTGGATTCCAGCAACGCCGCGGAGATGGGAAAAACGATTACGCAAGTCGAGAGGTTGTGCGGGAGACAGGCAGGCAGACAGACTGGGTGGAGGAAACAAAGATTTCGGAAAAGACCACAGCGAGCAGGTGAAAGAAAAAAGAAATGGCTATACATCTTTATATGACTTCGTGAACAGAGATACCGGTTGTTGTTGCTTGTGCTGTTGCTGTTTTTGTGGTCCCTGGCTCATCTAAGACTTGAATTCGGTACACCTTTATGCTGACCTTCTCCTGCAGTCTACCCTCCTTTTTGGGATGGGGAAGTAACTGAGGTACATTGTTATTAATGGGCAGTTGAGCCACTCGGTTATATCAATTCCACCACAAGAAGGCGTCCCTCTCCTGCGCCGATAATATGGGTAGGTGGAGGATATACTGAGATTCTGGGAGAGACCACAGACAAAGCGGCAAAGACCACAGACAATGCAACAAAGAAAAAGTGAATGAAATGCAAAATGAGACGGTAAGAACCACAGTCAACGTAGGACACAAGCAGTAAACATAATTTTGGAGACAGATTTTAGCGGCTTAGGAAAAAAAAACAAAAAAAAAACGCATCATTCATAGATTTGGCAAAGATCAAAACCAGCACAGGAAGCAAAGAGAAGTTATGCACCATTGTACAAACACGTAAACAGACGTGTGGGTAGGCATGACGAAAATGAAATGTGTGGATTGTTTACTGGAAGAGAATTACGAAAAGAAAAACTTGCTAAGATGGAAAGATGGATAAGGGAATATGTGATGAGGGCTTTTACTGCTACGGCTTTCCCACGGTAAAATAAAACTGTCTAGCATTAACCAAAACTAGATAACTGAGGGATTTAGGAGTCTCACTTGCTCCTCTTCCTGTATTTTTCATTTTACATCTTTATAGTTCCCTGTCTATTATTTTATGTCTTTTTGATGTTAATATTACGTTGCATAAACAATCCACAAAGTAAATAATATGCAAAAAAAAAATAATAATAATAATGACATGAAAGAGCAGTTGCATTAAAACCTTATGCAAGAAATAAACCTCTGAAGGGAAAGGGATTAATCACCTTAACACTCGAGTACATGACCCTCAGAGAAAAAAAAAAAAAAGAAAAAAAAAAAAAAGAAAAGAAAAGAGTAGTAGCTCCTGATCGTGAGTGTAATACCTTCACGGGCTACTTAATCCTCCAACATTACGATCCAATTCCCCGCCAGTCACGAACCGATTCTGGGCTAGGATCAGTCTCGTTCCCCTGAAAGACCTGGAATTCCTCTGTGGTGTTTTCAGCTCCCTTTAAGATATTTTTAGTTCCCGTAAGATATTTCAAGTTCCCGTAAGAAATATTTTAATTCACGCAAGTTAAATATAGTCCCTCTGAGAATAAATTAATGATGTTTAATTCCTTCAATTCGATTGTGCGCTAGTTTTGTTAATTCTTGCTGCTTCCAGACGATTTTAGTCAACGTAGGAAAACCCTCTGTTACTGAAGGGGTTAATGAAGGCAATATCTAATCCCATCATTTAAAAAATCCCTCTAAGCTGAATGAAATCGTTTGGTGGTGGCTTGGGTAATAAATATACGCCATCTTTCAGAAGGGGATTAACTCTTCATAAAGATATTGAATTCCCGTGAAAGTATTCTGGTGTGTGTGTGTGTGTGTGTGTGTGTGTGTGTGTGTGTGTGTGTGTGTGTGTGTGTGTGTGACGAACAATTCATTTCTGTAGTCTTGTTGCTTCCAGACGATTTTCTTCAACTTGCAGGAGCCCACCAGGAGTCCAAGAGGGTTAATGAAGGCTATAATCTAAACCTCTGCAGTGCCAAAGGTAAATTCTAAGCTTACTAAAACCGTCTGGGGATGGCAAGAATTAAACAACAACGACTTTCTTAGGTTGGAGGAAGGACAGACAGATGGACTGATTATAGGTAAGATGTCCATAGCAAGATCGACCTTCTTCTTTCGACCACTCCATTCTTCCTTCCCTCCTTGCTCTTTCTTTTTTCTTTCTTTCCCTCTTCTTTCCTTGTTCTTTTTTCTTTCTTTCTTCCTTCCTTCCTTTTTCTTTCTTTTCTTCTTCCTTCCTTCCTTCCTTTCATTTTCTTTCATTCCTTCTTCCTTTCTTCCTCTTTATTTTTTCTTTCCTCTTTCCTTGCTTCCTTCTTCTTTTTCCTTCTTCCTTCCTTCTTCATTTCTTTTTCTTTCCTTTTACCCTTCCTTCCATCCAGAACTATTTCCTTTGTGATCTCTTCCCCCTCTCCTCTCCTCTCCTCTTCTCTTCTTTCCTTTATTTTTTCAGCCTCTCATTTTGCCCTGGCAAAAATATTTCAAAACTACCCAATTGACTAACAAACAGAAGGAAATGGCTGGGTTCAGAGAGATTCAATGGAGCTATTTTGACGTCAACGCCAAAATCGCGAAATAATCTAAACTCGGCGTCTTTGGTGCACAAGTTTGGGTTCGTAAATATATAGCTTTTTTTATTTTTCGCGTCCGCCCAATCACGCATGGTGAGTAAGCATAACCTGAGCAATATTTAAGTAAGGATTGTGTGCTGTCAAAAAGAAAAAAAAAAAAAACGAAAAACATGAACTCCCTCTAAACTGCCCACACACACACACACACACACACACACACACACACACACACACACACACACACACACACACACACACACAAGCGATAAAAATGACGTCCCTCTAAACTGCCGACTTTCGTTATAGCTACACTTCGGTAGGGTTATCACAGCTTGTCGTTTCTACACACAACTAACACGAATCCATAATAGGGGAGAATGGAGACGGCCTCTGATCTCTCCACTACGAAACGTCGCTATTAAGCAAGGTAAAATCGTCTGGCGGAGGCATAAATCAAACCAACCCTTCCAGCATGACGATTTTTATTATTCCAGCTGCTGCCAATTTTATCCAACTAGAGGGACGTTTCGTAGTAAATGAGATAAAAACACTTCACTCTAGGACACTGACGCCATATTTATCGTACTCTTTCTCCCTCCGGTGGAATGTCCTCCGCGTAATGGAGACGTCTTGAGGTGAAGGAGGTAAGGAGACACTGGAGGTTAAGAAACAGGACGAAGAACAGAAAATTATTAGTCTGAAATTGAGGCTACGACGTTTCTGGACCCAAACGACGTAATTCTGGTTTTATTCTCGCTTTCTCCGGACGATTTTATGCAGTTTAAGAGGGCACCCTATAGCAGTGGAAGGGTTAATGAAGGTTGCATCTAACACTTCCAATCTGAAAAGTCCCTCCTAAGCTGAAGAAAATCGTCTGGAGATAGGATGAATAGGAGGAAATGCATCATCGGTTTCAAAAGGTTAACCCCTCTCTATCTGATGATTTTTTTTTTTTTTTCGACTCTGCTAATTATAAGACGCACCTACTAAACTTTAAGTGCTTTATTTACGCTACTCCTACACGGTTTTATTATGAGTAGGGAGTGAAAAAGTTAATGCAGATGGACGTACAAATTGCAAAAGAAGTATAATTAAACATTTAAAATAACGCAAAGGAAGTAAAAAAAAAAATCAGAAAGATGAAAAGTACCAGGGAATTATATAAAGTCGAAATATAACGCGGAACGACGTGAAATTACCTAACAGTATACTACAACACAGACGTAAGTAAAAGTTTGTAAAAATCCAATAAAAATGTAATTCTCTTGTATCTCGTGAAAAATTCAATTTAGTTCTGTGTCCATAAAAAGAGGACAGTGAGGCGGTCATGACAACAAGGCCTGACAACACGCGAGCATAACGCAGAACTTGGTGGTGTGCGGGCGTGTGGGGATGACGTGGGGGGGAGATGGAGGAGTGTGGGTGGTTGGAGAGAGAGAGAAAGAAGTGTAGGGAAGTGTAGGGGAAAGGGAGATGATGTAAGAGCGTGAGGCGCGGTGTGTATGAGAGAGGGGGAGAATAGGTGCATGTGGGGGAGTGTGTGGGGAGTGGGAGGGATGTGAGAAAGTATGAGAGGGTGTGAGAAGGTATGAGGGGAGTAATGTCGGAGAGAGTGAGGAGTTGTGCGTGCGTGTGGGGAAGAAAAATGGGCAAAGGGGATGTGGGAGGGTAGGAAGGGGTGTGGAAGAGGTGTATGGATAAGTGTATGAAATGAAGGGATGAAGCGTGGGCATTGTAAGGTTGAGCGTGGGAAAACGAGGAGTCTGTTTAGTCTACTGGCATGGAGAGTGTGCGAATGAGAGTGTGACAGAGGGGGAATGCAGGGATGAGGAGAGTGAGAGAGAGGGGAATGTAGGGTGTGAGGAGGGACGGTGTGGGCTAGTGTAAGGAATGGAGTGGCACTGTGTGGGGTTGCATAGGGAGCTGAAGAGGGAGGGAGTGTAAAGCTAATTAGTGTTCAGAGAAGGGTTGGGTATAGGGTTGCATAGGGTGTTAGGGAGTGTGGGAAGGAGGGAGGGGGTTGGGGAAAATGGAATTGAATAGTGCTCAGGGTAAGGAGAGGTGCAGGACTGTGTAGTATCTGGGAGAGGGAGGGGTATGGGGCTATGTGGGCGAAGGTGCAGGTGTGAGTACTTCTTCAGGCTCTACTTATAATAAAGGTCAGGGAAGAACTCCATATATACAACACTCTTTACCTTTACCTGTCTCTTTATCTTTCTACCTATCCATCTTCCTGACTGATATTTGTCCCTCCTCATCTCTGTTTACCCACCTAATGATCTATATATCTGTCCACAAAACTTATCTATGTTTTTCCATGTATTGACTCTCTTCCAGCCTATCTACCTGTGTGTGCTCTATCAATCTACATTTATCTATTCTTCTATCACCCTAGTTATCTGTCCATCCATCCATCTACCTATCAGTCTATCTCCTTATCTCTCTTTATGCGAGTATGCATCTTTCTGTCTCCCTCTCTTTCTATGTATCTATTTATAAATATCAAGCTTCGGTATTTATCATAAGTAAAACACCTGCCAAATTGCTGTGATTAAAACGCAAGTATTTCCTGAAAGTGAGGGACGGGGAGTGGCTCTGACCTAGACACGAGACAAGGCTGAAGAGTGGTGAGAGAGAGAGAGAGAGAGAGAGAGAGAGAGAGAGACAGACAGACAGACAGACAGACAGAGAGAACCGGCGGAGAGAGAAAGAGAAGGAGGAGGAGGAGGAGGAGAAAAGAGACGGGGAGTGGCTGTGACCCAAGATGAACGGAAGACAAGGCCGACTAGAGAGAGGAGGAGAATGAAGGAGAGGTGGAGAGGTAGGAGGAAAGGAGATAGGGAAGGAAAGGAAAACTAAAAACATGAGAGAGGAGGAGTGAATCGGAGACGAGGAAGAAGAGTAGGAGGAGGTGAGGTATGATATTAAGAACAAGGGAAGGAAAAAATTATAAACGGAAGAGGAGAGGAGGGAGAAAATTTGACAAGGAAGGGTGTGGTGTGGCAGGAGAGAAGGAGGAGGGATGGAGAAAAAAAGTTGAGGAGGAAAAAGGAATAAGCTGAGAAGGAAAGAGAAAGTGAAGGAGGGAAGTGTGTGAAGTGGCAGGGTGTGAGGTTATGTGGGGTTGCTGGATATGGAATGACAGGGTGTGGAGTTGCAGAGTGTGGAAAGAGGGTGAAGTTTCATTACACAAACACACACACACACACACACACACACACACACACACACACACACACACACACACACACGCACTAAATTTCCCATATCCTAAAATTAGAAAGAAAAAAAAATCTAAAAAGAGTGAAGTAGCGAGGAGAGTAAATTTCAGCAGAACATTCGCTTCAGTGCGGTGACGTCTGTTCTAAATTAATCTAGGTGTTACCTGCCTCATAATTCGTGTTAGAAGAGGGCCCCCCCCCCCCATAGAAAAAGGCGTAAGATACATGCTACAATGAAGGCGTGGAGAGTAGATTACATTATAATTTACTGGATTATAACACGACCTTCTATATCATATACACACATTATTGTGAGAGCCTAAATCATTATAAACACGGTTATAACAAAGATTTAAAATATATAGCATACTACACTCATACAGGATTGGAGAGTAAATTATGTCTGACAGCATTACGAGACACTTAAGTACTATAAACATGGGTATTGCCAAGTATATATTATATTTACACCAGGATATATCACAATAAGGAACTGGAGCACAGATTATATTTTTAGCAATACGTTAAGAGAAGAGACTCAAGATTTATATACATGATTACTTTTGGCATTATACTTACAGGAGAAATTTAAGAATTATAAACAGTGATTCAAACTACGTGAAGATATACTGAAGGAGAGTGTGTCTGTTACTTGAAGACAAATAGAATGCGAAGACAACAACAGGACAAAGCTGACTATACAGTAAACCATGTACTACGAACTTGTACTGCGACTGCGCCGAGGGACTGTACGATGTTCTATGGGGCAATATTAACAACGAAGCACGATGGGGGGGACCTTTGAGGATGCCGCGTGAGTATTATAAGCAGGGCGTGTAATTAGATAGTGTGAAGCATTTAGATAAGATAGTAAGCTGGGTGTACATGGCAACATACATCCATCCAAGTAGGAGGCCATGCTGGGAGATAACGCCGGGGGAGATGCCAAAGGAGAGGACCAAGAGGAGATAACGAGGTTCTTAGAGGTGTGGGATGGGATGGGTCTGGTGAGTACGCTTTGAGTGAAGGAGATAGACCAGAGTTAATTATCGCATAAATATATTCTAAAGTCTGTGTCTGTGAGTACGTAGCATCAGTCCCGGCCAAACTGCAAGGCCAACTTCCATCAAACTGACACACATACCATTTTCTCCTCGTGCATCTGAATCTGTGCATAAGTCGTTCTGTCTTTCTATTATAATGGATTATTTGTCTCCATCGCTGACAAAACAACCAAGTTTCGTCTTTTGGTACATATGGGCTTCTTTACTTTTGAGGTTCTGAACATCTGGTGTAAAAATTAAGTCACCAGTCACTTCCAAACTCCTTGGACATACTGTTTCTACGCACCCGACTACTATTATGGAGTAGACAGTCCATTCCCTGAGAGCTGGTAGTTCTCCCATCCTGCCAATGTTGACTAACAAACAAAACTGGACCTCCTGGTGAATAAAAAATGCATCGTTTTGCATTTCTGAAGGCATTATACACGTACGTAAGTCTCGCAATCATCATAGAGTCAAATGCCACCAAAGTTCACAGTTACATAAACCATACGTGGCCTCCAGGTGAACACAGGCTACCTAATTCTGGGACTATGACTGCACACCTGAGTATGAGCAAAACTCTGTCTTTGCATCGTTGCATTATTAGACACTTGCCACCAAACTTGTCCCATCAACCAAACTGCATTATCTAGTGGACATGGACTACCTGTCTGGGGGCTTCTGTGTACGCATAAGTGTTCCACACCCCATGAGGATACTACTACTACGCTGAATGTAATAATCGGACAGTTAGGCAAAAAAAAAAAAAAAAAAAAAAAAAAGAAGAAAAAAGAAAGAAAAAGAAAACAAGAAGGAAGAAAAAGAAGAAAGAAAAAAGAAACACGTCTTGAAAGGGTTATTCCTTTAACCTGATACTCCCAAATGTAATGGTCATGATAGCTGCGGATGTGGTAATGGAAATGATGAAAGCAGGAGAAGTGAGGATAGCGGTAATGGTGTTAGACATTTAAAAAAAATGTTCAGTCTACTGTTCTGCACGTTTTGATAAGACAGTATGTGAAGTGCGGTGCTGACTCTCCTCACCTCAATAAATACTTCTCCCGATTCCCGTACACCTTGATAGCACTTCTAGGGTATGGGAACTCTAGAAGTATTAATTATTTTCTGCTATCGACAGACGAGGTAATTTAGAAGTTGCCTCTCTTGCTGTCTAAAAGTAAAAAAAAAAAAAAAAAAGTGGAGTAATCCCAGGGAGTATGGCACTCTAACTACAGTATCTCGTTCTTGCTTCATGCCAACGCTCTTATTCAGCCTGGGATTAAAAAGAAAAAAAAAATCTCATCAGAGTGTAAATCCCCATCTGTTTCGTCCTTGTTTCCTCCAGATGCTTCTATTCGTCTCAGCAGCAGCCTCTCGCAGTCCTGGGGCTAAATATAGTTGGTCAGTAATGAGTTAGGTTGCGGGGACTGGTTTTTCTGACGTCCTCTCTGACCCACACCGTCTATCCCTTCACAACAAGATGTCTACCTCTAGTTGAAGAAAAGCATCTGGTAGTAATGATAATGATGATGGTGATGATGATGATGATAACGATATTAATAATAATAATAATAATAATAATAATAATAATAATAATAATAATAATAATAATAATGATAATAGTAATAATAATAGCAATAATGAAGGGAAAAAAGACGTCATGGAGCTGAACGGTTAACTACAACTGCGTCTAACCCTTACACTAGCAGAAGTCTCCAATACCCAGAGTACAATATTCCGGCGATAGCACGAAAACATGAAAAATAGTGTCTTACAGAGAATAGCTATATTAGAGTAAAAGACTGGCTTCTAAGTCGACCTAGCTCACTGAAATCATCTACCTTCTGCCCATGAGCACGAATGAAATATACCGCAATAATACTAAAAAAATAAATAAAAAATCATTTTCATTCATTCATCATCCAATCCTACATTGCCCCATGAGGAGCGTAGGAGCCCGGGGCTAGGCAAGTTGGTCCTGACATTTAAGATTAGAGTGACCAGCCTCACTCATCCCTGAGTGGCAGTACGTGAGCAATAAACCCCAACCATCCCTTGGATATAAACCTTCACCGGCTCAATCCGTCTGGAGCTCCGTAATTACCCACTAAACCACCAGGCGCCACAATTTGGTTATATAGTTACCACCCAGCGTAGTAAATGGTTTCCTGTTGTACAGGAAACCATTGTCACTCAGTGTAGAGTCACCTACAGGCAGAAGGAAGAGGAAAGAATGAAGGAAAGAAAGGAAGAAGAGGGAGTGTGAAGTCACCCATAGGCAGAAGCAAGAGGAAAGAATGATGATGAGAAAGAAAGAAGAGGATGGAAGGAAAGAAGGTTGGAGGAGAAGAAAGGGCAGACACCCGAGAGCAGCACTGCATCGAGTGAGTGGATGGTGAGCGCCCCCACCTACCACAAAAAAAAAAAAAAAAAAAATAGAGAAAAATTAGTATATGTTCGAGGAAAAGACCATGTTTTTGAATCTATCTTTTTCATCCACACCATGTACCCTTAGTGAATAAAATCCTTCCTTCTGCTAAAAAAAAAAAAAAAAAAAAAAAAAAACACGTCGGCAGCACCAACAAACTAAGAAAAAGAAAGAAAACGTTATCCTACAGAAAAGATTCATGTCAGAGCGAGATAAATGGTTCTAGATTTGACCTCCCTTCTCCAGACCTCCAACCCCTTTACTAACAGAGGTCTCCTTAACGCTGAATAAAATCGTCTGGTCAATAATGAAATAAAGACGTTGCAGCAATGACGAGGTGTAAGATCATTTCAAACCCTTTTCGCTATAAGAGATATGATATTTTTATGGCAGCACAAAAAAAAAAAAAAAAAAAAAATAGAAAAGAAAAAGAGAAAGACAAAAGTGAAAAAATAATGAAAAAAGAAAAAGAAAAAGAAAAAATACAAAAGAAAATAAGAAAATACAAAAGACAATAGAAAATACAAATAAGAAAATTAAAAAAAAGAATATACAAAAGAAAAAGAAAATGAAAAAAATATATATATATACTAATATTTTCCCCCTTATATCACAAGAAGTCTCCCCCAGATTGAAAAAAAAAAAAAAATCATTCTAATAGCAGCAAAAAAAAAAAAAAAAAAAAAATCTCCCAATCCACCTGAGGAATATAGTGTCTGTAATCATTTTTTTAACTTTGACACATGATATATTTCTTTCATCTCTTATTCTCTCTCTCTCTCTCTCTCTCTCTCTCTCTCTCTCTTTTGTTACTGGGACTGGATACGGTACCCGTATGTTAGATCGAGCTCCTTCTTCGTGCCAAGCTGGATGTACATGTGTCTGAGATGCTGTGTGTGTGTGTGTGTGTGTGTGTGTGTGTGTGAAGGTGAATGGGGCTAAGGGTTAACCACTTCAGTACGATGACCTCCTGTATTATTTTTGCTTCTTTCAAACCGCTATGCTCTGCCTGTGAGAGATTTTTGAAGTGAGGGGGTTAAATCCATCCATAATTAACAACCCCTTTACTACTTGACGTATAATTAACAAAAACGTCTAACGGTACCAAGAAAATAAAAACTGCATCACCCTTCTCTCACACCCGCTTACTTCATTCTTACCTCACTCTTATATCCTCACTTTTACTTCAAGCGTTACTACACCTTCCTTGCATCACGTACCTCCCTCTTTCCCTCCCTCTCCTTCTTCGTTCACTTTTCTTACATCCCTCTCCTAACCTCATTTGTTCTTACCTTCCTCTCTCTCTTTTACTGCTCTTCTCTCTGTTTTACTCAATTACCTTTTTCTCCTTACCTCACCCTTCATAACTCATTTTACGTACCTGACTTAAATTCTGTCCACCAACTTACACACGCACACACACACACACACACACACACACACACACACACACAAAACGCAACAAACTGCCTGTTATCACAGACTCCTTTCACCGTGTTATGCGCTCTCCCCAGATTCATAAATACACACAGATACTTCTCCTGCTCCTCCTCCTCCTCCTTCTCTTGGTACTTTCTCCTTACCCTTGCCTGCGTGACTGTCGCATATTTACTTTCAGTATCTTTGCCTCCTCATTGGGTCTCATTCTGTTCTTCTTCGTCTCTCTCTCTCTCTCTCTCTCTCTCTCTCTCTCTCTCTCTCTCTCTCTCTCTCTCTCTCTCTCTCATATATATACTTTTAATTCTGAAATAATACCAGACAGTTACATTAAGCTAAACTGAGAATATTCTAATATAGCTCTGCCCACTTATATTCCATTAAGACCACCGTGATGGGATGAAGAGATAGGAAAAAGGAAAATGTAAAAGCAGGAAAACTAATCATCCAGGCATCCAAAGAAAAAGGTTAACATTTTCCTCCACCCATCACTCAAGTTTTCGAAATTCCCGGCTCCCTCTCACAGGCCAAAAGCATCCACACAATTTCATTTTCTCTGTAACTACACCAAGAGGTAAAGGGCTAAACCTACACGCAATTCACTTTTCCTTCCGTTCGTCCACTTTCCGTGCTCTGTTCGTTTATTCTCGCGTCACGCTGAGTCACATGAATCAATCCTGCTCTCTCGTGATCCCTCTCAAATTTATCTTCCTCCACTCTTTTCCTTGCCTTCCGTCAGTCATCAAAGTTCGCATTCTCGTCGACTTTGTAGTCTTTTTTCTAATTCCTTCATTACGACGATGTATATTTTTTATTTATCTGTATATTTTTTTATTTATCTCCAAAAGATATGACCACTTAGAAGAGATTTATCGATCTGGAGGGGTGACATATAGCCTTCAATCAATCTATCTATCTTTCTATCAGTCTGACTCTCTCTCTCTCTCTCTCTCTCTCTCTCTTCATCTATCTATATGTCTTTTTTTATCACCATAAATCACACAAAACAAGAGATTACTCCCATGCTATATGCAGAAAATTAACGAAAAGAAAGAGGTGCCAGAAACCTTCCTAAGCTGATGGGAGCAAGACCCTAGTGACCTTTCAGCCCCAACACATCCTTCCTACCACCTTTTCTTATGCAAAGTGCATGTCCTTCCACCTCCCTCTAAACTCAGCTTCTTTTCTCTCACAGTATTACACTTTTCCAGGTACCCTTTCACTTTCCTATCTGCTGGCTGTCTGGGTCTCTCTCTCTGTTGTACAAAGTCGACTGCTTATTTATTGGAATTATATAAGGCAACTTTGTTATTGTCTCCACATAAAAAATAAAAGAGGAAGAAGACGTATTCGTTAAGTTTGAAGACATTCTGCCTCTCAAATGGCCGAAAAACTCTCTCCATCAACCTATCACTATTATTTGAAACCATTTTGGTATTTCATTTAGACAGACGATTTTGTTCAGCGAAGAGAAATTGTACGGGGTTGAAGATTTAGAACCTTTCCTAAAATCGCTCGTTGCTGTGGACTCACAGGGATTATCTGTTCAGACTCACACCTGACGATTTTGCTTACCTGAGAGCCATTGCAGAAGCCAAGGGATCGACACAAATCTCTTTTAGGTTCTTAGGTGTCATGGAGGCCCTTATGTATTTAATAATGAGAGGAATCCTATAGTATAATTCATTCACTTTGACTTGGCCCAGATTTTCGTCTTTTTGCAGCTTATTTCACGTGGGTCAGTAGCATAAAAGACGACGCTGTGGCTCTACATCCTTTCCATAGCACTTCTTCGTGACTAGCATCAGTGTTATAATATTGCTATAACTCAGTGTACAAGATGGATGGCATTCCCTCAAATAGCTAATCTCCCTGTGGAATACCGTTCGAAAATAAGCTCTTAAGCCATCGAAATCTCCTAGACGAAAATTAGGAACGGTGGAGGTATTTTCAGTGGAACAGACATCCCAAATAAATTTGAACTTAATTTCTTCATGATCGCTATTACCAAGTCGTCCACCAACCTCTGGGAGGACGTATTGAAAGAAATTAATAAGTTAAAACCACAAAAATCGCCAGGTCCGGACGATATATATGCAAAAATTATAAAAGAAACCAAAGAAGAATTATGTCAGCCACTTTTAACGTTATTTAATGACTCTTTAAGTTCAGGAGAAGTTCCAGAGGCGTGGAAAACCGCAAACGTAGTGCCCATCTTTAAAAAGGGTGATAAATCAGCTGCGTCGAATTATCGTCCGATAAGTCTAACGTCAATAGTAGGAAAAATGTTAGTCAATTTTGGCAAATAAGATTAGAGAACACTTAGAAAGATTTAATCTTATAAACGAAAGTCAGCACGGATTCAGGCAAGGACGATCCTGCCTCACAAATTTGTTGTCATTCTACTCGGAGGTCTATGAGGCAGTAGATAGCGACAAAGCTTACGATGTTATTTATCTGGACTTTAGTAAAGCTTTTGATAGAGTCCCACACGAAAGGTTAGTTAGAAAGGTTCGAGCACACGGTATAGACGGCGATATCTTAAAATGGATAGAATCCTGGCTGAAAGGACGAAAGCAGAGAGTATTAATAAATGGAACTATGTCGGACTGGGGATTAGTAACTAGCGGTGTACCACAGGGTTCAGTACTCGGTCCCTTATTATTTATCATATATATAAATGATCTAGACTTAGGAGTCAATAGCAGCATCAGCAAAATTTGCCGATGATACAAAAATAGGGCGTATCATTAACTCGACTGACGATTGCCATAACTTACAAAAAGACCTCGATACATTGTCCAAATGGTCTAAAACTTGGCAAATGGAATTTAACGTTGAAAAATGTAAAGTACTTAACGTAGGCAAGACCATTGGAGATACTAAATACAGCTTAGATAACAAAGAAATTAGCAAATCGGAATGCGAGAGAGATCTAGGAGTTATGATTAGTAACGACCTTAAACCTAGGCAACAGTGTATTAATGCGAGAAATAAAGCAAATAGGGTCCTAGGATTTATTTCGAGAAGCGTGAGCAATAGATCATCTAAAGTAATACTGAAACTTTATCTAGCATTAGTAAGGCCACATTTAGACTACGCAGTACAATTTTGGTGTCCTTACTATAGAATGGATATTAATTCGTTAGAAAATGTACAGAGAAGAATGGCTAAAATGATACAAGACGTCCGGAACCTGTCATATGAAGACAGACTGAAAAGACTAAGTCTGCATTCGCTAGAGAGGCGTAGAGTAAGGGGAGACTTAATTGGGGTGTTTAAGTGGATGAATGGTATAAATAAGGGAGATATTAGCAAGGTACTTAAAGTTAGCATACAGGATAGAACTAGAAATAATGGTTTCAAACTAGAAAAATTCCGTTTCAGAAAGGAAATCGGTAGAAATTGGTTTGGTAACAGAGTAGTAGACGAATGGAATAAGCTACCTAGTAAAGTAGTTGCTGCCTCTTCCATTGAGAGTTTCAAGCATAGGCTAGATAAGCATATGACAAATAAGGGGTGGATATAGAATAAAGAAAATCTTATAACCAATACTAATTCAAATTTTTTTTCTTTTCAGGTTACACTATGATAGTCTCTATTCTCCTTTCACACTTTCCTGTAAAATGTCCACGCCAGTTTTTCTATACGGCGTGGTGTTCTTTCTGACTTTTTCCTGCCGGCTTCGGCTGGAGGGTTTGGAGGGCGGGGGAGAGCCTTCTTCTTTGCTATCCTTATCTCATTCTAGTAGTTCA
Organism: Coenobita brevimanus; assembly: GCF_032717465.1. Taxonomy (NCBI): domain Eukaryota; kingdom Metazoa; phylum Arthropoda; class Malacostraca; order Decapoda; family Coenobitidae; genus Coenobita; species Coenobita brevimanus. The sequence goes on along the minus strand of NC_136977.1, from coordinate 47,145,393 downwards.
GTTACTCTTCTAGGAGCTGCCTAGCATGGGCCAACCGGCCTACTGCAGTTATCCTCTCTTCTTATGTTCTTATGTTCTTATATGGTGATACCACTCTAAACTGGCTGTTTGGGTGGGGCACGAACCTCTGTACAGTGTGCCACATGTTCCATACCTGCGATGTCTGTCTGTCTGTCTGTCTGTCTGTCTGTCTCTGTCTGTTTGTCTGTCTGTCTGTCTGTCTGTCTGTCTCTCTCTCTCTCTCTCTCTCTCTCTCTCTCTCTCTCTCTCTCTCTCTCTCTCTCTCTCTCTCTCTCTCTCTCCTGGGGGAAGATGTGCATCACCCTAGGGAATTTTGTTTCTTTTATGTCTTATAAACTTGTGCTGTCATTTCTTTATTTTGTTTTTATTTATATTATTGTTTTGCGTGTGGCGCCTGATGACCCCGGTGTTGCGGCGCCTTGATTTGTTTTCATTCAATCATTCTCGCCCTCCTTCCTTCCCTCCCTTCATCTTTCCCTCAGCTTGACAATGCACTCAACACTGCCCCTGGCCTGCCTTCTCTCTCTCTCTCTCTCTCTCTCTCTCTCTCTCTCTCTCTCTCTCTCTCTTTCCTGGGGGGAGATGTGCATCACCCTAGGGAATTTTGTTTCTTTCATGGCTGACTTATAAACTTGTGCTTTCATTTCTTTATTTTGTTTTTATTTTATTTAATTATATTTAAAAATATTATTGTTTTACATATGGTGCCAGATGACCTCGCTGTTGTGGCGCCATGATCTGTTTTCATTCAATCACTCTCTCCCTCCTTTCTTCCTTCCCTTCCTCAATAGTAGGAAAAATGTTAGAGTCAATTTTGGCAAATAAGATTAGAGAACACTTAGAAAGATTTAATCTTATAAACGAAAGTCAGCACGGATTCAGGCGAGGACGATCCTGCCTCACAAACTTGTTGTCATTCTACTCGGAGGTCTATGAGGCAGTAGATAGCGATAAAGCTTACGATGTTATTTATCTGGACTTTAGTAAAGTTTTTGATAGGGTCCCACACGAAAGGTTAGTTAGAAAGGTTCGAGCAAACGGTATAGACGGGGATATCTTAAAATGGATAGAATCCTGGCTGAAATGGACGAAAGCAGAGAGTATTAATAAATGGAACTAAGTCGGACTGGGGATTAGTAACTAGCGGTGTACCACAGGGTTCGGTACTCGGTCCCTTATTATTTATTATATATATAAATGATCTAGACTTAGGAGTCAATAGCAGCATCAACAAATTTGCCGACGCTACAAAAATAGGGCGTATCATTAACTCGACTGACGATTGCCATAACTTACAAAAAGACCTCGATACAATGTCCAAATGGTCTAAAACTTGGCAAATGGAATTTAACGTTGAAAAATATAAAGTACTTAACGTAGGCAAGACCATTGGAGATACTAAATATAGCTTAGATAACAAAGAAATTAGCAAATCGGAATGAGAGAGAGATCTAGGAGTTATGATTAGTAACGACCTTAAACCAAGGCGACAGTATATTAATGCAAGAAATAAAGCAAATAGGGTCCTAGGATTTATTTCGAGAAGCGTGAGCAATAGATCATCTAAAGTAATACTGAAACTTTATCTAACATTAGTAAGGCCACATTTAGACTACGCAGTACAATTTTGGTGTCCTTACTATAGAATGGATATTAATTCGTTAGAAAATGTACAGAGAAGAATGATACATGACGTCCGGAACCTGTCATATGAAGACAGACTGAAAAGACTAAGTCTGCATTCGCTAGAGAGGCGTAGAGTAAGGGGAGACTTAATTGAGGTGTTTAAGTGGATGAAGGGTATAAAGAAGGGAGATATTAGCAAGGTACTTAAAGTTAGCCTACAGGATAGAACTAGAAATAATGGTTTCAAACTAGAAAAATTCCGTTTCAGTAAGGAAATAGGTAGAAATTAGTTTGGTAATAGAGTAGTAGACGAATGGAATAAGCTACCTAGTAAAGTAGTTGCTGCCTCTTCCATTGAGAGTTTCAAGCATAGGCTAGATAACCATATGACTAATAAGGGGTGGATATAGAAAAAAGAAAATCTTATAACCAATACTAATTCATAATTTTTCCTTTTCAGGTTACACTATAATAGTCTCTATTCTCCTTTCACACTTTCCTGTAAAATGTCCACGCCAGTTTTTCTATACTGCGTGGTGTTCTTTCTGACTTTTTCCTGCCGGCTTCGGCTGGAGGGTTTGGAGGGCGGGGAGAGCCTTCTTCTTAGCTATCCTTATCTCATTCTATAATAGGACTCGCGCACGTTTGCGGCTGTGGTGTGGCCCGCACTTGTGTACAGTGTTGCCACGTTTTCTATACCGTTATCTCTCTCTCTCTCTCTCTCTCTCTCTCTCTCCTGGCGGGAAATGTGAGCCACCCTGAGTACTTTTGATTCTTTTATAAGTTATTTATAATTGTGCTTTCATTTGTTAATTTGGTTTTGTTATATTTAGTGATGCCGACAATGCATTCAATGCATGCCCCTCTCCTGCCTCTCTCTCTCTCTCTCTCTCTCTCTGTAGGGAAGCTATCTGTCAAGGCCACCGACTGGGTGTGGAAGTGTTGCCGCTCGCGAGTGAATAGTTTTTTTTTTTTTTTACTTCGGTATTGGTATATGCCTACTATTTTGTCCTAAATATTAGCTTATGATTATAAATGTGATTATTCCTCGCCCTTAAAATTATGGTAAAAGCCAGTAAATGTGAGCATTTTTCCCAAGCAACACCTGTACAAGCTATGGTTGGGTATACGGAGGGGTACGTACTTTATTTTAGGCCGGACCCTAATCCTACCTCTATGGGCCGGACTGGGTGTGTAAGTGTTGCCACTCACAAGAATTACATGAATTATTTCTTTTACTTTGGATATTGGCATATTTCTTCTTTTTGCAGGCTCATTATCTTATATCCTTAACTGTGATATTATTACCCACCCTAAAACTACGCTAAAAACCATTAAAAGTGACTACAATTTCTTTTAGCAACACTGTACAATATGTATGCCATGTTTCTGTGTTACTGTATAAATATTTTATGCATAATAAGATTACTGTTGATTCATCCATCAAAATACACAAGTGTAAGTTTTATTCATCTGAATTTATCGAATTTGTGATGCCTTGTACATAAATAGCTTCCGTTTCACATCGCAAGTTGGGAAAACGTGGCACCATTGTACACAGGTGTGGGCCACACCACAGCCGCAAACGGGCGCGAGTCCGACTATAGTAGTTCAGTTACTCTTCTAGGAGCTGCCTAGCATGGGCCAACCGGCCTACTGCAGTTATCCTCTCTTCTTATGTTCTCACTAAGCTGCACTCAACAATGCCCTTGGTCTGCCTCCCCCCCCCTCTCCGTCTCTGTCTCTGTCTGTCTGTCTGTCTGTCTCTCTCTCTCTCTCTCTCTCTCTCTCTCTCTCTCTCTCTCTCTCTCGTCTGTGGTATTTTAGGATACAGTTTGGTTATTTTCTTTTACGTTATGATGTACATATTGTAAATTTGACATTATTTCCACACCACTCAGGTGATACGAGGAAGCTCTGGCCAGGTCGGACTGGGTGTGAGTGTTGCCGCTCACAAGGGTTTAATGTATTATTTTTTTCTTACTAAGAAATTTGCATATTTTTACTTATATTCCTGCACATTATCTTATAATCATATTTGTGACATTATTACCAACCCCAGAAATACGGTAAAAGCCAGTAAAAGTGTCTACGATACCTTTTTTTTTTTTTTTAGCAACACTAAAATATTTATGCCATGTTTCTGTATTGCCTTATAAATATTTTACGCATAATAAGTTTATTGTTCTTTCATATATTATAATACACACCATTGTATTCGTATGTGTTTATCTTATTGTGATGTCTTTTACATATATCAGAGCCGTTCACATCGCGGATATGGAACACGTGGCACCACTGTACAGAGGTTCGTGCCCCACCCAAACCGCCAGTTTAGAATGGTACCACCATAGTCGAAAGGTTACACGCTGCGTATTTACACTGCTTCTTCTTATTATTCTTACGAAATTATTAACCAGGAATTATTAATGAGCTAAAAATGAGTCTGCATGGCGAAAATGAGGGCAAAAACTGAAATTACATCATACATTAAAGTACCATTATGAATACAAATGAATACAAATGTAAGCAAAATGACGTCACACACTTAAGAAACCCCAAGATATCCAATGAAACAACGAAAAAGAAGAGAAAACAAGGAAAGCAGTAATGTAGAAAATAATGGAGGGTGAAATGGGGAAATGGGCAAGAAAGCGTGTCCATTGTAACAGTCCAATAACCACAGACAATCATAAGAGACTCGTTGCCAAAATTACCTATAAAAAATACACTGTAATTTTTCCCCCATTAAAAGAGAAAACTGGATATGAGACAGACAGGCAAAATATAGACAGATAACTGGAAAACGTATTAAGTACTGTAGTATAAGGTGAAGGACATGGTTTTGGAAGAAATTTATCGTGCTAACCTGTTTCGTTTCAGTGCAGTCAGAAAATATAAGAAAGAATATGAAAGTGCCCCTTCTTTAACCGTGTCGACCCCCGAGAAGAAACGGCGGAAATATCGTCTATAATGTGCATGCAAACTGGGCCGTAAAGGAGAATGAAAATTTGCAAAAGGCTGAGGAAAAAAAGGCAAAACCAATGAGAGAGAGAGAGAGAGAGAGAGAGAGACGGTATTACACACTGATACAGATGGATACATGAAGAAATAAATACAGACAGAAAGAGAAGAGAGATATAAAAACTAATATGATATGGAGAAACACACACACACACACACACACACACACACACACACACACACACACACAACACACTTCAATACAATATTATGCACCGGGGCGAAACTAACAACACAAGAAATGCCATAAAATGTTAAAACACTTGATCCAGGAGTGAGGTCAGGTAGTGATGAGCTTTCCTGGGGGTCAAGAGGGGGGGGTCAATAGTGGGGGTCAAGAATAGTCGCAGAGTCATAATATCGTCGAGAAAAAGGTCCGCATTCTCGTGAGTTGAGGAGGCTTCCTAACACCTTTTCTTAAGCGATTTGTATAGCTTATTACTCCTTACTGTCCTCGTCTGTGCCATGTAATTCCTTTCATTATAATCATACTCAGTATAAATAATGTTAAAAAAGATATTAACCACCCATATTCATAAATAAATCGCTAAGGAAATGGTGTTAGGGAACTTCCTTAACCGACGAGAATACGAGCCTAAGAATCAGAGTAGTGGTGTGTTTGTGAGTTTGTGGGTGCGTGTGTGTGTGTGTGTGTGTGTGTGTGTGTGTGTGTGTGTGTGTGTGTGTGTGTGTGTGTGTGTGTGTGTGTGTGTGTGTGTGTGTGTGTGTGTGTGTGGACTATACATAAACAGTAACGCATTAACACAGTACTCTCTCTCTCTCAACAACTGCATCCACACTGCATTTACAACCACGGCATTCAATCTACCATGAACAAATGCGAGAGTATTCTGAACAATGGACGTCTGGGGTTAAGATCCTCCCGTACCCAAAGTATTGTTCAGGTACATCGGCGGAAGTTTATTAGGTGTCGTAAGGTGTCATATGGCCTTATTAGCACAGGTATGTGTTTCCACAGGTGCCTCATTTCCTGTGTGTGCTGCGTTTTATGTGAGCACTTGCAACATAACTCTCTCCCTCTCTCTCTCTCTCTCTCTCTTTCTCTGGTGTGACTCCTTGGAATGAAGTGGTTCTCTCTTTCAGCGCAAGAGAAATCATACCAACTTATTTTCACTGACTTAAACACATCTTTATTCAGGTGAGGAGTAGCCTTTCCTCCCATAAGGTTAATTAGTTCAGTGAGCAGGGCAAAGGAAAGTATGACATGCTTTACAACTTTTCTCTTCCATTTCACTCGCACCCAGCTGTCTTTCCTGCACGTTTCTCAGTCTTATCTATATTACCCAGAAGTTCTGATACACGAACTCCTCCCCCATATCTTAAACTCTCCGATGTCCTTTTATCTCTTCCACTCCCCACTCCCCTTCTTATATCCCACTCCCTATTCCCTTTCTTATCTCTCTCACTCCCCACTCCCAAGATATTCTCCCCAAACCTACTGTGCAACCTTCCTCCACTCACCTATCTACTGAAATCCTGTCCACCTTCCATGCTATTTCACGTATTCCCTGGTCATCCCCATGCCCCATCCCAGGCAAGCACCCTTCCCTACCCTCTCCATCCTTTCCCACTGGCCTATTCATTCGTTCCCCACCTATACACACCCTTCCCATCTGCACCACCCCTCTCCCCACCCACTGGTTCCCCTTCCCATGCACAATGTCATCCTTCTGCTCAGTTTTTCTATGAACCTTTTTCTATCACAGGAGGCTTCTCATTATGCCAATATATCTATCCAAACGACCTTTCTCCCATACACTTCTAAAATTCACATACAACATTGCTTTCCTCTTCTTAAATACTCCACTCCACACACAAAAACCTTCCTATTCTCAAGCCCTTATCATATATCCTTCTCCAGTCACATACCAATTTCCATTATTAAATTCCTCATGTTTTCAAACGTTTCCTGGTCTAACAATTCCTTCCCATTACTATATATTTCCTTATTCACTCATTTTCTTCCCCTTTATACTTTTTTGTAATCCACGCGCATCCTTTACATCCACCCATCCTTTCTCACTCACACTCTCTATCCCATCCAAAATATCAATAAGACTTTCCCATCCATCCGTCCCTCCCAACTCACACATCTTTCTCCCAAACACTCATCCCATCCCATCCACACACACTCTCTATCCAGCCATTTAGAATCTTTCATACTCACTTAACACACCCACAGAAACACATACTCTTCCCACACCCACACGAGCACACACTCTTCCCACAACCACACGAACACACACTCTCCCTGTTTCCCATGCACACTTCCTTACCAACCCACACATACACACACTTTCCCCTCAAACATTCATCCTTCCCTATTCACGCACTTTTCCTTCCCATCCATCCACATCTACAACGCACGCTGTCAACACACACACACACACACACACACACACACACACACACTTCCTACCGACACATCCACCCTCATCCACATTGTCTGAACACCCACATCCACACACTCCCTCTCTCCCCCTCTCCCCATCCATACCTTGTCACGCTTCCACGCTCGTCGATTATAAACTTATCTACATCTTTCATTATTTTCAAAAGCATCCTTAGACTGACAGGAGAGGTGATAAGGACGGGAGGAAAGTTGAATTCATTTTAACTAAGAGATGATAAGGAACGGAAGACGGCGCAGGGGTCAGAGAGAGAAGGAGAGAGAGTGGGGGGAGATGAAGGTAGTGTGAGGAGAGTGGGAGGAGCTGGCGATAACAAATATTAGATCTCTCTCTCTCTCTCTCTCTCTCTCTCTCTCTCTCTCTCTCTCTCCTGAATACCTTGATTTTCTTTGATTTTTTTGTCACCTTTCCGCTTCTCGCAATCTTTCTCTTTTCATTCTTCGCTCCCGAGGAGGTTGTTTCTACATATCTATATCTATCCATCTGTCTATCAATCTGTCTAACTGCCTACTTATCTATCTATCTATCTATTTATACGCGTATTAATCCACCTATCATTCTTATGATTTTATTTCCGTACTTTAAATATTCATTTTTTTAGCTTTTTTTTTTTCCTCTCTTCCATTCATACATCAACGTGTTAACCTATCAGTTTATCTCCTCCTTTAACTACCTTACCTTCCAGTTTTCCTTCTTCATTTATTACCTTTTCTACTCTTCCTCGCACCAGTTTTTTTTTTTTTTTTTTTTTTTTTTACAGAAGATGAACAGAAGGAAAGACAAACAAAAAATATATATTTCCTTATCTATTTATCTTCATCTGTCGTCCCTTCTATCTCCTTTGAATACTTACCTTTCAGTTTTCCCCTTTCCCTGGCTACCCCTTCACCTCCCCTCTTTCTCTTCAAGCAGCAGCGGGGGGTTGTCACGCACTGGAACGGCGCGGCCCCCCGCTGTTCCAGCCCCCAAAATCGTGGCTGCTTTCCCAGCCTAATATTCCCTTTGACCCTCTCGCTCATTACACGCACCCCAATCACCCATAACCAAGCACACAGACTCCATTACACGCTTTCTAAACACCAGGACAGAGCGTAGTTAAAAGGAAGATACGTAATGATTGTCCTTGTGTCTAGAGTGGGGGTAAGGTCATTATTTTTGCATTTTCAATGGGGGAACGTGATTGTTTTTGCGTTTTAAATGGGGGAAGGTTATTAGTTTTGCTTCTTAAATGGGGCAACGTGATTATTTTTGCATCCTGAATTGGGAAAGATGATTATTTTGACGTCTTAAATGGGGGAACGTGTTTATTTTTGCGTCTTCAATGGGGAACGTGATTATTTTTGCATCTTCAATGGGGGAACGTGATTATTCTGGCGTCTAAATGGGGGAACGTGATTATTTTTGCATCTTGAATTAGGAAAGATGATTATTTTGACGTCTTGAATGGGAGAACGTGATTATTTTGGCGTCTTCATCGGGGGAACGTGATTATTTTTGCGTCTTCAATGGGGGAACGTGATTATTTGGGTGTCTTCAATGAGGAAACGTGATTATTTTTGCATCTTCAATGGGGAAACGTGATTATTTTTCCATCTTCAATGGGGGAACGTGATTATTTGGGCGTCTTCAATGGGGGAACGTGATTGTTTTAGCGTCTTCAATGGGGGAAAGAGATTATTTTTGCATCTTCAATGGGAGAACGTAATTATTAGGGTGTCTTCAATGGGGGAACGTGATCTTTTTTGCATCTTCAATGGAGGAACGTGATTATATTTGCATCTTCAATGGGGGCACATGATTATTTTTGCGTCTTCAAATTGGGAACGTGATTGTTTTTGCGATATAAATGGGGAACGTTATTATTTTTGCGTCTTAAATAGGTGAACGTGATAAGTTTTGCATCTTGATTGGGGGAACGTGATTATTTTGGCGTCTTAAATGGGGGAACGTGATTATTTTTGCATCTTCAATGGGGGAGCGTGATTATTTTTGCGTCTTCAATGGGGAACGTGATTATTTTTGCATCTTCAATGGGGGAACGTGATTATTTTTGCGTCTTCAATGGGGGAACGTGATTATTTCTGCATCTTCAGTGGGGGAACGTGATTGTTTTTGCGTCTTCAATGGGGGAACGTGATTATTTTTGCGTCTTCTGTGGGGGAACGTGACTGTTTTTGCATTTTAAATGGGGGAACGTTATTATTCTTGCTTCTTAAATGGGGGAACGTGATTTTTTGGGCGTCTTGAATGGGGGAAAGTGATTATTTTTGCATCTCAAATGGGGGAACCTGATTATTTTGGAGTCTTCAATGGGGAAATGTGATTAATTAATGCATCTTGAATTGGGGAAGATGGTTATTTTGACGTCTTGAATGGGGGAACGTGATTTTTTGTGTGTCTTTAATGGGGGAACTTGATTATTTTTGCGTCTTCAATGGGGGAACGTGATTATTTTTGCGTCTTCAATGGGGGAACGTGATTATTTTTGCGTCTTCAATGGGGGAATGTGATTATTTTTGCGTCTTCAATGGGGGAACGTGATTATTTTTGCATCTCGAATGGGGGAACGTGATTATTTTGGCGCCTTCAATGGGGAAATGTGATTAATTTATACATCTTGAATTGGGGAAGGTGGTTATTTTGACATCTTGAATGGGGGAATGTGATTTTTTGTGAGTCTTCAACGGGGAAACGTGATTATTTTTGCGTCTTCAATGGGGGAACGTGATTATTTTTACGTCTTCAATGGGGGAACGTGATTATTTTTGCGTCTTCAATGGGGGAACGTGATTATTTTTGCGTCTTCAATGGGGGAACGTGATTGTTTTTGCGTTTTAAATGGGGGATCGTTATCATTTTTGCTTCGTAAATGGGGGAACGCGATTTTTTGGGTGTCTTCAATGGGGAACGTGATTATTTTTGCATCTTGAATAGGGGAACGTGATTATTTTGGCGTCTTATATGGGGCAACGTGATTATTATTGCATCTTGAATTGGGAAAGATGATCATTTTGACGTCTTAAATAGGGGAACGTGTTTATTTTGCGTCTGCATTGGAGAACGCGATTATTTTTGCATCTGCAATGGGGGAACGTGATTATTTTGGCGTCATAAATGGGGGAACGTGATTATTTTTGCATCTTGAATTAGTGAAGATGATTATTTTGACTTCTTGAATGAGGGAGCGTGATTATTTTTGGCGTCATAAATGGGGGAACGTGATTATTTTCGCATCTTCAATGGGGAACGTGATTATTTGGGCGTCTTCAATGGGGGAACGTGATTATTTTTGCATCTTCAGTGGGGGAACGTGATTGTTTTTGCGTCTTCAATGGGGGATAGTGATTACTTTTGCGTCTTCAAATTGGGAACGTGATTGTTTTTGCGATATAAATGAGGGAACGTTATCATTTTTGCGTCTTCAATGGGGGAACGTGATTTTTTGGGCGTCTTGAATGGGAGAACGTGATTAGTTTTGCATCTTGAATGGGGGAACATGATTATTTTTGCATCTTGAATGGGGAGCGTGATTATTTTTGCATCTTCAGTGAGGAAATGTGATTATTTTTGCATCTTCAATGGGGGAACATGATTATTTTTGCATCTTCAGTGGGGGAACATGATTATTTTTGCTTCTTCAATATGGGAACGTGATTGTTTTTGCGTTATGAATGAGGGAACATTATTATTTTTGCGTCTTCACTGGGGGAACGTGATTTTTTGGGTGTCTTGAATGGGGGAACGTGATTATTTTTGCGTTTTGAATGGGGGAACGTGATTATTTTTGCGTCTTAAATGGGGGATCCTGATTATTTTTGCGTCTTCCATGGGAGAACGTGATTATTTTTGCATCTTCAGTGGGGGAACGTAATTATTTTTGCGTCATCAATGGGGGAACGTGATTATTTTTGCGTCTTCAATGGGGAACGTGATTATTTTTGCGTCTTCAATGGGGGAACGTGATTATTTTTGCATTTTAAATGGGGGAATGTTATTATTTATGCTTCTTAATTGGGGGAACGTGATTTTTTGGGCGTCTTGAATGGGGGAACGTGATTATTTTTGCATCTCGAATGGGGAAACGTGATTATTTTGGCGTCTTCAATGGGGAAATGTGATTAATTTATGCATCTTGAATTGGGGAAGATGGTTATTTTGACGTCTTGAATGGGGGAGCGTGATTTTTTGTTTGTCTTCAATGGGGGAACGTGATTATTTTTGCATCTTCAATGGGGGAACGTGATTATTTTGCGTCTTCAATGGGGGAACGTGATTATTTTTGCGTCTTCAATGGGGGAAAGTGATTATTTTTGCGTCTTCAATGGGGGAACGTGATTTTTTGGGTGTCTTCAATGGGGGAACGTGATTATTTTTGCATCTTGAATAGGGGAACGTGATTATTTTGGCGTCTTCAATGGGGGAACGTGATTATTTTATGCATCTTGAATTGGGGAAGATGGTTGTTTTGACGTCTTGAATGGGGGAGCGTGATTTTTTTTTGCGTCTCAAATGAGGGAACGTGATTATTTTGGCGTCTTCAATGGGGGAACGTGATTATTTTTGCGTCTTCAATGGGGAAACGTGACTAACTCTGAATGTCTCAGCACGATTTTACTCATGACTGCAAAGAAAATTGGAGCGTGCCTGGGAGTAGATAATTATATAATAATTGTCTTTTTTGTCTTGAACGTCTTCTAGAGTATGAAGGGGGGATGAGGAAGTGTTTAATTCTAGCCATCTCCTTACGATTTTCTTCAAGATCATACACTACCCAGACTCAAGACAGAGCGAAGGTACACAGCAACTATCTCTCTGGAAGTCGCCTATAATGCACGGGAAAGTCGGATTCTTTATATATATATATATATATATATATATATATATATATATATATATATATATATATATATATATATATACTAATTTTCCCACTAAGATGCGATTTTTTTTTTTTTCATATTCTGGTCACCTACGGATAATTTCAGTCATAATTATACGCTTTCCAAACACAGAAATTTTATTTGTCTTGGTCGTCGCCTCTAGTGTGATTAAATGGAAGTGTGATTATATGGATTCCGAAAATCATAGACTTTCGAGTATTCGGTAGAAAATAAGTTTAATATTACCCGAAGAAAAAAGATTCAAGTAATGAGGAGAAAAATAAACCACGAGTAAGTGACTTGGACTTTGAATAATAATGATAATAATAATAATAATAATAATAATAATAATAATAGTAATAATAATAATAATAATAATAATAATAATAATAGTAGTAGTAGTAATAATAATAATAATAATAATAATAATAATAATAATAATAATAATAATAATAATAATAATAATAATAATAATAATAATAATAATCCATGAGGGAGCAGGAGTAACCCATATTATGTGAGTTATTTTGGCCCACTTCAGCTGATAAAGGAAATACACATAAGGTTTGATATAACAGTTTAAGGTAAATACCAGCTTACTTAGACTTAAACACACACACACACACACACACACACACACACACACACACACACACACGCAAACTATGACACAGATACATTAAGATACACACACTCACACGCGTACACACCCACACACACAGGCATGCATACACACACGCACACGCAGAAACACGCACCATGAGGCCTGGAACTAGCAACAAAGGACCCGACTTGACATTCCAAAAAATAAATAAATAAATAACCTAAGAAATAAAAGCCACACACATTTATGCAAAGTAAGTGGAGAACCCCATAAATTGCTTTACCACTTTTGGACTTCCTCAACATTATTCCTCAGGGCTAGACGAAGGATACAATGAGCTGGCTTTACCTTACCCAGACGTTAAAAATATATTCATGAAGGTAAATTTCAAGAAAATCCATAAAGATAAAGCTGAATGATGTGAGTTAGGATTTCCATGCTCTCTCTCTCTCTCTCTCTCTCTCTCTCTCTCACACACACACACACACACACACACACACACACACACACACACAAATAATAGTTGTACGAGCATGTGAGTTAGATCTACATAACCACCAAAAAGGAAAAAAAAAAAAATACCTTTTGCCGGATGAAACACAGCTGCTCATGAAGAATCAGACAAGGATAGCAGCTACAACTTTGGGAATCTGAAAATATGGGGGTTGAATCAGATGAAGAAACAAGTTGATTTTATTTTACTTAAAAAAATAAAACAAATACTACTACTACTACTACTACTACTACTACTACTACTACTTCTACTACTTCTACTGCTACTACTACTACTACTACTAATAATAATAATAATAATAATAATAATAATAATAATGAAAAATTAAAACTGAAAATTTTAATGGCTATCGGCATGGCTAGACACAAAAGTTTTACGATAGTTTCTGAAGCACTTGACGAAGATGAAATACGTGTGACCTCCGTATAACACTTGTGACTGCGGTTTGTAATGATGGGCAATGGCTGGTTAAAAATACAGAGGCATCAAGAGTCCTGTTCTTATCTCCAGCTTTTCTCTCTACGAATGTTAGAGAAAAAAAAAAGAAAGGAATGAGAGGTGAGGGAGTTAGGAAGGGATAAGAGGTGTGGGAGTTAGGAAGGGATGAGAAGTCAGAGTGTTAGGAAGGGATGAGAGGTGAGTGAGTTAGAAAGGTATGTAGGGTGAGGGAGTTAGGAAGGAATGAGGGGTGAGGGAGTTAGGAAGGAATGAGAGGTGAGGGAGTTAGGAAGGAATGAGAGGTGAGGGAGTTAGGAAGGAATGAGAGGTGAGAGAGTTAGGAAGGAATGAGAGGTGAGGGAATGTTTGAAAGGGATGTGAACTGCAAGAGTAACAAAAATATGAAGGATGAAAGTGGGAGGGATGAAGGCAAAGTTAGAAAGCGGTGTGTGGGGGCAAGTAGAGGGATAATAGGGAGGAGTAGGGGACAAAAGAGGAGAAGAGGGGGGAGCAGGGGACAAGAAGAGGGGAAGATTAGGGGATAAGTGGATGACAAGAGGGAAGGGGGGAGTAGGGGACAAGCAGAGGGGTAAGAGATGGGGGGGAGTAGTGCACAGTAGCCAAGGGGTGTGGGAGGGGGTAAAGAGACAGCAGAAGTTGGGGGATATACTACGGAAGAGCGGAACCAGTTGCGATCCGTTTCAGATAACACCCACTCTGTCGAAGTCTTTACACTGAGGGCCCCCTTTAGGCTTCACCACGCCAGTACCTACCGACGTGTTTGCTCCACTGGCTTGACATTCCTCACGGGTATATAGCAATCCCTTCAAGACGATGACGCCACATTTAACTTGATTCTTAATACCTTCAGGCGATTTTATTCTATAAACCAGATGAGAGGAAGTTTATATTCCTGAAATTAAAAGGTGTGTCCCATAAAACTGAAGAAAATAGTATGACACCTGTAAGACCGAACTACAAAAAAAGATATCGTAGTTGGGAAGGAGTTAATGGCAAGCTGAATAAAATCGTTTGGTGACAGCAAGAATAAAAAAAAATTCATAAAGACATCATTTGATGGATAAGGGTTAACGGGATGTGACAGCCACGTCCCTCGGAGTACAGTACTTTCTCGTGAGGGAACTGGAGCACACTTTATAAGGGGATCAGTTCTTTATTATGAGAGGAACTTTCTTGCTTTGCTATCCCTGTCTTCAGCTCATAGAAATATATATCACAGCCACAGTCTTTGTACTCCCTCTGTGAGCAGAAATAACCAGAGCCATACCCATCCCGCCACTGTACCCGACATTCCACGGCGGATAGGTAGGTACGGGTATAATGAAGCCGGGTCGGGTGGGTACGGTACCTTTATCACTGAGGCCTGATGGGTGTACGTACCGCATGATCCCTAGGATGGGGAAGGGGGGAAGGAGGAGGGAGGGCAGAGAAGCAGAGGGAAGGGGGTAGGAGTGGGAGGGGAAAGGAGACAGTAGTAGTAGGACAGCAGCAGAGGTGAAAGGGCAGCGAGAGAAGGAGAGATGTGGGATGGAAGGGAAGAGGTTTGAGTGGGGACAGGTGTACAGTACAATGAGAGGTAGAGGAGAGGGAGGTAGGGAAGTAAGAGAGAGGGGACAAGAGATGTGAAAGGACAGGTAGGTGGAGAGAACTGGAGAGAGGTGAGGGAAGCTAGGGGCTGAGGTGAGACGGGTTGAAAAGGAAGGCTAGGAAAGTGTAGACGGAATAGTGAGACTGCACAGAAAGAGAAGAAGGAGGGGGAAGGAAAGGAAAAAAGGGAGAAGGAGGGGAGGGGAAGGGAGGAAAGAAGGATAAAGAAGGAGAGGGGATGAGTGAGAAAGCAAGTGAATGGGAGGGACGAGGTAAGAGGGCAAGACGGCAGAGGGTGTGAGTGAGAAGTGAGGAGGGGAAGGAGGAAAGAGAGATGAGAGTAAGGGTGATAGGATAGGGGAAATGAAGAAGAATGAGAGGGTCGGGGAGAGGGAGAAGAAGAGGTTTGAGATGCTAAACGAGATGAGGGGAGGAGGGGGAGACGACGGGTTGGGAAAGCGAGCTGAGAAGGAAGGGAAGGTGTGAGATGAAGAGAAATGGAAGAGAGAGGAGGGTAGTGACAAGAGGGGATGGAGGAAGGAGGAGAAGGAGTAAGAGCTAAGCAAGAAAGCGAGTGCGAAAGGTGAAGGAGGAGCGAGAGGAAATGGAGAAGCGGGAAAGAGCCAAGAGGGAAGGGAATAAGCGGGACAGATGGGAGACAAGTGGAGAGACATGACGGAAGACAGAGTTGGAGAAGAGAGCTACGGGAGATGATTGAGAGATGCAGAGACGTGAAAGAGACCTGAGAAAGACAGATTGTGAGAAGGTGTAAGAGAGAAATGATGGAGAAATGTGTGGCAATACTGGAGGATAACTTCATGAAAAAGAGATGATTCCGTAAGAAACAGATACGTAAGAGAGAAAGCTGAAAAAAAGTAAACTGGAACGAAGCTAGGTACCCTCGTCATCATATTGTTCACCCATCCCTCAACTTCCACCCTCATTATATAAACAATTCCTTAGTACCCGGATTCGCAAACACTCTAGCCATTCCCGTCCTAACTATAATGCGTGTCTGTGAGGAGGACAAGGAAGATAGACAAGTAGAATCTTCAGAAGCCTATTCCTCTCCCTAGAGACAAAATCTTAGCTACGAGAGGGATAATATCGTAAGTCAGTTTGTGAATCTGCCAGTACCGTCTGTCCAAACAATCATTCCACCTTAGTCACCATCCATAAACCAAAACCACAAAGATTCAGGACAAATTATCAATAGGACTCTTAAATTCTTCTTTACGATGTCTAATTTTCCATTTTCCATTTGGGCTATTAGATGACGATTTTAAGTAGATTAGGAAAGATCTCCCGTAAGCAGGAAGTAAAAAAAAAAAAATCTCTTAATCCCCTTACTGTCTCGAGGATGCAAGAAGAAGGTATTACAAAAAAAAAAAAAAAAAAAAAAAAATCCTGCTCAAGGATGTCTCTTGAGCGAAAGGAATTGGTTTGTCGCTTGCAAAAAATACATTACAAAAAAACATCATCGTAAAATAGGACGTAATGGAGACGGTTTATAAATCTATCACTACGAAAGGTTTAACTGATGTATTAAAGATCTAAGACAGAAAAATCGCCTAAATCCAGTTACTGCGTGAGGTGTCTCCTAAGCTAAACAAAATCGTCTAGCGGTACCGTAAATAAAATCGTCTGTCGAGTACCGCAGCAAATATAAAATCGTCTGGACGTACCGTAGCAAAAATAGAACGGTGGCAGGACAAGAATAAAATCGTCTGTCTGTATCATAGCAAAAATCAAAATCGTCTGGCACCTCCTGGACATCAACCGCAACGAGTTAAAGATCACCTTCTAAGATTCCAAATTTCTAACACAGCACCACCGAGGCAAAACACGAAAACATAAAAGAAAAATAAGGACAAAATACTCGCTCCCCACCAGAGTGTCAAAGGAAGGTGACAGAAAACAGGGCGCCTATTCTGACAGGTTATGAAATAGGATCCGGACCAGAACCTGTCCCTACCTGGCGCCAATTAGTAACTACGGGTGGGTGGCCGGGGTGTCAGGGACTTGGACTGATGCCATAGTTCACGCCAAGGAGAGAGGGAGGGTGGGAGAAAGGGCAGAGTGGGTGAGAGTGAAGAGGGGGTGAGAAAGGAGAGAGAAGACAGAGGAGTGCAGGGGGAGAGGTAATGGACAAGGAGAAGGAAGAGACAGGGGTGGAAGGGAATTGAAGAGTGAAGGGAGAGGAGTGGAAAGGGATGGAAGAGTTAATGGAGAGGCTGAAGAGGAGGAAAGATAGGGGAGGGGAGGAAGAGAGAGGGAGAGGCAGAGGAGAAGAGGGAATGGCAGGGAAGAGGGAAAGGAGATAATGGTGGATGAGAGGGAGCAGCAAGGAAGGGAAACGCAGAGGAAGTGGTAGGGATGAGAAGAGGAGGAGGCCGAGATGGAAAAAAGAAAGTGGAAAGGCGGGGTGAAAAAGAGGGACAGAAGAAAGGAAAAAGAAAGTATAGCTCGGATAAAAAGACTGAAAGAGGCAGTGGAAAGGTAATGTAAGAGGAAAGAGGAGGAAGAGGCAGGGAAAAGAAGAGAAGAGAACGGCTAGGAAGACCGATGGGACGAATAGGATAGAAGAGGATAAAAGAATGAAAAGACACAGTATCCTGGTCACTGAGGAAAAATGAGAGTTGGGGAAGGGGAGAGGAAAAAGGAGATAAGCAAAGTAAAGGAAGAGAATGGGGAGTAAAGAGGAGAAGCGGGGTGAATTAGAGGAGGAAGGACTGGAGAAGGAAGAGATGGGAACGGAGAAACAGGATGGTGGACTGGGAGAAAGGAGGCAGAGGAGAAGAGTAGAAGAAGAGAGAGATCTTGGAAACGAAAAGGAGAAAGAAGAGAGAGAAAACAGGAGAAAAGTAAGCTTGAGAATGGGGAGGGAGTGTAGTGATGTGAAATATATTCTAGAAAAAAAATGTGTGTGTGTGTGTGTGTGTGTGTGTGTGTGTGTGTGTGTGTGTGTGTGTGTGTGTGTGTGTGTGTGTGTGTGTGTGTGTGTGTATGCTAAGGTGCCATACCAGTAAGATATATGTGTGCCAGACATTCAAGTGTTTATGTACCGGTATGTATGTATGAGAGTGTGGTATACATGTGTACGTATATTGCCGACATGAATAGTGGTGCACTTACATCTCGTTGAGGTTAATGAAGCCACATATTTATTACGACAGATATTCTGCCACTGTGTCAGGTGTGAGTACTGTAATGGGCCGGATGGTCGTTTATAGGTGTGTGTGTGTGTGTGTGTGTGTGTGTGTGTGTGTGTGTGTGTGTGTGTGTGTGTGTGTGTGTGTGTGTGTGTGTGTGTGTGTGTGTGTGTGTGTGTGTGTGTGTGTGTGTGTGTGTGTGTGTGTGTGTGTGTGTGTGTGTGTGTGTGTGTGTGTGTGTGATTCTTGACATGACTGGTGTTGCATTTACATTCCTCTAAGGTCAATAAATCCAAATGTTTATTACGACAGATATACTGTTACTCGCATCAGATGTGTGGGGTGGTAATTGCTGGGATTATATGTGTGTGTGTATGTGTATACATACATACATACTTACATACATACATATAAATAAATAGAGAGAGAGAGAGAGAGAGAGAGAGAGAGACAGACAGACAGACAGACAGACAGACAGACAGACATAAAGATAATCATAGATAGATACACCGATTAAAGTATAGTACAAAAATGACAGTGAAAGACAAGGATACCCGTATATGAGGTAAAATATACCCTAGAGAGGCAGGTATTGAAAGACAATGTAGAATGGAAAAATACTGGAGGATAGTGCCAATGAACAGACAAAATAATGGACAGACAGAGCAAAGACTGATAAATAAACAGGTTAGTAAACAGACAGATATAAAACAGAAACACAGGCCTAATTACAAGGATACAGATAAACAGACACGAAAAATGAGAACTCTGAAAACAGGAAGAAAAAGAAATTAGACAGACAGACAGACAGAGAAGAGAAAAGAAGCGACACATAAATTACCAAGATTTAACTCCTGGTATGAAAGTTAGAAAAATCACGACGAAAATAAGTAGGCAAAATTAAGAATATGAAAAATGGCGTCTCTAATTTGTCTGGAAATTTCCTCCTATTAGACAGGCATGTGAGAGAGAGAGAGAGAGAGAGAGAGAGAGAGAGAGAGAGAGAGAGAGAGAGAGAGAGAGAGAGAGAGAGAGAGAGAGAGAGAGAGAGAGAGAGAGAGAGAGAGAGAGAGAGAGAATCGAAACGAGTTAACTATTATATAATACGCAAATAAAGGAGATACATTCAAACATCCAGTTCCTTAAGGTTTTATTCTATTAAATAATGTACTCTGAGGTTAATAAAAATAAAACTACCTAAGCTCCATCAACACAAGCAGAAAAATATGTAGAATTCGATACCCTCTTCGCTGAATAAAATTGTCTGGGATCAGTGAGAATAAAATATGGCAGTGAAAGGAGGTGAATACAGCCAGCGATATCTCTTGTGTCTGGCTGCTTGGAATTCACAGCATTTTGCATATTTCGTTCCCCTTCGTTGCTTCCTTCTTGTCTTCAGTCTTTCTCTTTTGTCTTCATTTTTTGGTCTTTATTCTCTCATTTTTCGTGTTTTAATTTTCTTGCGATGAGTCTTGTTTTCTTTCGCTTGGTTTTTATATTATCTTTTAATCTGCACTATTTTTTTTTTCTTTGAGAGTTGGGAGACCTACCTTGCCCTCATCGACCATACGGCTAACTTCAGGTGACTCTACACTGAGTGACAATCCAAGACCCGTATTCTTGTCGGTTAAGGAAGCTCCCAAACACCTTATCACAAGCGACTTATTTTGCGTATTATTCATTACTGTCCTCGTGTTACACAAATCATTCCTATATCGCCATGTTCTGCATAGATAACTTTCAACAGGAGATTAACTATAATAAATTGCTAAGGAAGAGGTGCTATGGGACCTCCTCAACCTACGAGAATAAGTGTCCAAAAGATGACTTGTTCCTCAGGAAAACACTCCCTTAAGTGGTAACCATTTAAGGGCGCCTTGTTATCTAATGGGCTAAGGGGCTATAACCTGATGTAGCCTATTAGGGGTTAAGTGCAGGTAGGGTTAATGGAAGGGACCTAACGCCGCTCCAAATTACCTACTCAAAAGCTCCGTCACTCCTGATGAGGTGACTTTCTTTAATAATCTTTTGTTGATATTTTTTTTTATCAGTTTTTGGTTTTATATTATTCTCCATCTTTATATGATCGTATTCTGGTTACGTTGCTTTTTTCTTTTTTTTTTCTTTTTTTTTTTAGTTTCGTGTTTGTTCTCTGCCTTTCCTCCTCCAGCATCCCATTATCAACTCTTCCTTGTTCCCTCTTGTCACCCTCTTTCTTCTTCTTCTTTTTCTTCTCTCTCTCGCTCTCACCGTCCCCTCTTCATCAATGTAGAAGCATATTCACTTTGAGAAAAAAAAATTATCATCATGGGCCCGTAGCTCACTGTTCCCTCTCTCTTCCTCGTTTCTTCTCCTTCTCTTCCCCTTCCCTCTCCCCTCTCCTTTCTACCTCTCCCCCCCTTCCTTTCTCTCCCTCTTCCCCTTGCTCCCACTGCCCCTCTCTCTTTTCTTCTCCTTCTCTTCCTCTTCTCCTTCCCCCCCCTTTCTACCTCTCCTTCCTTCCTTTCTTTCCCTCTTCCCCCTTGCTCCCTGTCCCCTCGTCACCAATTTGGAAGCACGTCCGTTTGGGTAAATGAGAAGTATTATCTATCTTCCTTCCCTCCTTCTATCCTCACCCTCTAGCTCTTATTCTTCATTTCCCCTCCTCCTCCTCTAGCTGCTCTCTCTCTCTCTCTCTCTCTCTCTCTCTCTCTCTCTCTCTCTCTCTCTCTCTCTCTCCCTCTCTCTCTCTCTCTCTCTTTCATCGTCACCAATCCAGAAGCACACTCACCACAGCACAGCACAGCACATACAGACACAAAATCAAGGTGCCATAACTCACTGAGGAGTTGTGATGCGGTTTTACACGACGCGGCTAATTGCCTTCTCTCATCAGTGGCCCTTGTCATCTAGGCGGCTGGCTTCTGAAGGTGGGGTGGGTGGGGGTGGGTGGGGGAATGAAGTGGGGAAGAAGGAATGGGGTGGGGAGGAACAGGGGGACGGGGGAGGGGGTAAGGGGGTAAGACTGGAGTGATGAGCTAAATTATTACATGAGTGGAGGGGATGGGATGAGAGGGGATGAGCTGAGGTTAGGGTGTAAGATGGATGAGGTGGGTGGGGGGAGGTGGTGGAGAGGCAGGAAGAGGGAAGATTATGGGGAAGACAGGAGTACTGCCAGCTATACAGTAATTGGAATGGAGGCTTTTGGTGTGCATGGGCGTTGGTGTTGAGGTAATGGGCGTGGGAAGAGAAGTATTACGCCTGAGATGGGAAGAGTTGGAGAGGCGAGGAGAGGGCATGGATGAAAGGATGGGTTGGGCTGGTTGGGGTCACGGGCTGGGAAGGAATTATTGGAGTTAAAGCAAGAGATGGTAGTGGAGTGGGATCAGGGAATTAGAGAAGGTAATAGAGTGATGGTACATGAAGACAGAGGTGAATAGAGGGAACAGGAGGGACGGGGAGGGGAAAGAATGAGGCGGAAGGGGTGGAGAGCAAGAGTAAGGGTGAGGGAAGCGAAGGGGGGAGCATGGCTAGTGTGGGAGAGAGAAAGGGAGGGAGATCTGATCTAGGGTGGAGGAGGAAGGCTGGAAGAAGAAGGAGTTGAATCTGATAGAGAAAGATTATGAAATGATCTGGAGCATAAAGAAAGGTGGATGCGAGAGGATAAGGGCAGGTGGAAAAGTGTGGAAGAGATGGATGAGGGTGGGGGAGGCAAGGTGAGAGAGAGAAACTGAAGAGAAGTGGAGATGGGCAGGTGTGAGTTGAGAAAGATAATGGAATGAAATATGGTATGGAGAGAGGTGGGTGAGTTTAGAGGAAGGTGAAGGGGAGGGGGACACATGAATGGGGAAGGAGAGAAGGGAGAATATCTGGGGACGAAAGGATGTTGCTTTGATTAAAAAAAAAAAAAAAGTGGACGAGGGTGAGGAACATGGGTGAGAAAGAGTGGGGGAAAGTTTGGAGGGATATCTGGGGTGTGGGGGCGGAAAGACAGAAGAAAAGTGGAGATGGAAGGGGAAGACTTTGGAAGGGCAGCGTAGATGAGTGAGAGAACTCGGGAAAGAAAACCAATAGCTAAATTTAGAGGGCGGAAGGTGAGATGTGGGTGAGAAGTACACAAGTCGATGGAGGTGGTGAGACAGGAACATGAAAGGGTGCACTGAAGTAAGAACATAGGTGGGTGAGGTGAGACGATGCAGGAAAGCGTGGAGGGAAAGAAATGTGGCATTAGGAAAGGTCGTGTGGAGGGAAGTGAAACTACTAATTCACTAAATAAAAATGAAAAATAGGGCAAAATGAAACAGAAATTAAGCCAATAAAAGAAATTAAAAGGAAACGGAAACAAAAGAAGTTAAAACCAAAACTAAAATCACCTGCATCCCAGGAAAAAACAAAACAAAACGGAAGTAGAAAGATAAAGGGTTGCGGTCTCGTGAACTTACAAGGCTCTATGACGCCTGTTCCAGAATGATCTGTCTTTCATATTACACCGAACTTTTCCTGTAACACGTTATCTTCCAAGTTTTAATAGTGACACTCTCTGCTCAGACAAAAAATAAAAGAACATCAAAGTGCTGAATGACAAAAAAAAAAAAAAAAAAAAATCATTCCCTCCTCACTCATTCACACTCCCTCCTCAATTTCTCTCTTCCCTTTTTCCTTCCCCTTTTTTCCCTCCTCTATTTCCCTCTCATTCCTCTTTTCTCTCCCCTCTTCCTCTTCCGTCTCTTCCCTCCACCATCTCACCTCTTCCCATTCTCCCCTCAATTTCTCTCTTCCCTTCTTCCCTGTTCCCTTCCTCCTCTCACTCCCATTCTCCTTTTCTCTCCCCCCCTTCCCCTTCCCTCTATCCCCTCCTAATAGAACGCGTCTCAAAAAGTGCTACAGCTGTTGACTCACGCCTCAAGCACCTCCTAACGTCCATTACATCTCCTGCACTAATTGACATCCACTGGGACATCACGGCATCACTGTCCACTCGTAAACATAATGACTGGGAAGATTCTATTATTGCTGCTTCTTTTTTTTTTCCTTTGTTGTTTTGTGGACGGTTTAGTCTGTGGGATGGAGTCGAGGATTCCAAGGGTTTGAATGATGAGTGAAGAATGCATGGCTCATTTCACTGATGGTTCCTTAACTTGGAATCTAATATAATGAGAGAGAGAGAGAGAGAGAGAGAGAGAGAGAGAGAGAGAGAGAGAGAGAGAGAGAGAGAGAGAGAGAGAGAGAGAGAGAGAATTATATATAAAAAACAGGATACCCTCAGATAATCCTCCTCCTTAATGGGTGGCATAGCATGTCATAAGTGTCACGAATAATCTTGACCAGGGTAGACAGGAACCATATCTCATTCCCCCTCCCCCCTCCACACACACACACGCACACACACACACACACACACACACACACACACACACACACACACACACACACACACACACAGAGGAGGGTGGAATCTGTAATCTGTCCATGTGTGAACGACGGAGCTGCTCGTTTGTTGTGTGTAATATGCTTCATCATTAGGCTTCGAAACTGATGAGTCGGGTTCGAACACTATTTATTTACTTACTATATCTATCTATCTATGTTTGTCTGTATGTATGCGTATGTATGTATATATGTGTATGTATGTATGTATGTATGTATCTGTCCGTCTGTTTGTCTGTCTGCCTCTGTTCAGTTCTTCATCACGAAGCCTCGACACTGATGGGTCG
The DNA here is from genome assembly GCF_032717465.1 of Coenobita brevimanus. Lineage (NCBI taxonomy): Eukaryota > Metazoa > Arthropoda > Malacostraca > Decapoda > Coenobitidae > Coenobita > Coenobita brevimanus. The sequence goes on along the minus strand of NC_136977.1, from coordinate 47,121,401 downwards.
ATTTCGGTCATAAAAGATGGAAACTGATAACGAAGATGAAGCTTGATATGGTAAAGTAACACTAGATTTTTAGGAAGGTAAAAATTTGACTTCTCCTATTCCTGACTATTTTTCTTACATTTTTTCCTGTTTTTGGAGAAGGCAATTCATTTTTGTTATCACTGTGTTCCCTGACGTAGTTATCCCTTTTATTTCCGGTTGTTTTTGTCTTTCTTTCTCGCACATTAGCAGACTATTACTGAACTGCACCCAGACCTGACTAAACCAAGACCTAACTAAGGCATAAATGTTCTAGTTCCCGATGAAGTTACGTTCCTCTCCTGGTTGGCAATGTGGGAAATCTGGCATACCGCAGTTCCTCCCTGTCACCCCTTCCCCGCTCCCTTACTCCCTTCCTCTCATCCCTCCCTCCCCCCACCTTCACTCCATCTCATCTGCCTGCCTCCCTCCCTCCCTCTCCTCCATCCCAACCCTCCCTTCCGCGGACTCAATGAAATCATCTCAGATTTGTGAAGCCGTTGAAACATCGGCTTGTACTGCACTTGACGCTTAATATCAGTGGCAATTTGTGATTCAAGTTACGGCCTAGTATACTGCTTTACATTATTAAATTCAATATTCTGCTACTCTACATTCACTATTCAATATATAGTTATCGTAATGACAGGGTTTGGGTAGGTACGGAAGCATGACTCGGTGGAACCAGATAACCTTACTGAAGCAGCTTTTCGAAACCTGATTTTCAGAACCTGATCTATCATCTGACGACCCCAGGTTCAATTCCCGGGAAGTACTGATATAACTTGAGATAATTCACGCAGGATGTTGTAAGTTATTTGAATCACTCGATAATATTGCTAGTTTCACAAGACCTGTCACTTTAACCCCGTCTGTACGATGACATTTTTTCTCAATCTTGCTGCCATCAGGTGATCTTGTTCAACACGGAGAAAGAAATTGGGCTGTGAAAAGGGTATTGAAAACTATTCCTAAGCCCGTCACTACAAATGGTCTATAAAGCATTAGAAATCGTCTGGAGGTAGCAAGAAAGACGACAACCACGAGCGGAAGGGGTTAATTTGGGCCAGAAAATTTGAATATGACCCAAGAAATACGTCGCTGTAGACAGTCTGTGTGGCAAAATCTGGATCACTTAAATTGGGTGGACTTGGGCTGACACACCTGGATGATGTGGTGTAAATTAACCCGGACGTGAGAGGCAGGTGGTCGGGGTAGATCTCTAGAACATAAAAGATTAACACGGCCTCTTGGATCACACCTTCAGCGGACGTGTGCTCGAGGGCTTAGGAGGCTCAGTACCACCTCTTCCTTACCAGTATACAAAGCATGAAGCACATTACCCTACTCTTGTATGTGCTAGTTATGTCCATCGTAACTTTTCTTCATCTTTCTCTACGCTAACGTTTGACTTACTTCAGTACAATGACGATTTTATTTCTCGTTAATTCTGACCAGACATATATATAACTTTACTTAGCGCTGGGGAGAGACGTACTCGTGCTGAACGAATTTAAACTATCTCCACTGACTATTATTGATGAAAGTTTTTAATTTCATTCTGTTCGCCTATAAACAATTTTGCCCAGGTATGGAGAGACGTGTCGAACTAGAGGGATGAAAAAGATATTTAACACAGACTACAAGACAATATATGATGCAACAGGGAAATTAAATCACCAGAGCAGAGGTGCTTGTATGTTTTCTAAGCTTCACACGAGGCTACTGTCAGTCATATGAGGAATTATATTCCCAGCAGAGCCCGAGGTGTGCATCCCTCCCCTCCTCCCGCACATCCCATTCTCCCTCTCCACCCATCCACCCCAGCCATCCCCTCACCCTTCCCCGCCATCTTCTTTCTCCCCTCCTCACGTCTCCCCCCTTGCTCCCTCCTCTGATGCATTCCTTACGTCCCCTTCTTCACCACATTTCTTTCCTCTCTTTCTTTATCTCTCTCTATCCTCCCCCCTCTCCTCCCATCACCCCTATCCTCTTCACCTCCACGCCTTTCTTTCCCGTTATCCCCCACCTCTTCTCGCCCCCTTTCCCTGTTTCCCTCCCCCTTGCCCTCCTCCCCATCTCCACCTATCCCTGACCCCCAAGCCATCTCCATGTCCTCCCGATTTCCTCCTAGCACCTCTTTCTTTCTCTTCTTCCTCTGTCATACCACCTAGTCTCTGTCTCTATCTCTTCTCCCCTCTCCCTTCTCCCCACCCCCTTTTCTTGGGGTGGGGAGAATGGTTTCTTTTGCAGTGTGTGTGTGTGTGTGTGTGTGTGTGTGTGTGTGTGTGTGTGTGTTAAATACTATCAATCGATTATATTCAACATTTTTAATCAATTGCACTGGGGATGGGATTACAAATGGCTAAATCTAACCCCTTCAGCATTAAAAGATAAAAAAAATCCCCCTTCTGAATGAAATCGTTTAGAGACAAGAGGAAACTAGATAAGACGTCACCGTACTGAAGAGGTTAAGAAATATCCAACGCTTTCTCAGTCTCCATCTCACTCCAGACACTTAAGCCACTATGACCGAATAATCTCAGCTCTTATCCTGAAGGTAGACCGGTTTTCAGGGCGAAGATTTTATACTGTGAGTTTGTCGCTAACTGAGACTCACGCGACGTCACTAAGTACCAATCCATGTTAAGAATTTTGGGTGAATTTTAAGAAATATTCAAGGCCTTCCCAAATTCCAGCATATGGTACTCTGTCAGTCTGTCTATCCGTCTATTGCCTGACGTAGCTACCTGTGAGGGGTGACTGACTAAAGGACGTTTGGGTGCTTCTCTCCGTACTCACCAACGACCCACTTTCCCACAACACACTATCGCTAATCCCACACAAGCACTGAGTTCGAGGATAATTCAGCTCATAATGTCAGTCCCGAGTTTAGTGAAATCTGGCCTATATCGATGCCTTTCCAAAATTCCAGCTAATCAGGGATATAAACACATCCATATATTTTGCTTCAACGTAAGAGTTAACAGAATCGGTGCCTCGACATCTGAGAACCTACACGACTATAACTGGTTCGACTGGCAGATTCAGTTTGTTTCCTCCTCGTCTCTGCTCACCCAGAAGTATAATTGGGGACATGGATATAAGACGACTTCTACAGGTCGTCCTCTAAGGGAAGATTGGGTCCTTGCAAAATTGACTGTCTGCCTAAATGACCCTTGTAGAGTCATTAAGCAAAAGTATAGGCTTTCTCTTCTCTTCTTCCTCCTCCTCCTCATCATCATTATCATCATCATCATCACCATCATCATCTCTCCTTCAACCATGCTATGAGTTTGGTGAATTCGGAAATTAAAGCACAAAAGCATAGCTTCCCAAACTGGACCTTACATCATCCGTCCCAATCATTATCACCGTAGAATCTCATCTCTGATCCAGGGGGAACTAGATTTACACTTCACTGATTTCGATTAAGTACGGGCTTCGCTATTTTAAGACTTGCTCGATTTGAAAAAGACAGTAAGTTCGAATCCTATTAAATGAGAGGGTGATTTCAATGCTGAATTAGTACCTATCCAACGGTAGCAAGGATCGGTATTAGCAAATCTACAAGAAGCCGTCTCATTTGAAGCGCACTGCAAGCAAGATGTATTAGCGATTAAAATTCGGTGGTTTTATGCAGTTCCCGAATATTTATTGCAACTGAGTAGGATCTGTCACAGAAAACTTTGGCCAATATTACTTTAATCCATTCACAGCGATATTATCTGTTCTTGTTTATTTCTGCTGCTGACTGGCAATTATATTCAGTTATAGGGCAGCCCCTTTACAGCAAATTAGTTACTGAATTCCATATTTAATCCTGCCGTTCCAAAAATCTTCCAAGAGCTGAATGAATTATAATAGTGATACCAAGAATAAACAAAATGAGGCATAGTCACAATGAAGGGGTTAAATAATATACACATGTAGTTTGCGATCAGCACTGAGTCTTTTACACACACACACACACACACACACACACACACACACACACACACACACACACACTAAGGAGATTCAGCCATTACTGATATAGCCAGCAATTTCAACCCAGCAAAGGACACGAAAGATGGAAAATCGTAAAAATCCTCTGGTGATAATACTGCCTAAGTAAATTATTAGTCATCAGATAAGGTTTTGAGAGAGAGAGAGAGAGAGAGAGAGAGAGAGAGAGAGAGAGAGAGAGAGAGAGAGAGAGAGAGAGCATTCGCCAAAGAGCACTGACTGAGAGGAGATTGAGAGGGTGCAATTAAAAAAAAAAAAAAAAAAAAAAAGAATAATGGAAATCTCTGAGAAAGGGAAGGGGTTGAGATGCCTGAGACCAGGGAAGAGAGGAGACTGGAACTGAGGTGAGGAGAGGGAAGAGGAGGGGAGGGAGAGGGATGCGATTGTTTTGTGAGAGGAGGGGTGGGGGTTGAGAAAGATTTAGAGGGGAAAGGGTGAGGGGTCAGCGTTTGAGAGGGGATTAATGACACCTGTGAAAGGGGTCCTAAGAGGATTATCCGGCTCAAGATGGTGGGCTGTGTAGGTGAGGAGGGGTGTGGTGTGAGGGGAGGCAGGTGTGGAGCTGAAAGATGTGGAATTATGGGGATGGAGTGATAGATGTGTAATAGTGAGGTGATAGGTGTGGAACTGCGGGGGTGAGATGTGTGGATGTGAAGGGGAGGGTAAAACATGTGTTGAGTTAACGGGATGGCAGGTGTAGAGATGAGTAAGACAGATGTATGGAACTGTGCAGATGACAGGTATAGAACCGGGGAGGGGACAGGGGTACAGCTGTGGGATGGCATGTGGAAATGTGGTAAGTAGGAAAATGATATGGAGTTGTGGTGATAAATGTGAAGCTGAAGAGTGGAAACAGTTGTAGAGTTGAGGGAAAGGTGTGAAGTTCATGTTATAAATACAGAGCTCAAGTTACAGGTACGGAGCTGATAAACAGATGTGGAATGAGAATTAATGGGTGGAAAACGCATGGAATGGTAAGTGTGTAAACGACAGATGTGTCATTGATACAAGTCGGAGCGACAGGTGTACTGTAGGGACGACTGGTATGGATATGACAGGTGTGTGGAAGACAGAAGTTGAGAGTTTTTTGTGACAGCTGTGAATCTCTCTCTCTCGCTCTCTCTCTCTCTCACACACACACACACACACACACACACACACACACACACACACACACACACACACACACACACACACACACACACACAGCCCGTATATTTTCTTTACACAGGAGGAGGGCGCAAAAAGTCGCACCAAACCACGCACACCAAAATTCCCGCCTCGAAAGACAACAAAATCGATAAGAAAACGGACCCGATAATCTATCAGGGCACGAGTCACCCCGAGATAAGACCCACCGATAAGCACAGAGGCAAATGTAGCCCCTCGCAAGCAAGACCTGAGACCGAGTTACATAAAATTTCTTGAGTCTGTGTTCAAGATTATTTGTTCATTCTTGTATCTTGGTTCATACACATACCAACCCTTCACAAACAAACCAGAGTGTATTAGCACGTGAAAAATACGATAAAATAAGGTTAATCTTGATGACATTTAACCGCTTGTTGATTCGTTTACCGGAAAAAAATGTTAAAATCCTCTATTACCACGATCTTGGGTTTAGGGAATTTTTGGTACTGGAAGGGTTAGATGTAGCCATCAATGACCAGTTCACAACAAGATCTCTCTCTCTCTCTCTCTCTCTCTCTCTCTCTCTCTCTCTCTCTCTCTCTCTCTCAGGCTGAATAGTACTGTCAGAGAGGGCATCATTAAAGTACCAAATACGTTATGGGACTGCAGGCCTTAAGCTCAAGAAAGTCAGTAAATATGAAGCCTGGTGCTGGAGCTGATAAGATTTGTGGCAGGTGATAAGACAGGTGATACGACAGGTGGGTCCGTCATGACACCCTGCAGCATCCCCTACACGGCCAAGCGCATACCCACCAACCTAACACAATTTTTGTTCGGCTGTGTACTACCTCAGGGGTGGAAATTATATACCTTTGTGTCAATCATACGGCTTAAGGGATCACGTGGACTTAAGAGGAAACTGGTTTGGGCCGCGAGAAATTCAGTAAGACGGGAAACAGCCATAAACTTGACTTCCATCCACCTGGGTAACTGTGCTGGCTTTGTTTATAAAGAGAAATTCCCTGTATCGCTGTCTGTTTATAAAGGGGGCACGAGGTGGGCTGACTGGCTTCTTCGCATATCGCTGGTTCTTCCTACAACTTTTATTCTTAGATACGAGAAGGTAATTGTTATGATGCCCACTGAAGAATTACCAGGTATATTAATTTTCCTGAATCATCTAGGTTATGAGATCATGTGGAATTTAGAACAGATTGGCACAGCTGCAAATATTCACTGTGAAAGGTTTCTACGATTTGCATAAAAATGAGTAATCAGTTCCTTACAGTAATTATGGTTAGTATCAGAAGAAAGGACAATGAAAAAATAAGTGCAGAATCATTTCAGACCTCTTTTCTTCCACCAACAATTCACCTTAACTTTAAGATAAAAAGTATCACGTTTAATATTCCTTAAACCTTGGGATACGAAATGTGACGTTTGTATTTCTGTATTTTCTTTCGTGTAAGGTTATACGATTTTATTCACCTCGGAGAAACCAATCATAGAAAAAAGGAAAATAAAATACAGTAACGTTTCAGTCAAGAATTTCGAAGCTTGTATTACATTCCAGCGAACATCAGACATTTTCTCTTTGTTAAAAAAAAAAAAAAAAAAAATGGCAGCCAAAAGATTAAGCTCAAGGGGTGACCATATATATATTCCTGAATCATGTAGCCTGAAAGATCAGGAGGACTTGAGAAGCAACTGGTCTGAACCTCAGGAAATTCACTGTAGTAAAAATCCAAGATATCAAATTACTAACCAACTTACCATCAATTTCCAGTCGTAACTAAGAACTGGGAGAAGGGATAAAAATAAAGCTACGTGCACAATCCTTCCATGAACCGTGCTCTTTCTGCAAAATTTATCTTAATTACGGGAGGCTAACTATCGAAAATCATATGAGTGAATCCCTACTGAGAAAACTATATACTGTACATTGGCCGAAATCATACAGCCTGTGAGAGGCGAATGAAAAGAAGAATGGGATAAAAGTCTGGCTATGTGGTAGGTCGAGAAATACGATGGTTTGAAGAATTGATGTTTTATTATGGCCCATTTAAATAGAAACCTTGATTATAGTTTAAATCTTGTGCTTTTTTACTATTATTCTGGATTATACCGAACTCATTTACTTGCAAGAAAATGGTTTATGATAATGATAACAATGAAGATGAGAATGGTGATGCTGATGCTGATGAAGGTGATGATAATGATAACAAATATGATAATGATAAGATGATGATGACGATGATGATGATGATGATGAAGATGATAAATTTAATAATGATAAGATGATGATGATAACAATGATATAGCTCACAGTCACACTAACCTCAGAAAACTAACTAGTAAATGGGGATCAAGAAATACACCATTGAGAGTCACCAGGAGATAAATTTTAATATCCTTCTGGAGGGATAAAAAAAAAGATGAGATAAAGATGAACTGGAGCAGCAGGCAGTCAGAGACAGAGAAGAAGAGGGGAGGGGGACGTTTTCATATCACCACGCACTACCACAAACCACCACAAAAGTACTACACTGCCGAAAGGAGAATGCACTTACTTAGGTTTTATGACGAGGGAAGTGGTGTGTGTGTGTGTGTGTGTGTGTGTGTGTGTGTGTGTGTGTGTGTGTGTGAGAGAGAGAGAGAGAGAGAGAGAGAGAGAGAGAGAGAGAGAGAGAGAGAGAGAGAGAGATGGAATTTAGAGACTGTGGAGGATGTTACAATGTGGAGTGTGGGAGAAGGTAAGCTTTATAATGCCATGGAATATGAAGTACGTGTAATTAGTACAACGTGGAGAGTGGAGTGCTTTGGATTGGATGATGGTGTGGAGTAGGGAAGAATGTGAAGTAGGGAAGTGTGTGAGGTTATGGTTACTGCAATGTGAAAGGAGAGTGTGAGGGATGTGGAGTGTGTCAGTGGGGGATGTGGATGTGGAATACTGTGATGAATCTCAACTATATGTGGAATAATGAAGACTGGATTTTTTTTCTTGTTGATGAAGCATATCCTCCCCATTTATGACAGTGGGAAATAGGATTTGATGATACTGATGATGACGATGATGATGACGACGATGATGAAAGCGCAAATGATACCAATGCTGAAGACGACAATTATGACGATTTTATGATGATGATGATAACGATGATAATGATACAACGAAGAACGCGAAAACGATAAAAACGACGCAGACGACGAATATAATATGCCGTTTATGCTGCAATGAAGTGCAAAGTACGTGCAAGATGCAACACTGTGGACTATGAAAAAATGTAAGAGAAGAACATCAAACTTAATACCTCTCTCGTCTTCCTCCTGTTATGATCCCCCAGTCGTTTAAGATAATTGGCTCCATCACCATACCGGGTAGAGAGAGAGAGAGAGAGAGAGAGAGAGAGGTAATTTCAATCTCTCTCTCTCTCTCTCTCTCTCTCTCTCTCTCTCTCTCTCTCTTTCTTTTTACGAGCTCAACACACTTAGCACTTTACGCCACGAAGGAGCTAAGGAAAGTGCTAATGGTGCTACTCCTCCTAAGGGCTTACCACGCCACCCTCTCTCTCTCTCTCTCTCTCTCTCCCTGCTAAAATAAATGGCGTGCTGAGGATAACGAAACAGTTCACAGGAAAACAGTTTACGACGCGGGAATTGGTCAGCAAGAATTCAGTCTGTCTTTTTTATATTCTATTTTATTTTTTATCCGTATCTGAGCAAAGGTCATTTATTTCGCGCAACGTTTCGAATCCCCTAGAGGCGTCTTGGGGATTTTGTATCGTAAAATGCCGGGGAAGACAGACAAAATCGCACTCTTAAATGATGTTATCTACGGCAGCCTACCTTGTGACCCCTTACGTATATATTTTTTAGTATCTTAAATGTGATGGATTCTCGGGTTGGTTTTAATATTTTCTGTAATTCATCGTCTATTTATTTATTTATTTGAGTTTCAAGCACTGTCGTATTGCCGGACTGCTTCAAAAATTTTCTCTTCTTTTCTCCCAATTTCAATTTTTAGGAGCTATAAATTACTGTTCGATTTTGGCACTGCTTTCCAAATGTCCTGCTTCTCGGTGGAGCGTTTAAATGTTTGGGACCTGTAATGTGTCTTCGTCTGAAATTTTTCGTCTTCCTTGATGTGTGTGTGTGTGTGTGTGTGTGTGTGTGTGTGTGTGTGTGTGTGTGTGTGTGTGTGTGTGTGTGTGTGTGTGTGTGTGTGTGTGTGTGTGTGTGTGTGTGTGTTTAGATATGCAGGTGTAAACTGGTGTTTTTTCACACAGTTTCCAAAATTTCCTTCTTCTTTGTTGCCTTCATATCAATTCATGTATTCTACTGTTCGATTTTGACACTGATTTTAAACTTCTCAGGTCCTTTTCTGTTCATTCTTACTGCCTCGAGATTGGAATATTCTGATTTAATTTAGGAAAAAAAACTCTAGAACTAAGTGAATTTAAAACACTCTCGGCCCCCCCCCCTCTCTCTATCTATCTATGTATCTATCTAGCTTATCTATCTATCCATCTAACTCACTTCGAAAAGGAGTAGGGGACTGTGAAAATGAATAAATTAGTGATAACAAGAATGATACAGAAAACAAAATCATCAATCTCAAGACATTGTTTTTTTCTTTCCTGTAATAATGTTTCTTGAATTTCACTCTACGTTCTCCTTTTAACCACTTCAGCTCAATGATACCCTTTTCACTTTATTTCTGCCACCACAACTCACACTTACAATATTTTAGTTTCTTAGACGCATCTCATACTAAAGACATTATAAACAATATCCCCAACCACTGTTCCTCACACCACCAGATAATTGTATATAGTTTTGGGGGAGACCTCTCGTAGTTGAAACATAATGTTCAGCAGTCCTTATTATACAGGTTAGGTGTGTTCCAGAATACCATCAAAATACCATTACTTTTTTCATTCGTCTACAGTAGTACTATTATTTAGAGAAAACTGGAAAATTTGCTTTAAAAGTATCAATGGAACTTTATTATGCAGTTTTAAGACCCAATCCCACACCATCCGCTTCGTGGCTCGAGGCTGGGGTACAGTAAACCAGATCTTTTTAGTCACTGGAGATCACCCTACGACCTTGGTAGAGATTTACATTATAGAGTAAAAAAAAAAAAAAAAAAAAAGTTTTCAGGTGGATTACAACAAGGACTTACCGTATGTACAAGAGCTCTATAATTTACACCCAGGGCTACACGAAACAATACGATTCCCAGGATGCTGTGTTTACGCTTATAGTGGCCAGGATTAACCACAAAAAGCGACGTAAAAGTGCATAGTCAATTAGAGCAGCGTCTAGAAATTCAGGTTTTATGTTCGTGGTGCCTACCGCTGTTACGTCCTGATTTTTTCCTCCTCTTCGATCTTTTTCCTGCTGTTCTTCTTCCTCCTACACCATTGTTGATTCTGATTCCGTCGCTTCCTCCTCATTTTCCTCTTTCCTGCTTCTCTCATTCCCATTCCTTGTTCTTTTACTTCTTTTTCTTTCCCTTTCTTCTTCGCTCTTCGTTATCATCTGCTCTAAATCTTATATTCAACCCTCCTTCTCCTCCTCCTCCACTTATTCTTCTTCCTCCTCCTCTTCCTCCTTCTCCTCCCCCACTTGTTCCTCCTCCTCTTCCTCCCCATTTTTTCCTCCTTCTCCTCCTCCTCCTCTTCCTCCTGCTCTTTCATTCCCAACCCTCTTCCACCTCCTTCATCGTACCAATCCATCAACATACATAACACTTCCCAACCTCAATAAATGCGATTAGTACCTAAGCGGTGGCTTGAAGTGGTGCGCAATAACTCCATTTATCGGCATATCGCGAACAGAATAGTTAATGCACCTCAGGGAACGGAAAAGCTAGTCTATGCCCACAACTAGTTATAAATAAATTTAAAAAAAATCATCCTTTTGCTTTACTTTTTCTTTTATTATCTGCACTATACGATGGTGATTTTTTTCTTTTATTTTTATTTATTTTTTATGGTAAGACGGTTAAAAATGCGATCTGATCTTCATGGGGTTGGTGGGTGGGTGAGGTAGGATAGGTGCTTCTTCTTGTGCTCTCTCTCTCTCTCTCTCTCTCTCTCTCTCTCTCTCTCTCTCTCTCTCTCTCTCTCTCTCTCTCTTGCAATGCACCGCGGAGAGTCAAAAGCACCCGACTTGCCCCCACCTTCACTTCCGCGGGATTTATTATTCTTACAAGTCTATAAACGCTGCCCGCCATGAGTCAGCACCAGTGACGTGTTTATTTGTTGTCTTTATTTTTGTTCCCAGGATTTTAGGTTCTTGTCATTGTTTTTTCTGTCTTTTTTTTTTTTTAGGGGGAGGGGGTTCTTGAGACTATCTTTTTTTTTTTTTTAGATTGGTTTTCGTGATTTTGTTTTTTTGGTCTGATTCAGGGTTCATTGTGTGTGTGTGTGTGTGTGTGTGTGTGTGTGTGTGTGTGTGTGTGTGTGTGTGTGTGTGTGTGTGTGTGTGTGTGTGTGTGTGTGATTTCTTCGATCCTGACTTAAGATTCGTCAGCGAGGTTATGTTTTTATTCTCTCTCTCTCTCTCTCTCTCTCTCTCTCTCTCTCTCTCTCTCTCTCTCTCTCTCCCCACCATTAAGAAAAGAAAAATTGAATGAAACTGTATTAAATTTTGCATAATGTTTGAGACCACAAGAGGAACAAGTTATTACACTGTGAGAGAAAAAGGTCACAAATGAAGGTCAGAAGGGGGAGGGATGCTACCATGGCGAAGGTATGCCCTCTCTGTGTGCTCTAGTGTATCCCTGTTCTCTTCTTAGGCTAGTGGTGAAGCTTTTTTACTTATTAGTTTTTTACTGTCTTGGGCTGGTTCAGGGTACGCCGCTGGGCAAGGGTGTTTTGTGCATGTTAAGGTCTACTGATAATACTCCTCTGCATATTCACTGGCCTTTTTAATTTCCCCGCATTGTGTTTAAGGTCTACAGATAATATTCCTCAGTATATTCACTAGCGTTTTTAATTTCCGGGTATTGTGTTATCTCGTATGTAAATCGTCAGACGCACTTATATGATTCGTGTATACATGTTCGACCATTATCAGTGCCTGTGAGTGAAGTGTAGGACTGGAGCAGATATATCCTTACTTCATTATATGCGCGTGTTATATAATTCCGGGATATACTACTGTTTATTATGAGTCTATTTCGAGTAGATTCTCCTTGTTTCTTTAAGAGAGTGCTCACATGCTTTTGGGATATACGGCTGCCTTTTATGAGCGTCCGAGTACATGTTTCAGGGATATATGTTCGTCCTTTAATAATTCCCTTGTGCGTGGTGAGTGAAGAGCGTGGAAATGAAGGTGACCCCTCTCTTCGCTGTCTTCTATTCTCCGTCCGTCTTGCCTACCTGTGTGTTGTCCTGTGTACCTCATTCTTCGTGCATATCGAAGGTAAAAGTGAGGAACTGTGGGCTTACCTTTTATTTACCTGGCCTGATGAAGATTGTATCGCTTGAGTTTAGTTCTTCTTCCTCCTCTCTCTCTCTCTCTCTCTCTCTCTCTCTCTCTCTCTCTCTCTCTCTCTCTCTCTCTCTTTCTAGCTAATACTGCTGCATCTTCAACGCCATGGCATTCCATTTTAACATTACACTGCCGTCTGACATTCCGTTGACCGTTCATTCAAAAATTTTCCTCTGACACTACCACTCCACTCTCACACCCCACTTTGACAGTGACACCCTACTATGCCATCCCACACTGACACATCTCTCCACTTGGACACAGGACTGACGCACCACTTTAACACTCAGATGACACCTCTCTCTGATACCCGATTCCATTCACACCCACCGCTTAATCGTAACACCAGACTCCAAGCACCCCCACTACGCTCAAACGTTCCCCCTCTTTTCTGATACCCACATGTGACACCCCAACTTTAATTCTGACACCACAACCCTCACTCGGACCCCCTCCGTCCCCTACCTCAGCCAACCGTGCATGACAAAAGACTCCCCCCTCCTCTCGCCCCCTCTGAACATCTCGCCTCCTGACGCTGCTGCCCTCATTGCTACCTTATCTGTTCATTATCTCAGTATTATCGCAACCATTTTACGAGGCTGTCTAGGGGCCGGCTCTCGGGTGTTCGGTATTTATAAACCTTCTGGCGTCTTATCCACTGGCCTTAAATGAGCTACATCTATATTTTAATTTCTCTGGCGCCCTATGATATTACTCTACTATGCTCACGTGTAACTTAGGGACACCGAATATGTAGAGGAACCTATATACACTTTTCGTAATTTGTTCGAACTCCTGACTGACGATTTTAATCACCTCACCGACACTCATCGTATCCAGAACGCGTAGATGACAGGGAAAGCACCCAGCAAACAGTCCTCCACACTCCGATACGCAACCGTCGCTTTAGAAATCCGGGTTCCAATATTGGTTTTTATTAAGAAATGCTGAAAAAAAAAAGTCTAAACGCTTCATAGTCGGCCCTGAACTAGAACCCAGGACTTCTGAGTTGCGGGCAGAACGAATATTCCTCCCAAACTATGAAATACAGCCGTCGATTTCCAGTTTCAGGTCCCTGTTTCAATTCAAAGTGCAAGAGGGTTCCGACCCTTTATACATACCATCCCTGAGGTTCTCCGGCTGGCAGGCTGAGGGTGCTGCTGCCGGCGTCATAAACCGGGCTTTACTTCACTTACGAGCCGCTTCACTGCCGGATAAGGGGTCGTGGTGGGTCGTCCATGTCAAAATACAGCCTGATTTATCCCTGAGTGAGGACGGTACAGCACCATTTTTTTTTCTTTTTTTTTTTAAGCCGTAGATGGCGGGATTCAAGGAGGCTCTTCAAGATGGCTATGGTGGTACCACTCTAAACTGGCGGTTTGGGTGGGGCACGAACCTCTGTACCATAGAGGTACAGAGGTTCGTGCCTCTGTACAGTGATGCCACGTTTTCCATACCGCGATGCCTCTCTCTCTCTCTCTCTCTCTCTCTCTCTCTCACTCTCTCTCTCCATATTTCATTCCTGGTCACTGGACATATTCTTTTTTTTTTTTTTACTTATAATACAGGACTGCATTTCATAGGACCGCGTTTCGTTCCTGGACACATCCAAGTTTTTTCTTTTTTCTTTGTCTTTTCTTGTCTTTTTTTTTTTACTTGTAACATAGGACCGCATTCTCGTTGGTTTAGGGGGGTTTGTAGCACCTTATCCTTACCGACTTGTTTTTCATATTACATCTTGCTATTCTCTGTTAAAATTTTCACATCTTAACTTCCATGTACCTGGCACAGGTAAAGTGCAGAAGAATATAAAGAAGCCATATCAGAAGTAAACTGGTTGAAGAGAAACGTCCAATAAGATTTTTTTTTCTTTTTTAACTTTCACCTTGCTACCTCCAAACGATATAATTTATCTAAAAAAGGACTCCTGTGACTAAAGAGATTAAAGGGAATATAGTAAGAAAGGAAGAGTGTTTTCTTAGATATGAGCGGAGGAGCTGAAGGAGGGTTGTCAAGAGGCCTACCAAGTATCTTAATCTTGGTCATATTCAAGGGTTTCATTTGTCTTGGGAGTGTGTACAGTGTGATGAAATTTAAAAATATATATATTAACCATTCAAAACATGATGTCCTTCCTTTCTTTTTTTCTTTATTCTTCCATGTTTGATTCAGGCTCCCAAGTGTTATATTCCTGGCCAAAGTCAAAGGTTTCACTCCTCATAACATAAATATTGTGGTGAGAATCGCTGCTGACTAACCTCGACATCATCACCCACCACCACAAAGCATGGAGACTGAGAAAGCACTGAGTATTATAGTCACTGATTAATTTTCCCTTCATTAGCCCAAAGCAGTAGCTTAAAAAGAATCATCAGTAATACAGCTCCGAAACTGGAAGACTCAGTAAGCATAAGTCTGATTGCAGTCTTAGCCCAACGTCCTCCAAGCAAGAAGACTAATGAAGCACTCAGGATCATCAGGTTAATCTTACCATCATTATCCAACAACACTGAAGGCAAAGGATGATACAGTCGAGTCCCACTTTAACTACGAAGACTAAACACTGAGTATTATGGCCACTGATTAACTTCGTGATCATTAAGCCAACACAGGAATTAAGAAGATATTAACAGCCTCTAAACAGGAAGACTGATTAAGCACTGAGTATATAGACATAGATTAGCTTCGACATTATAGTCTAACCCAGTGCCCCCGAACTAAGAAAACTGACTACTGTCGCCATTGATTAAGTTCGATAACATAACCCGACAACACAGAATATAAAATATATAAACAGCATCACCACACACACACACACACACACACACACACACACACACACACACACAGATTAACTTATTCAGCCCGGGGACGTCACTTTCACTCCAGTTTTTCTTCCAGCTGCCTATTTTATTCAGTTTAAGATGGAGGTTTCAAATATGGGTTAAATATACCTTTCATAAACTCCTAAGCATAACACTCCTCCCTTAAGACGAATAAAATCGTCTCGTAGCAGCTAAAATAAACATTAAGGAGTCTACCCGGCTTTAAGAGGTTGTATCACTAGAGATAAACCGCAGCATCATAATCCAGCAACACACAAGTCAGCCCCAGCTACACACAAATCAACCCCCTTTTAACATCATCAATCCAAAAGACGAAAGATTATGTAAACCTAAAGTACTGTCGATCCAGATTAAGTCCAACATAATCAGCCAACAACAAAATTCCTGAAGTTAGTATTACCATCAACCCCTCTTTAGCTTCATCGCCCTAAAACACGATGATGAAGTTAGCATTATGTATTATCGATCCAGAGTAACTTCGACATCAGAAGCCACCACAGAAATGAAGACGATATGCTAACTCCAAGCCACGAACTCTGCTTAAGTAGGAGTTTGATCATAATTTAACCTAACTCCACAAGACAAGATGACTGAGCAGGCATTTAAGTATAATCGCTACAATTTAACCCTGATATCTTTAGCCAGCACAGAAGTCAGAAGATATAAGTACTCTAAATCCCCCTCTTTCACTGCCCCCTCTTTTACTGCATTGCCCCAAGACACCTAAATTGAGTCAGTATTAATTACTACCACTGCTGATTAAGTTTAGTATCATGACCCCCAAAACACAGGAATCAAACGAAAAAAATACGATCGCCCCAAACGGTGGAGACTGATAAAGCACGAATTTGATCGCAATCTTAACCTAACCCCCCCTTACCACGAAGACCGATTAGGCATTTATCTTCACCACAAATTAACCTCATCACATCATCAGAAATTAACCTGGACAAAATTATCAAACACAGAAATTAATATGTTAGTGTGATAGCTTCAAACGATTAAGTAACTATGAATCTGATCTCAATCTTAACACCCCTAAACACAAACACCAATTAAACATTATCATCAGCACAAATTACCCTCAACCTCATTATACAGCAAAGATAATTATGAAGATAAGAGGATTAGTAAGTACTTAGTGTTATCCTCATTAACTCCGACATCAGTCACCCAACACAGAAGTCAGAAGGTATAAACAGACTCATCCCAAAAGAGGAAGACTGAGTAAGCACTGTGAATTATCGATGGAGATTATCAGATTATCTTCGCCATAACCCCGTCGCCCCAAACACGAAGACTGATTAAGAGGCATATAATCGACATGAGATAACCTCGCCGTCATGAACCAACACAGACGTCAACAGCATCAATCCCTCCTTATCATCAACACGCAGGTTAAGATAAAACAAGGGGGAAGGGATGCCGAAATTTGTTGCACCGAGAAATTAAGATCGAATCCTCTCAATCCAGATAATCTGCTAGAGATGATTAGCTTCTTATCAGTAGCAGATTGGGGTAGATATATTCCTGTTTCCGCGGCGGTAGTTTAATGATCAGCTACTGGGGAATAAGTCTTCAAATAGCTCGCTCGTCCCTACTAAGAAGTCGGATGGTTGCCCTCTTCAGTGTCTTTAGATGCTGCCAAGAGATAAGGAAGATGAGGTTGAAGATGTTGGGGATGGTAATAAAAAATGTGGGAGATGAGAGAACAGAGATATGAGATGGGAAGAAGTATGAGATGAGATGAGAGAGAGAGAGAGAGGTGAGGGGGGGGGAATCTTTCTCATCTCAGCCCCATACCACAAACGAGCGAGCCAGAAGCCAGGGACGACCACTACTTATACAGGTACGACCACAACCTCTGTCGCTACCCAGCCTCCAATCACCATCATCACTACTACCATACCATAAAGCGTCATCACCATCACCTACACGCACCACAGCCATCACCATAACTATCATCATCAATCACCACTCAATCATCATAAACAGAACTACTAATATTACAAGTCCCACCAAAACCATCGTCATCAGTCAACTATTATCACCACCGTCTATAGCACCAATACCACAACTACCAACACCACTATCACCAGACCCATCATCTCCTATAGCAATCAACTATACTGATTCAAACGCAACCAACTTCCATTACTTTTATTTTTTTTTTATGTGAGGAAGAAGGAACTGAGGTTGCTACTATCATCGCCAACACTACCATCAATACCACAACCACCATCACAGCCACTACCATGACTGTCAGCATCCTCAAGCACTACCACAGCCCACACCATAACCAATACCATCAACAACACTAATACCAATACCACAACCATTACTACGACTATCATCACCAATCCTCAGCGCTACCACAACCAGTACCATCAAAAACACTGCTACCAACACCACAACTACCACCACAACCACAAACACAGCTCTTATCGTCAATCACACACCTGAATCACCTTCAATATCACAAAATCACTCGCACAGCTCACCATTACAGATTTATTAGGAAAGGTCTTTATTTATTTCTCTTCTCTGCGATGACTTTATTTTCTTCTAACTTTCGATGATTCTATTCAGTAGAGAATCATAATTAACCCAGTCACCTTAAATCACCTGTTCTACTCTGAATGATATCCTCTAACCGCTAATAAAAAGTAGAACGAAAAAGAAAATAAAAAGAAAGTGAGACAGAAGGAAAACACAAAGAAAGAGAGACAGAAAGAAAAGACAATGAAACAGAGACAGAAAGAAAAGACGTCATTCTACTAAAGAGATCATGACAAGCCTTAATAAAGATATCATGTTTCGCTCTATTGAACTT
This sequence comes from Coenobita brevimanus, assembly GCF_032717465.1. Lineage (NCBI taxonomy): Eukaryota > Metazoa > Arthropoda > Malacostraca > Decapoda > Coenobitidae > Coenobita > Coenobita brevimanus. The sequence goes on along the minus strand of NC_136977.1, from coordinate 47,103,062 downwards.
TCTCACGTCAGAGTTCGGTGGAGCAAAACGCTGTCTCCTAGCCCTTCCATCCAAGTTCGTCCTTTACTGTATATATTAGTCTTGGTATTCCCGTAAGATTTCATTCAGCTTAGGGGAAGCTTCTCGAACTGGAGGGGTTGAATAAAGTTTTCATTAACGTCCTTATTACTAGGGTGAGACGGTGAAAGAAAAATCGTCAGGTGGCAGAAAGAGATTTGCTTAGAAGAACTGTCGGACTTGAGAGATCCTTCCTGAGCTTAAGAAAATCGTCTGACAGTAGTCTATCTATCTATATACCTAGGCTGCTTCCCCCAAGGAAAGGGAGGTAGCCGAGACAGGACGACACACTCCCCCTTTACTCATCCATTCAAACACATTCATTCGCATCTTAGCCCCAAGGGAAGAACGGACAGATCCTCACCGCACCACGCCGCACAAGGGTCAACTGCGCAATGCAATCAGTGACATCCGCAGCAAGGCCTGACAGCAGAGCTGGTTTACCCCTGCCACATCATAACAGACCCATCCCCTTACCCGCACCTGACCTGACTAGCTGATCAGACCAAATGCGGGAGAATATCCCCTCAGGGCTGCGTCATCACTTATTCATTTACAATTTCTCTCCATTTATTTCTGTCACGCACAGCCACTCTTCCTTGCTCAACAGACATCCCTCTCGCATCCAGTGCTCTCTTCACACTGTCCATCCATCCTATTCGTGGTCTTCCTCTCAACCTTACACCTCTCACATCAGATCTAGTTATCTTTTTCACCAATCGCTCATTATCCATTCTCTCCATATGCCCAAACCATCGCAACACCCTCTGCTCAACTCTACCAGCCATCTCCCGAACAACTCCAGTTCTCCTTCGCACTTCATCGTTTCGCACTCGATCCATACGCGTCACTCCACACATACTCCTCAGACACCTCATCTCCATTACATTCAAACTTTTCCTCTCTGCTACACCCATATTCCATGTTTCAGCCCCATATAATGCAGTCGGTACCACAACACCCTCATACAACTTCTCTTTACATCCATTCTAAGCGAACGACATCTAAACACTTTTTTCATTCCTCCAAGCACCTTTCCTACTTCATTTATTCTAATCTTCACTTCTGCATCTATTCTTCCATCCACAGCAACATGTGACCCTAGATATTTAAAATACTCTACCTCCTCAAGCAACTCGCCATTCAAAGCTATATTCATCCCCCTATCATCTACCAACCTCGTACACTTCATCACTTTACTCTTATTCTTATTTACTTTCAATTTCCTCCTTTCACACACCCTTCCAAACTCCTCCACCAACTGTCTCAATCTCTCCTCTGAATCAGCCACCAGTGCAGTATCATCTGCAAACAGCAGCTGCTTCAGATTCCACTCTCCACCATCAACATTCACCAGACTCAGACCTCCACCTAAAACTCTTGCATTCACCTCCTTTACAACACCATCCATGTAAATGTTAAACAACCAAGGCGACATCACACATCCCTGTCGCAGCCCCACTCTCACAGGAAACCAGTCACTCACAGCATTTCCCACTCTTACACACGCTCTACTAATTACATAAAAACTTTTCACCCCTTTTAGTAACCTACCATCAAGTCCATACAATCTTAAAACAGTCCACAAAGCCTCCCTATCAATTCTATCATATGCTTTCTCTAAATCCATGAATGCCCAAAACACATCCTTGCCTTTCGCTAAATACTTTTCACACACTTGTCTCACAGCAAACACCTGATCCATGCATCCCCTCCCTCTCCTGAAGCCACACTGCTCTTCACCAATCACTCCCTCTGTACCCTCTCTAACTCTCATAATTAACACTCTACCATAAACCTTACCTACAACACTCAACAGACTTATACCCCTAAAGCTAGTACATTCATACTTATCACCCTTGCCTTTATACAACGGGACCACACAAGCACTTGCCCAGTCAACTGGCACCATACCTTTCACAAAGCACACATTCAACAATCTTACTAACCAGTCAACAATGGTCACTCCACCACCTTTCAGGCATTCCACAGCACACCCATCCATACCTGCAGCTTTCCCTGTTTTCATCTCCTTTACTGCCTTTTCCACTTCCTCCTTCGTGATCACAGAATCATTCAACTCTCCCAACACATTTATTCTTTGCACTCTTCCATCTGCCACAATCTCAGCCACCCTTTCCTCCTCTACATTTAACAATCTTTCAAAATACTCTGCCCATCTCTTCCTTACTGCATCCATCTCAATTAACATCCCTCCATCCTCTGCTTTTACTCGTTCTTCCTTCCCAGACTCTCCCTTTCGCACCCTTTTCACCTCCTTCCAAAACATTTTCTTATTCTGTTGAAAATTCTCTGTAAGCCGCCTACCCCACCTCTCATCTGCTGCCACTTTAGCATCACGCACAGCCCTTCTCGCCCCATTCCTCTTTTCCTTATACCTTTCATATGACATCTCATCCTTCCTCTGCAGCCACACTTCATATGCACGTCTCTTCTCAGCCATAGCCATACTTACTTCCTCGCACCACCATTCACTTCCTTTTCTTACACCACCACCCACACGTCTCACACCACACACCTCTTCCGCATGCCCCACCACAGCACTCTTAAACAACTGCCATTCCTCCTCCACACTGCCATTTTCCTGATCTTTTACTGCGTTCCACTCATCTTTCAATTTCTCCTGATACTCTATCTTTTTCTCTCTTTTATCCAACTCACTCACTCTCAAAACCTCCCTGCCACACCTAACCCTCCTAGCTTTCACCCATCTCTTACCTACTCTTAACTTTCCCTCCACCAGGTAGTGGTCAGACATACCTCCACCCTCCCCTCTCAGAACTCTCACATCCAACAATCTTCCTATTGCATTCCTAGACACAACCACATAGTCCATCAAGGCTCTATCAACAACCCTTCCACCCTCCTGTCTCACCCATGTATACTTATAAATACCTTTCTTCTCAAACAGCGTATTTCCAATCACCATCTCTCGCTCAACACACATCGCTATCATTTGTTCCCCATTTTCATTTCTTCCAGGCACACAATGCATACCAACTACACCTTCAACTGCTACATTTCCCACTCTAGCATTCAGATCTCCCATCATTACCACATTCACATTCGCTCCAAAACTCTGCAGACACTCATCAACATCATTCCAGAAAGACTCCCTCTCTTGTTCATCCCTTTCACTACCAGGCCCATATGCACTCACAAACACCCACAACTCACGTTCAAATTTCACTTTCATCCACATCAGTCTCGATGACACCTCCTTCCATTCAGTCACACACTGCTGTACTTCCGGACTCACTAACAAGGCCACACCTTCTCTTGCCCTTCCTCTATCAACACCTGACAATCTTCCACTCACACTTCCAAACATAGACTCACCCTTCCCTTTCATCTTCGTTTCACTCAAAGCTAACACATCCAACTTTCTTCTCACAAACATTCTTCCAATCTCCTCCCTTTTAGCCTCAATTGTACTACATCCACGCACATTCATAGACCCAATCTTCAGGGTACGGGGATAACTCCATCCCCCATCCCTTTCTCTGGCCTGTCTCTTTTTAGGAACTAAAAAACAGAGGAGGGGGTCCCTAGTCCCCTCACCCAGCCCCTTTTAGTCGCCTTTTACGACACGCAGGGAATACGGTGGCACTATTCTTCCTAACACAACCTGGCCGCAGAGTAGTAGTACCACCCCATTGTGCGGCCAGATTGTGTCCCCCCCGCCACAGGGGGGTACAGATAGGTATGGGAGAGAGGAAGAGTAGTACAAATAAAAAACAAGTCACAGGGATTGGTGGGGCTATTTTTTTTTTTTTCTTTGCCATTCCAGCTCGAGGCCATTCTAAATCCCCTAACCAGTGCGACGTCTCTTTCCCTTTCTTTCACCCTCCAGACGCTTTTATCTAGCTTAGAGGCGACATTTGGAACTGCAGGGGTTAGATCTAGCCTTCAGTAACCCTATAATCCTTTCCCTGCCAATTATCTATCTTTCATATTATTTAGGCTAATAACGGACGATATTGCTATATTCAAGACGACCTCAGAGCACCAAAAATATTAAATCAATCAAAATTAACATTCTGCCAAAAATAAAAAATAAAATACTATACTCCAGCTAGCACAGGACGATTTTATCCAGCGGATAGGAACTCACAGCAGACAGAGGGTTAAGCAACAGAGATTCTTCTAAAGTTGAATAAAATCGTCTGGAGGAGGAAAGATTAAAAGAGTAAGCCAAGACAGTTGCCCCAGGGCTGACTGAGTTAAGCTGAACTTTTCATCTCCATTACTGTCAAGAGAAACACGACGCTAACACCACCACCACCGCCACAATTACCTCTGACACCTTCACCACAACCATAACTACCACTACTAACACCTTCAGCACTACCACAACTACTACTTCTGACACCTCCACCACCACCACCACAACTACCACTTCTGACACTTCAACCACCACCACAACTACCACTACTGACACCACCGCATCACAACTCCTTTCACCACACCCACTTGCACCACTGCTATGGCTTCCTCCACCTCCTCAGCTACAAAATCTACTATCACGACCACACCAACCACGACAACCACTCTACAAATTACCAGCATCATCACCACTACAATCTCTACCATTTGCACTACAACTACCATCCTCACCATCAAACCTCCAGCTCCTCTACCACAACTACCACACCTACCACTGCAACACTCGATCTTCACCACAACCACCACTCGTTACCACCGTCTCACATCTCCAATCACCTCACCTCTCTTACCACTACACCACCACAACTCCTCATCACCACCACCACCATAACCACTACTACCACCCACACCACTCTAACCTCCACCACCTCAAATCCTAAGTCAGCCGCCGCAACCACCACCAACTCCTAAATTGCGAGCACCTTACCGTGAGATCCAGCCTTCCAAGATTACGCTTATCAGGAACTCAGGGCGATCCTTATCTCCCATGAAGAGACCTAAAAGATAGGAGGAGATAACAGATTGGCTCATCCCGTCTCTCTACAGCTGCAGGATTCATAAACCTGATTGGTCTCGTCTTCGGAAATTAGAGGCGATCAGAAGGGCGTGTCAGATTATAAAGTTGCTTGTCTAAAAATTTCTGGATCTTCTGAGTTAACGTGTCTCAGCTGCTGTCAGAGAATGAGAACCAGGCAAGAGGAATGGGATTACATGAAACTCCATATTCAAGAACTTTGGGGGGTTCTTGAAGTGGGACATCTTGCCCCCTAAGCTGAACGACCAAAACTGCAGCACAGGACGCGTAGGTGGCAGCACTACACTTCAGGAGACCACATTCTGATACTGACAGCCACCTGTACCAACTGCTTTCTAATATAATCAACATTATGACCAGGGTGCCTATCTGGGTCATCTAATGAAGGAAATTATAGCATGTGTGTGTGTGTGTGTGTGTGTGTGTGTGTGTGTGTGTGTGTGTGTGTGTGTGTGTGTGTGTGTGTGTGTGTGTGTGTGTGTGTGTGTGTGTGTGTGTGTGTGTGTAAAAGTTTTTCAATTACTCAAGTACTTGGCATGAAAACTTTTTTATTTTTTGCCATTAGACGGCAAATGTCCAGCATTATATATTTTTTCCTTTGCTTTCCTTTAGCCTTGAGGAGTTACCTTGATAAATGAGACTTTTAAAGTGGTCAAAGGCGGATACTCTCTTAAAACCGCTGCTGCAGATGAGGAACTGGAAGAGAGAAAAAGAGAGAAAGGAGAGGAAAGAGGGGGAGTAGCTGGAACCCCACGAAGCTCTAGAGTCTAGATCATGTCAACTCCTTATTTACCTTGGAGCTCCCAGGCGGTGGACCCTAGTCGAAGGTAATTGCTATATTCTTCACACTCATTAATGGGGTGTAATTATTATTCTGCTCTGAGGTCCCGATTATCAGGCTGCTTAAGGTGGGTAATTGCCGAGTGGACATCCCTGCCGTATATAATCCTTCCTTTATAACCGATGCGATCATTAATTAAATGTAAGTATATATAGATGAGCGGTATCTCCTTCTGATTATCAATATTTGGCTTAAATGCTCGTCAGGATTAGAGAGTGTTAGGGAGCTAAGACTCCGCGCGCGCGCGCGCGCACACACACACACACACACACACACACACACACACACACACACACACACACACACACACACACACACACACACACACACACACACACACACCTTCAACCAAGCAGACCCCTAAGTATTCTAGTTGATATTTACACAGAGATCCTCTTGCCTCGAATTCTGTATATATACTTTACACACACCGTACTTCCCCCTTTCCCTCCCACAAAACAAGTAATATAGCTTCGATACTTTGCACATACACCTCTATACCTTTTCCACACTAATTTTTGACCGCATTATGATTTTAAACGTATGAAATTTAGAGTGTTTTATCATATTTTCCTTCCTTTTTTTTTCTTTCTTTCTTTTTCAACAGGTGACTTTACAGGTATAGGTAAAGGCTGATTTCCCTTGCAAAGTTAAGGTAAGGAGGAGACTAGAGGCATGCAGGGTGGGTGGTGGGGGGTTGGGGGGAAAGGTAGGGAAGGAGAGAGGTGGATGGGACGAAAGGACCGGGTAGGAAGAGGTGGAGAGAAGGGAAGGAAAGAGGAAGGCTGGGAGGGAGTGGAGGAAGAAGGAAGGAAGGAAGGAAGGAAGGGGAGAGAAGATAGGGTTGGGTAGGCTAAGGAAGGGACCAGACAGGTAAGAATGGTGAAAGGAAGGGAAAGGGAGAGGAGGAATAAAGAAGAAGGGTGAGTGAGAAGATGAGAGGAAGAGCAGGGATTGTGTTAAAAGGGGGAGGGGGGAATGGAGAGACGGGAAGGGTAGGGGAGGGAGGAAGAGTAAGGTAGGGTAGAGATGAAAGAAGGAAAGGGGTGAAGAAGACAGGTAGGTACAGATAGGTAGGGGAGAGGGGAAGAGTGGCGGGAGAGGTGGGGAGACAGTGGGAAGCCTACACCTGTTTTGTAAGGATGTCAGAAGGGACCTCCAGGTGTTCAACTGTGATGCCTATACACCTGAACGTGGAAATCTTGTCTCAACGTAACATCATCATATACCTGGTCCTTTCTCCTCCCTCGCCGGCACTTCTCACCATTACATTCCCCGGACATCTTTCTCGTTTTACTCTTCCCACCACCTGACAGATTTAACTGGCTCTGGGGAGATATCACAGTGCAGGAGGGGAATGGAGATCGTCGCTAACCCCTCCACCTCAAGGGCTTTATCCTAAGGTTAAATACCATCGACTTGAGGTGAATACAGGGAAAAATATATGTCACAAGGCCATCAGTCACTTGATTATTTCTCTATGTCGGATTTTTCTGTTTTCTTTCTTGCTACCTCCAGACGGTTTTTACTCAGCTTATAAACATCTCTAGCAGTGGAAAGGTTAGTGAAAGTTTAATCTAACTCCCAATTTAAAGTCTCCCTTAATCCTAAAAAAATTAATCTTAGTAAAACCGTATTCATCATCGTGGGTAAGATGTTAATGTTTTGTTTCTTATCCTCATCCCCTCCTATCTTTCTCCAACTTGCATTTCTTCACACATAACCACACTTTCCTCCCTTCTTCCATTACTCTGTCCATCAACCCATCACTTTGTAGACAATGTTTCTCTTCAAACATTCTCTCTCTCTCTCTCTCTCTCTCTCTCTCTCTCTCATCTCAGCTTCCTTTTCTTACTTAACTCCACCCCTAACAACCTATCCATTAGACGATTTCCTCCCCCTCTGTCCCAATCTCATCACCCCCTCCCCCTCCACTCCCCCTTCTCCTTCCCCTCTGGAGATGACAGCCTTCACCCCATCATTCATCACAGTCGTCATCTCCCCAACATCTCCATTACCGCTTTCCATAACCCTTTCATCTCACTTCATCTCTGCCCCCGAAATATAAGCAAATGACAAAAGTTTTTATGATACTGGTTATTTCTCTACAGTACATTTTCCCAACACACAATCACGCACATATGCACTTACACACACACGCAAACACACACGCACGCACACGCTCTCATGTTCGATCACTCACACAAACGTTTACACATTATTTATCTACCTGTCTATCTGTCTCTCTGTATGCCTGTCTGTCTCTATTTATGTTTGTGTCTATCTACTATTTAAGTACTTTCGTCTACAGAAGAGAAGTAGATTTTATATTGAACTTTGTTTTTTATGAGTTGGGCAGTAGTGATAAAAGCGATCTCCTCTGTCAGTTTCAAACCTGCTATTAAAATGTTTATAGATGGGAGTTTTGGTTTTTAATAAGTGTTACCTACCATTTAACCAGTTTAGATTTGGGTACCATAAAGCCATTACAAAGATACTGCACATTAGTAACCGGGAAAGTAATCACTGAGCTTGAAAAATGTATTTGCAGAGACTGAAATAAGATGTTTATAGATAGGAGTACAAAGGAAAGCAAACAGCAAGAGTCCAACTGATTTTCTGAAGGCTGTTAGTTATATAGTATAGACGATAATAACTACACTATAGGTAGATTAAAACTAACTATATTGCGTGTCAGAGAAAGGATGATACTACCAAGCTGATGTACAATTATCGAATTTTTTTACCTTCGTGCATATGATATTGCAAGACATACCTGATCTTTCGTCCACTGCCTCTTGACGACACTGATGTTTGAGTTAAGATACTGGGTGTTCAGAATTGTGGGCCGAAGTTATGGTAAAAATTCGTTGCACATATTTGAGTTATAAAAAAAAAAAAGAAAAACATCTTAAATTGAAAAACGCTTTATGAAGAACAATTTCTCTCTCTCTCTCTCTCTCTCTCTCTCTCTCTCTCTACGTCTGACATTAATATCTCTCTTATCTCTCAGCCGCATCGTGGAAAAGCCGTAACTCTGTACCCAGCTCTTACCCTCGTGTCATCAAGTGCTAGTCGTGGAAGATTTAAAAGCCGTATTCTAGGAGACACAGGAAGCTTCGTAACACTTCTTTCTTACCGACTAGTTCTTCATAGTGCACCTTATAACTTTCTTGTATCCTATAAAGCGTCTTAGTATCGACAGTTTGCACTAATACAGTAAAAGAGGCTTCGGAGATGTAATGTGAAGAAGAAATCGGCAAGAAACAGGTATAACGAAATCTTCAAAGCTCTATATGAAAAAGGTCTAGAATTTAGTGAGGTGAAGAGATCAAGTGGCTGAAAAATTATCCACTTTTTCTTTACTATGAAATAAAACACTTAAAAGCCAAACTGGGTCCCCCTTTAAGTATAAATATTGTGTCTTCAAAATAATAGCAATTTTAATATATATCTAAACTTTTCCATCTGGGTATAAGACTCATCCTAGACATTAAAACATCCAAGGCGGAATAATTACTTCTTTCACGTACCAGTATGTGTTTTCCTTTCGTTCTTTCTCATAACATTTCCATGCTGTTTTTTTTTTAATGCATTTTTTTTTTTTTTACTTTTTCCTACAAATTTCGGCTGGAGGGTTTGGTGAGAGGTGGGGGACTTTCTTTTTTTCCTATTTTTTTCCTACCCTTATCTTATTCCCGTTATGTAGTCGTTCCCTTAAACAGGATTTGCCTGGTATGGACCAAGCGACCTGCTGCAGTAATCCTCTTTACCTATGGTCTTAAGTTCGCCCCTCTCTCTCTCTCTCTCTCTCTCTCTCTCTCCGAACATAGAACTTTCTACCTCCCTTCCATCCCTCCCCCAATTTCTTCTCCCCGTCCCCATATTCGACTTAAATGAGCATGCTTCTCCCCTCGCCCTCTCTCCCTCCCCCCTTTTCTCCCTCATTCCCTATTCTCCCCTTTTTCTCCCTCATTCCCTATTTAGCTTCCTTCTCCTCTTCCTCCCTCCTCTCCCCCTTTTCCTCCTCCTTTTCCTCCCTCTTCGTAGCTTCCATCTCTCCATCCTTTCCCCTTTTCCTCTCGCTTTCCCTCCCGAGCTTCCTTTTTCCTACCCTCCTTCCTCCCCCTCCTCTTCCATCTCCCTGCCTCTCCTCAGCCATTTACTTATTTCACATCCGACTCCATACCTCAGCCCTCGTCACCTTCCACTTCGCTAATCACCATCATTTTCCCTAAAGCTTTTCGCTTCTTCCATCTGTCTACTTATCTCTTTCTTTCAGCTGTTTTATTTCTCTTTCCACTTCTATTTCTCCATCATCATTTTTTTCTTTTGACTATTCATCCCTTCCTGCCTGTCCTTCACCAAGCTATATTTTATCAATCTTTCCCTTTTCATATTTCTATGTTAATTTTTGTTTCACTTCTGTTTGTCCTTTTTTTTTTTTTTTTTTTCAGTCCACTGTCCACCCCATGTTTTCTTTCTTCTTTCTTTCATCTACGTTTACTCGTACTTTTTCCCTTTCATTTGTCCATCACTTTTACTTCTATTCTTCTACCAACCTCCTTTTTTTTTTTTTTTTTTTTCTTTATTTGTCTTTGTCTTTACACTCCTTGCTTGTTCCTCCACCTTCTCACTCTTCTCTTTCCGCGTTTGTACCAAGTCACGCCTTTCTTCACGTCTTCGAATAATCTCCTTTCCTTTCCATCTCATTGCCCTTCTGTCTCTTCCCAAGTCACACCTTTCTTCATTCCTTCGAATCATCTCATTTCCTTGCCATCTCATTGCCCTTGTGCCTCTTCCTCTCACACCATTCCACCTCTTTCTCCACCTTCCCGCATCATCTCATTTCTTTTCCACCCCATCACCTTTTCCTCTTCCTCTCACAACATTCTACCCTTCATTTTCCTCCATCTCATCACCATTTTTCTTCTTTCTCACACACAATTCCATCCCTTTCCTCCCCTCCTTAATCATTCAGTGTCTTGTGCCAGCCACGCATCTGCATCCCTGTCACTCCTCTTCCCCCTGACCTCACAGCGCTGTTCCTTATTTACCTACGCCTCACAACCTGGGTGAAGTTTATGTTCTCGCCCCTGCCTGTCTGTCTGTCTATTCACATGGTTACAGAAAAATTAATGGGAGGATCATAATGAAAATTTATGAGGGCGTTCCTACCTACTGATCCATGAATAAAAAAAAAAAAAAAAAAGTGAAAGTACTGTAGATAAGTACACAGTGGTATTTTGACCTGACTAAAGACACACATGTTTCTCTTCTTCTCCATTCCGTTACCAACCCACCTCTTTCTTTCTTTCTCAAATCACCCATATTTAACAACCCCATCCCCCTCCTCTCTCTTTCTAACTATCCCAGGTTATTTGCCACCCATCCATCCACACTCCAGCCTCCTATTTCTCCTCGTCAATATAATTTTCTTTTCGTCCTTCCTTTTACTAAAACATTCCCTTTCTTTCACCCTGCCTAACCACGTCATTCCCCATCTCCACCTGAGCCCACATTTTCCTAATTATTTTTTCATCAAAACCCATCTCTTTCTCATCTTAATCACTATCATTCTCCATTTTCTTCCATTCCTTTATCAACCACCACCTTTTTATTTCTCTGCTTATCTACCCTATTTCCTTGACCCCACCCTTCCCCCCATCCCCCTTCGTGCTCACACCAGTTGGGCGAGTACTGACAGCTGACGAAGATGTATTGCCGTTCGCCCCAGCCTCTTGATGCTTACACTTAACCCAACCTAACCTGAAATAACCTAAACTAACCTACACCAAACCTAACTTTATTTTGCTCTAATCTAAACCAAAACTTAAATATATCTCACCTTAACCTAACCTAAACAAATCAAAATCTAAAATATTAACCTAATCTCCCACCAGCGGGGCGAGTATTGACTGCTGATGGAGACGTACCACCACTCTCCCCAGCCCCGCGACACGCACATCCGAGCCATGGGGTCGAGGCCGGGGGAGGCTGACCTTTGACCCTGGGCTGGCGAGGGGTCACGGCTGGGGTCTTCCCTAACTCAGCACCGGTGTGACGGGTTTCGGCGTGCGGGGTGACAGGCTGAGGGGGGGTGACGGGTGAAGTTGTGTTTGGTTGGTTGGTGTGTGCACAAAGGTTTGGAGATGTTGGTGCGTACTAGCTGGTGTGTTTGTGTGACGTGTTTGGGTGTTGGTGTGTATTGGCTGGTGTGTTGGTGTGAAGCGTTTGGGTGTTTGTCATGTTTGGGTGTGTTGGTACGACGTGCTTGGGTATGCAGGGTGACAGGCTGGTGGGTGATGGGTGAAGGGGTGTGTGGTTGATTTGTGCACTCAGGTTTGGAGGTGTGTGGGTTGGTGTGTGGCTGTTGTGTGAAGGGACAGGTTGGGGGTGATGGCTGAAGCTGCGTATGAATAATGTGTGCATACAGGTCTGTGGATGGTGTGTGTGGATATGGATTGCTTGTTTGAGAGTGCTGGTGTGTGTGTGTGTGTGTGTGTGTGTGTGTGTGTGTGTGTGTGTGTGTGTGTGTGTGTGTGTGTGTGTGTGTGTGTGTGTGTGCACAGATGTGGGGGTATTTGGTATGTGGTGTTACAGGTGCGGGTGTGTGCATGCGTGGTGGGACAGGTGTTGGGATGATGCGTGCGACCTGCATGTACACGTAAGCGCGTAGATCAACTTTCTGACTGCTACGATTCGGTTCTAATGCTTATTTATCTATCCAACAAAATTATATCTTCATTAAGACTGGGAAATGCTTATGGGAAAATTCTGTATCCCCATATATGTATTCATTCTTTTAATGCGCCCAACTCTGACCCAGCTCCCGAGGTCCAGCAGTCATCTAACAACACGGAAGTAGACGACCGACGTACTTATCTTACGAGTTTGTGACACCTGGAAATGACTTAGGAAATGACTTGTTTGGTAGTCGACCGTATGTGGGACAGGGAAATGATGGTAAGTTCATAGATTTCAGAAAGGACTTACGAAAGAACTTGCTGGGTAGTAGGTTCTACAACCTTTGCAGGACGGGAAAGTTATAATAAGTTGGTGGATTTGATCACGGAAAGATTTATAGTAAGTCTGTGGATCTGAGCAGGGTAAGAATCTACATTTTCCTTTCCTTGTTCTTGTTGCAGATAAAGTCTTAGTTGCGACTGGAAAATTATCTTTAGTCTGTATGGTAAAGGGAAAATTCTACGCTTTTCTTCTAGTGCCCATCCCTCATATCCAAATCTTACTTAAAAACAAATCATACTTACGAAAGGGGAAAGATCTTAAGTTTAACTCTGCACTTAGGGAAGGTTTTGCTGTGTCGACGATCGCATACGCTTTGTGGGAATCGATGTGGAAAGGAGATTGTGGTAAGATGTATTGTCCATCAGCCTATTTTTCCTCGTCGTTTATCGAGCTATACGCATACAAGGAGTCCAGGGAAATACATCGTGGGTTTATCTGCATACGTGGAATAGAGAACGACTACCTTTTTGTGTATGAAACTCTACCTTTTTGTGTGTGAAACTTGTTTACACTAAGGGAAGAGTGAGGGATGAATTGAACACCAAGTCCCCCGTCACTCTCTCTCTCTCTCTCTCTCTCTCTCTCTCTCTCTCTCTCTCTCTCTCTCTCTCTCTCTCTCTCTCTCTCTCTCTCTCACACACACACACACACACACACACACACACACACACACCACCTGTCCCCAAACACAAACAAAACAGCCTCGTTACTCGCCACCCCAATGACCGTAATTTCGTCTTCTAAGGAACCTCCCTCTCTCCTTTTCCCTAATTTAGTTTTGCATATAGTACGTTAATTTCCTTTTGGCTGTTCCTCATGCAAGCTGAGTCACTATCAAACCATCACAGGGCAGGGAGTAACTTGGGTATTTTATTCTAGATACCGGGAAACGATACACTAAACCGATTCTCGTATATTACCATTTCAAAAGTTCCATGTAAAATTAATCGCAAAGCAGAAGGAACATGGGAGACTCATTTATTGCAGAGAACATGGCCAAAAAAAAAAACTCTGAACACCATTATTAAAAATGTTTTTTTTTTTACTTCAGTTTGTAAATGAGACTGATTATTTCCACATTTATTTTGAACCTTTATCTTAATACAATATCTTTTAGAGCAGCTATTTGAGCTATGAAGGGTTAAATATGAGAAAGAAAATTTAAAAATCTCTTTCTGGAAATAATTAACTGCTACAGAGATTTATAAAAAAAAAAAAAAAAAAAAAAAAAAGGCTAATATCCTTCTATAAATTCTTCCCCAGCACTTTATGAGTACCCCCTCCCAGCATTTTATGGACACCTTCCTCCCTCAACACTTTACTAAACACTTACACCAGCTGAGTTCGTCTCCTGTCTACACCTGGACGGAGACAAACATGGCACACACATACTTTCCCTCACTATCTACACACCACACGCACGCACTCACTTTTTCACTCACCACCCATCACACAACTCCCACTCACCCCTCACCCCGTCTCAGCAACTCTAGCTACAGCACTCACCAAAAACTTTACCTCTCTCTCTCTCTCTCTCTCTCTCTCTCTCTCTCTCTCTCTCTCTCTCTCACACACACACACACACACACACACACACACACACACACACAAATCTTCCTCAATTTACAGTTTGCATCACGAGCCGTTTGGTGGTTCCTTCATGATGACAATTCTGCAAAATTATGAGCAATATTAAGCGATTTAGGAGAAAAAATTTACCCCAAGAATGTCCATTTCTTTTCTCCTCTTCGTCAACTAACTTTGGGGGACACTGAGCCTTTTCAATATAATGGGGTACTTTTCTGGTGTATTTTCTCTAACGTCAGACGATTTTATTAAGCCTACGTGAGACTTTTCGATCTAAGATGCCTAGATTTGTCCAGTACCCCCTGGATTTCAAAGGATCGTACCTAAGACTAAAAAAAAATCTTGAGAATGGTGAAAAGAGTAAGAATTCGTCATCGTAAAGAAAAGATTGATGCTGATCTCTTTTTTTAGTCCCTCTGTTACGATGTCTATCCCAGGAAAAGAAATGCAGGTGTGGTCACAGGTGTTACAGGTGGGTTCTGACGGATGTGGCAAAGCAAACTCCATTCACTCCTTCAATAGTGCACCGTCTATTTCTGTTTTATTCCCTTCACTCCTTCAGTACAATACCGTCTACTTCTGTCTTATTTCTTTCACTCCTTCAACAGTGCACCGTCTATTTCTGTTTTATTCCCTTCACTCCTTCAGTACAGTACCGTCTACTTCTGTCTTATTTCTTTCACTCCTTCAACAGAGCACCGTCTATTTCTGTTTTATTCTTTTCACTCCTTCAATACAGTACCGTCTAATTTCTGTTTTATACCTTTTAACCCTTCAATAGAATCCCGTCTATTTCTGTTTTATGCTTGTTAACACTGGATTACCTCATTCTGTTTTAAGACCTTTCATGATGACGATATGCAATCAGGAGGGAAACGTCTACCCAGTTCCTAAATATTATTCTCTCTCATGGTAAATAACTTCTTGTAAATATGATTCCTTCTGACAGTAAATAACTTCTTGGAAACATTATTCCTTCTGATGGTAAATAACTTCGTGTAAATATTATTCTTTCTGATTGTAAACAACTTCGTGTAAATATTATTCTTTCTGATGGTAAACAACTTCGTGTAAATATTATTCTTTCTGATGGTAAACAACTTCGTGTAAATATTATTCTTTCTGATAGTAACTAACTTCGTGTAAATATTATTCTCTCTAATGGCAAGTAACTTCTTAAAAATTTTATTCTTTCTGATGGTAAGTAATTCCAGGTAAGATTCACACCTGTACATCGACAAAGAAGTTTTCTATTTTATACGTGACGAAGCCAGACGATTATATTTTCACAGTGAAGGAGTAAAATAGTTAAGCTTAACGAGGAGAGGATTTGCTTGAGAGATAATATATGACTTTAGAATTAAATTTTGACACACTGACTAAATTTCTGACACACTAACATTCTTTTAGCTTTATTGTTGCTACTGACAGACGATTTTCTCAGCCAAAACTTAAATATCTTGTGGTGGAAGGGGTTAAAAATTCACTTTTGAACAAAGGATAGTTCTTGAGGTAAACAGACGCAGCTTTTATTTACCTCATGTTGTCTTTGTTACCTCCAGACGATTTTTTCAAGCTACAGGAAATCTCTCGTGATGTAAGGGGTAAACAGAGAGAGAGAGAGAGAGAGAGAGAGAGATTCTATCTATCTAATCTACTATATTCTTGTAAGCACCAGACGATTTTACTACTCTTGGTGGGGGACGACCTCTCGTAATGATTAGAAATACAGTTAACAGAATATACAGTTAATTGAAATACAGTTAATACAAAAGGAACTGGCTTGATCGGTAGACTGAGATAGCCTTCAAATCAATTTCAGCTGGTCTATTTGTAACTACACTTTTTCCAACATACGATTTAATTCAGCTTGGTGAAAGTCTCTCGGAAATAAAGCAAAAAACAAAAAAACAGAGACAAAGTAAATGAAAAAAAGGAGTAAACTTGGAGGTAAAAATGTATGGGTTAGTAAATGTCCTCTCCTGTTGCTACCACCAAACGATTTGAGCGGGCTTGGATGAGGTAAGACCTATCGTAAAGCTAAAAATAGAGTTAAAATTGAAGGATCTTGCTTGGGGGGTAAACAGACAGGGGGGACCGAATTAATTTCCGATACCCTGATGTGCATTATCATACGAGTGACGTTAATCGGGTTGTATCTGTCACGGAGGGAGTGTTTATCATTGGTGGAATTATCGAATTATTCTGACAGCAAGAGTCCTGCAGCTCTATGCATTATCTATATAAACTCTATGCGCACTCCACATCCTCCTCCAGACCTCTTCTTGAATCTTGGCTCCACCCATATCCTGACTGACCCAACTTTTATTTATCTACTCATTTAGTCATTTATTTTTTACTCTACTACTACTACTACTACTACTACTACTACTACTACCACCACTACCACTACTACTACTACTTTCTTTACTCCTCCTCCTTCTACTCCTCAGAACAGCTCTCTTAAAATGTGACCCCACCCATTCCTCTACCATCCCACTTCTCTTACTTGCAACCCTCCCCCCCCCACCAACCTTTCCCCTCCCACCACTGACACTCCTCATAACACCTCTTAATTTTTTACCCCACCACTCTCTCCATTATCTAACTGTATTTCTGACCCCATCTCATTGACCTTCTAACCTTAGCCTTACTTCTTTCTTGACCCCTTAATAATACATCCTCGACACACACACACACCCTATTTCTCTTCTACC
Source organism: Coenobita brevimanus (assembly GCF_032717465.1). NCBI lineage: Eukaryota > Metazoa > Arthropoda > Malacostraca > Decapoda > Coenobitidae > Coenobita > Coenobita brevimanus. The sequence continues at coordinate 47,085,829 of NC_136977.1, read as the reverse complement.
AGGGCAATATAATAAAAAATATAATTTGGTTTTACGCCAGGTATCCCCGAAGGGCTAAGGCGTAGCCCCTGGGTAGAGGACTTTGGACTGGAGCGTGTAGCATTTTATGACCGGACGCCCTTCCTGATGTCTACCAATGACCCTTAGGTGGATTCGATCCTCCGACCCTTCGGTCAGAGCGGAGCGCTCTAACCCACTGAGCCACAACAACACCTTATTTATTATCCCAATACTCCCTCCTCAACCAACTGCATTTCTCACCCCACCTCCTCACTACCATCTAATTCGTAGGTTCTGTTAAAGTCCACCTTTTTTTCTTCCCTCTCCATCATCACCATTCCTCACATGTTTGATCTAATTTTCTAGTTGGCATCATTGACCCCAACCTGTCCCATGCCACTCATATTTCTTCCTAACCTCGCCACACTGGCTCATCTTCCCCTCCTCATCTCATTATCTGACTCCACCTCTACCCCACCACCTCACTGTCTGACCCCTTCTCTTCCCCTCCACCTCACCGTCTTACCCCACCTCTTCCCCCACCACCTCACCGTCATACCCACCTTTCCCCCACCACCTCACTGTCTGACTCCACTTCTTTTCCTCTCTCATCTACTTATTTATCCACGGTCCCGTCACATATTCCTTGACCTCTCTTCTCTTTTTCCACATTTCCTGACCCTTCTTCACCTTCTGACCTCTCATCTGTCCAATGCTCTCCACTCCAACTTTGCACCTTACTCTCCTACCCACCTCCCACGCCATCTCACCCTCCTAGCCACCTTCACGCCACCTCAACGTCCTACCGACCTCCCACGCCACCTTACCCCTCTATCCACCTCCCACACCACCTTCCCCTCCTATCCACCTCCCATTCCAACTTTCTCTCCAACCCATCTCCCACTCCAACTTCCCCTCGTACCTACCTCCCACTCCACCTCACCCTCCCATTCCATCTTACCCTACCCATCCCCCACCCCTCCATCCTCCTGTCTCCGTCTCTCCACCACCCCGACTCCACCTCTTAAACACCTTGACCTCAGCTTGACCCCACCTTTCCCCAAACCTCTCACACTCTGACCCCATCATTCCCCACCCAAACCCACCTCTTGCTCACCTGGTCCAACCCTTTCCCCTCTCAAACCCACCTTTCCCAACTCCTCCCTATGTTAAATTCTAAAAGATTACGTAGTGTGCAGTGACTATTTGCTATCCACAATCTATTCCGCCATGCCTTGTCATCCCACTACCACTACCCTACTTTTCTCTCCCTTGTCGCACCCCCCCCCCCGAACCAGACCATTATACATCCTCTTCCATACCCTAATTCCACCTTCCTCTAGCCCTCTCCCTGTTTAATCCCACTCTCCCCCTTCATTCCAAGTATGTATCTAACCTTATCCTTCACTTCCTCCGCCCCCATCCTCCTCTCCAAGTTTCTCAGTCCCTCCCCTACTTACCCACCCTCCCCTCCTAAACCCTAACATCCCCACCCTAACCCCACCAATAAACCACCATTACCCCACCCATGCACACCTTTCCTTCACTCGAACTCCGCAGCTTCACCTCATAGTTCCCACACCCTTGCCCTCACCCTCCACCACTTTCCCCAACCACACCAACCCAACCCCAACATGCCACAACCTCTACCTCACACTCCCCCCATCTCCCATCCCACCCAACCTCCACCCTGACCCCACCCCGACCTCACAAGCCCCCCATCACGATCCGTCTCCTCCCCCTACGTGCTTAACTCTTATGATCTTGTTTTTATCTCGACTAACATAACCTGGCTCCGCGGCTAAGTGGGGTGATCTGTGTGTGTGTGTGTGTGTGTGTGTGTGTGTGTGTGTGTGTGTGTGTGTGTGTGTGTGTGTGAGAGAGAGAGAGAGAGAGAGAGAGAGAGTGAGTAGGGTTTTGGTATTTACTGACGCGTATTTTTTTGTTTACAACCGTGTAATGCAAATTTTAATCAAGATATATAAATTTATGTGTATATCTCCTTGAGTGTGACGTACAAGAGTATGTTTATGTCGTGTGTGTGTGTGTGTGTGTGTGTGTGTGTGTGTGTGTGTGTGTGTGTGTGTGTGTGTGTGTGTGTGTGTGTGTGTGTGTGTGCCCAACTAGCCCAAATCCCAAACAACACTCCAGTGAACAAGGGTCAGTGACTGTATTAAAGAGGGCACAAAGGGATGGACAGGGTGTGGGTGTCTGGGGAGTGTGAGAAGTGTAGAAGGGAATCAGTGGAAAGGTGTGGGAGAGGTGGAGGGAATAAGGACGAGGAGTGAGGGAAATTGTTGGAGAAAATGGAGAAAAAGTTTGAACGATGAGATGAAAAACAGTGACAAAAGAAACTATGGAAAATGGGACTGGCATGCACTGATAGATCTGTCTTGTGATTTTTTGAGAGACGGGATGAGCATTGTGAAAGAGAGTAAAGAGGGTAAGGAAGTGGGTAAAGAAGTGAGATGGGATGAGAGAGCCCGCTGGGAGATGGGAGGGGAGGGGTGAGAAGGGTGAAGTGGAGGGGTGAGGACGGGGGAGTCTGTGTAAGGCAAGAAAAGAGGGCAGGCAAAGACGAATGTGCCGGGAAAGGAGAGATTTAGGTGGGCATATGCAGGGTCTGGCAGGGAAAGGAGCATAAAAAGAAAAATGGGCTGGGAAAGAGAAATGATAGGGGGAGGAAGGATGGATGTGAAGAAGAGAAAAAGAAATGTTTAGGAGAAGAAAGAGAGAGAGAGAGAGAGAGAGAGAGAATGAATTACGGACAGAGGACTGAGGACTGGGAATTAGAATGGATAGTTAGGGGAGGAAGCGATCAGGGATAAGACATAAGATAGGATAGAGGATAGTGTCAAGAAAGGATAGCTAATTCTTCCACTAATTAATGATGTCTCTAAAGCTGAGCAGAACCATCTGGCCGAAGCAAAAATGACACGAAATTTACACCGTTGTTCTGAAAAAAAAAAAAAAAAAAAAAAATAGTGTAGGCTGATTCTGTACTCTTTGCCGAAGACCATAAAGTTTTCCAAAATTGGTGTGTTCTTATTACGATTTTTTGCCTGACTCTCTTGGGCCAGCTCTAAGCAGTGTTACTTGTTCGAGTGATCTAGTAATCTTACACTCAACATTTCCGCTAGTGCAAGACCATCTATATACGGCTTAGAAGAAATCCCACGTACTAGAAAGGTTAGAGACAATCTCTATTATCAACACTCAGCAGTCTTAGATATGATAAACAATGTCCATTATAGATTTACTAACAATTACTAGTACCAACAATCACCATTAAAAACAATCGCTAATATAATAAACACTGTCCATTATTCTGTTTATTGATTATTCTCCTGAGGTTTCAAGAGAGTGACGTGAATTATCTGACACCCTGCCATGCAAAGAGAGACCGCCAGCCGGAGAGGAAGGGGGAGGGAGAGGGAAAGGAGGAGAAGACGGAAAGGGAGAGGAGAAAAAAGAATATATGAACTGCGAAGGAAAGGAAAGGAATGACAGGGATGTGGAAAAAATTGAAAAGGATGAAGGGATGGGAAGGGAAGAAAATGACGGAGGAAGGAAGGAGTAGAGAATTAAAAAAAGAGAGAAGAGAAGAAGAGAATAGAGAAAAGAAAGAGGAAAAAAATGGAAAAAGAGAAGGATCGAGGGTAAGGGGGGGGGGTGAAATGCAAGGTTAGGAAAGAGAGGGGGGGAATGTGGGGGGGAATGACAAAAAATGGAAAAAGGCTGTTGAACATAAATACCTGGAAGATGTGAAGTTATCAAGGGAATGACACGAAGCTGAAACAGTGATCCGGGAATCAATATCAACATGAGAAGCAGTGTGGAATGAAAGAGAGGGGGGCAAGGAGACGTGAGAGGGGCGCATGGAGAGAAAACGACGTGGAATGAAAGGGGAAGAAGAGATAGAGGTGGGGGAGACGCTTTAAAAAGGAAAAGAGAGGAGAAAAAAGAAAAAAAAAGACGAGGCGAGAATGAGAGAGACGAGGAGAATGGGAGAATGATCATGGGAGGGAGTTTCTTACGATATGAAGGTGAAAGAAGGTGGACGAGATGAATGGATAGGAGGCAAGAAGAAGGAGGTATTTAATGACAGCTGAAAACGAAAGGGATGAAGAGAAAAAAAAATAGGCAAAAAAGGTTGAGGGGAAGAGAAAAACCGAGGAAAGAGAGGAAGCTGTCGTTCGCAGGACGAGAAGTTGACCTCAGAGATGGAGATCGAAGAAGAGGAGAGAGATACAAAGGAGACAAAAATGTGGAGAAGAAAGGGAGAAATAGTTGCCTGGCGAGTTACCAGAAGGAAAAGAAGTGGAGGAGAGAAGAGATGAACGAAGTGGAGGAAAGAGGAGAAAAATGAGGGAAAGAGGAGAAGTAGTGTCCAGAGAGGAGAAAAACAGAGAGAAGAGGAAACCGTGCTGGATTAATGGAATGGGACTGGGAGAGGGATAGATAGATAGGTATATAGATAGACAGATTCATACATAGACAGATAGATAGATTAGTGAGAGAGAGAGAGAGAGAGAGAGAGAGAGAGAGAACGAGAGAGAGAGAGAAAATCAAGAAACATAAAAAATAAACAAGATAAGACCAAGGAAAAGAGTAGGACAATAAAAGATAAAAAAGGAGGAAAATTGCAAGTGAGGGGAGACGAGGATAATGGGTCATGGAAGAGGAGGGTCAGGGGGGAGGAAGGGAAGGAGACAGAAAGGCGGAGAGGAGAAGAGAAGAGAAGGTAAAAGAAGAAATGAAATGAAATGTGAAGAGATGAGGGAATGAATGAAAAGCGGAGGGAAAGGTAAAGGAAGATGGAGAAGAGAAAAGAGAAGAGAATGGAAGGGAACAGAACAGAAGGGAAGAAAAGGGAAGGGAAGGGCAGGGGAGAGGAGACAAGAGAAAAGAAGAAAAGAGAAGAGAACGAGAGAAGAGGAGTAAAAAGAGAAGACCACGTAAGAAACCCTATCAGACTGCAAGGACCAGACACAAAGCTTGCCCATCTAAACAATGACAAGATGGAAGAAAGATGAAAAGCGAGGACACTACAGTACACACTGGAAAGCAGGAGAAGACAAGAGCAGATATGGGTAAGGAAAATGTAAGAGACGTTAAGAATATGCAACGAACCACGTGTGAACTGCATATGTACAAAGAAGAAAAGAGAAGACAAAGCTAGGCAAAGAAACGCAGAAGCAATACAAGAGAAGATAACAGATGACATGGCAAGTGATAATAAGAGAAAATAACAAAAGAGAAGGGAAAGGATTGCACACTAAAAGTGCTGAACACACAATCTAAAAATAACATGAGAATAAAGACGGCATGAGGAGACAAAAAAAGGGAATAGTAGGGATGCTGAGTGAAAAATAAGAGAAGAGAGGAGAGAAAGGAAGAGTCAGAAGGAGAGAAATGAGAGCAATTGGGGTTGACGTGGCTCCATAATGACAGTAAAAACAGAACAGGAAAAGAAGAGGAGATAAGAGAATAAAATGTGGCTCGAATAGACAATGCAAGAGAAGACAAGAGGAGACAGGTGAAGAGGGGACAAAAAAGAAAAGCCCAACGGCAATAAGAGATGGGACAAGATACCCAATGTAGGATGAATTTTTTAAAGGGAAGGACACGGGTACTAAACAGTAAGGCACGACTGACTGCCACCCAACCCTGATCCTGAGGTCGGGGCGGCGTGGGATAAATCGGAAGAGACAGTCGGGTCGCGTGGGGGTCAAGCCAGTGTGGGAGTCAGTGGTCAGGGTGGTGGTGGGGTGGGGGAGTGTGGGGACTGGTGAAGGGTGGAGAGATGACGAAGAGAATGGGAAGAAAGAGGAAAAGAGGAGAGGTAGAGTAAAAGGGATTTGAGGAAGAGGGAAATGGGAGTGGGGTGGGAAGGGGAAGAAGTTGAAGAAGAGAGAGAAAAGGGAGTGGAAAAAGGGAGATGAGAGTGGGAGAGGAGAATGGAAGAGCATTGAGGAGAAGAAGGGAAGAGGAACGGGGATGGAAAAGAGGGGAGAGTAGAGTGGGGGGAAGGGCAGGGGGTGTCAACTGGGATAGGAAGCGATGGTGAGGGAAGGAGTCTGGGGGATGTGAGGGAGGCGAGGAGAGGAAAGAGAGGGATGAAATGGGGGAGGGTCAGAGGAAGGGCAAAGGGAGAAGCGGGGTTGGGATGGGGATAGGGTGAGAAGAGAGTAAGGGATTGAGTAAGAGGTTGAGGAGAGGGAAGGGTAGAGGAGACTGGGGGAAGGAGGAGAGGGAGGGCGTGGAGGACACTTGAGGAGGGGGTTGGGAGAGGGGGATGAATAAATTACCTCAGGTCGTTATCTCCCCCAGCCTTTACCTGGTGGGGAAAAAATGGCGCGGGGAAATTAATATCGAACACCGTCTTTGGAGAGGAACGGTGGACACAAAAATAATCAGCCACTCTCTCCTATGCTGTACAGTGTGGGACAAAAGATCGCGTACTGTTCCAATGCATCCTCTTCACATTTAAGGCATATCAGTCGTCTTCCTTCCTGACGCATCATATCTAAAGACAGAGAAGCATATCAAGCCTTTCTTAGTTTATGGAAATTAATAAGTAAAGAAATCTGGATACAAGAGGTGAAATATTAGACGAACTTTTGTTTCTGACTCTACCTCCCGAACACAGGACGAAAATTCTGAAATACCAAGATGGTCTATTCTCATCGGGTAAGGAGGCTCCCTAGCAACTCTTCCTTAACGATTTATTTTCCAAACTCCCCATTAACATCCTATTTTTTGCTCCTTATATCTTCTTGATCTCGACACAGATTGCATGAACAACACGCAAAGAATATAGCAACGGGGCAGAATAAATAAACCGGTAGGGAAGAGGTGTTTGCACGAGAATACCGCCAAATGAACTGGTCTGTATTAAGTACCTTTCTACAAACTTTTCTTATGTCGCTCACTGAAGTCAGATAATGTGGCACGAGTTTGAGTTTTTGATTAACGTACTTAAAATTACCCGACCCAATGAAACATATGGAAACACAACACCCATGTCCAGTTATCACCGAACCTATATGGGTAATAGCACTTTATTATTTTATTATTATCATTATTATTATTAACTACTTCGAGCTGGTGAATGTAAATTATATGAAAATAATTTTTAGAAAGTCATATACTGTATAAGGGAAAATTCACTAAGGACCAGAAAAACAAAACCAGTATGAGTGAAAGTCCTATTTATTATTATTATTATTATTATTATTATGTGGTAGGTGGGGGCGCTCACCATCCACTCACTTGGATGTAGTGCTGCTCTCTGGTGAATAATGCCTTTTTCCTTTCTTTCTTCCCTCTCTTCTTCCTCTTCCTTTTCTATCTTTAATTCCTTCATTCGCTCCTCTTCCTTCTGCCATTACGGGTGACTCTTACACTCCCTATTCTATAGTTTTTCTTTACTTCATTCTTTCCTCTTCCTTCTGTCTATGGGTAAGACTCTACACTGAGCAGTGACAAGCCAAATGCTTTCCTGTACACCAGAAGACCATTTACTACGCCGGGTGGTAACCAGTATAACCAAAGATATGGCGCCTGGTGGTTTAGTGGGTAATTAAAGTGCTCCAATCGGATTGGAGCCTCTGAAGGTTTCAGTATCCAAGTGACGGTTGGGGTTTATCGCTCACATAATGCCTCTTCAGGGATGAGAGCCAGGCTGGTCACTCTCATCTTTAAATGTCAGGACCAACTTGCTATAGCCCCGGGCCCCAACACTTCTCGTGATGATGATGATGATGATGATGATGATGATGATGATTATTATTGCAACAACAACAACAACAACAACAACAACAACTATACTACCTAATGCTATTACTACTACTACTACTTATTACTATATTATTATCATTATTATTATTGGTAGTAATCCAAATTGGCTAATTCAGTTAAAGCAAATATAGGTTACCAAGAGGAGAAAATTTAATTAATCAGGTACATTGGAAACCATCATTATAAAAAAATTTGGCAACGACTCTTAATTATATTGATCATTTGATGCCTATTGTTAGCGTGAATATCCATCATAGCAAAGCACTAATTATCTAAGAGAGACGAAACTATTAAATACAAATTATAAAACAAAAGGAATAAAAATTGGTAAAAAACAGTAGAAAAATTATCCACATCTCTACAGGGCAATTAAAGACGATCATTAGGCAAATATTTTGACCTCCGCCAAAAACGATAAGGCATATAATTTGGACATCGCTTATTCGGACAAAGGCGCTTACTCGGACACCATTGCTATTTAGACATCGTTTATTTGGACATCCGTTTATTATGTTATCGTTTATTTGGACATCGCTTATTTGGACATCGTTTATTTGGACATCGTTTATTTGGACATCGTTTATATTGGCCATCGCATATTTGGATAGAAAGCTTATTTCGACACCGTTTACTTGGACATCGTTAATTTGGGACATCGCTTATTTGGTCATCATTTATTTGGACATGCGCTTATTTGGACACTTGTTTATTTGGATATTATTTATTCGGACAATATCGTTTCTTTGGACATCGTTTATTCAGATATCGTTTATCTGGACATCATTATATTCAGGACATCGTTTAAGTTGGACGTCATTGATTTGGACATACTGTTTATTTAGGACACTGCTTATATTCGGACATCGTTTAGTTGGACATCATTTATTCGGACATGGTTTAGTTGGACATCATTTATTTGGACCTCTTATTCAGACATCATTTCTCTGGACATCGCTTAGGACATCGTTTATTTGGACACAGCTTAGGACATCGTTTATTTGGACATCGTTTATTCGGACATCGTTTATTTGGACATCGTTTATTCGGACATCGTTTATTTGGACACCGTTTATTTGGACATCGTTTATTTGGACATCGTTTATTTGGACATCGTTTATTTGGACATCGTTTATTTGGACATCGTTTATTTGGACATCGTTTATTTGGACACCGTTTATTTGGACATCGTTTATTTGGACAACGTTTATTTGGACATCGTTTATTCGGACATCGTTTCTCCGGCAACAAGCAACCTCGCCATCGGGAAAGCAAGCTGCAGACATAAATCAGCATTATGCGGATGTGCAATTGCGTTTCCATGAATAATATATCTTCTTGAAGGCGGGGAGCAGAGGGGAGGGGAGAATGGGTGAGGGGAGAGGGAGAGAGAGGGGAGAGAATGGGTGAAGGGTGAGGGAGAGAGAGGGAAGGGGAGAATGAAGAGAGGAAGAGGGAGAGGGAGAAAGAGAGGGAGACAAAAGCTGTGTGTGAGGGAAGCGGGAAAGGGACAGCATGCTGTGTGTCGTGTGTGTGTGTGTGTGTGTGTGTGTGTGTGTGTGTGTGTGTGTGTGTGTGTGTGTGTGTGTGTGTGTGTGTGTAGAGAGAGAGAGAGAGAGAGAGAGACCGTAAGCCACCATCAGCAACCATACACCCTCTTCAGCGCAATGACGCCTTATTTAATTTTATTCCTGATGACGTCAGACGATTTTACTCAGACTAGGGGGAGACTCCCGTAAAAATCGTCTGGAAAGAAACCGTATGTATGTAAGGTAAAAGCAATATTAGCCCCAGGTCACAAGTACCTCTCCACACATGACAACACTTCCATTTTCCTGTGCCTAAACCTTCTCTCACGACACCCACTCCATTTTAGTTTGTACTTGGCCGATTGGGCATGCGGTTAATTCCTGGCAATCTCCTCCCTCAGTGGAAAGGTCCGAACTCCAAAGAATCTCACATATAGTGACTGATACAAATGTTACAGACACATGAACAGATGCAATATAGATCAATATATAAAAATCAGATGCAGAAGTGCTAAACGAATTCATTACAGGTGCACATTGAGAGTGTAACTTCAGTAAGTAACATGAGGGACATATAAACTGAAGGCAGGTGGTAGGATAAATAGATCTCTAAACATCGATGACATCTTTTAATAACACATCATTGTTATAAAAAAGGCAATCCCATTATACTCAAGATAAGCTGATTTGGACAGGGGTTAGAATTTATCTGTATTAACTCCTTGACTATGACTTTATGTGTCCGACTCTGGGCATCTTTCACAGTTCGTTCCAAGGCCCAGTAGCCTTCCTACTTACTACACACCTCCACATGTCACCACTTCGGCGCTAACACCCACCGTCCAAACTGAATACATGTTAGGGTTCTCATAGCCTGACTGGCGCAT
>NC_136977.1:47029440-47075513 GCF_032717465.1 Coenobita brevimanus | reverse complement strand
AATTAAAGCACAAAAGCATAGCTTCCCAAACTGGACCTTACATCATCCGTCCCAATCATTATCACCGTAGAATCTCATCTCTGATCCAGGGGAACTAGATTTACACTTTCACTGATTTCGGATTAAGTACGTGGGCTTCGCTATTTTAAGACTTGCTCGATTTGAAAAAGACAGTAAGTTCGAATCCTATTAAATGTCGAGAGGGTGATTTCAATGCTGAATTAGTACCTTATCCAACGGTAGCAAGGATCGGTATTAGCACATCTACAAGAAGCCGTCTCATTTGGAAGCGCACTGCAAGCAAGATGTATTAGCGATTAAAATACTCGGTGGTTTTATGGTGTTCCCGAATATTTATTGCAACTGAGTAGGGATCTGTCACAGAAAACTTTGGCCAATATTACTTTAATCCATTCACAGCGATATTATCTGTTCCTTGTTTATTTCTGCTGGCTGACTGGCAATTATATTCAGTTATAGGGCAGCCCCTTTACAGCAAATTAGTTACTGAATCTCCATATTCAATCCTGCCGTTCCAAAAAATCTTCCAAGAGAGCTGAATGAATTATAATAGTGCATACCAAGAATAAACAAAATGAGGCATAGTCACAATGAAGGGGTTAAATAATATACACATGTCAGTTTGCGATCCTTTAGCACTGAGTCTTTTACACACACACACACACACACACACACACACACACACACACACACTAAGGAGATTCAGCCATTACTGATATAGCCAGCAATTTCAACCCAGCAAAGGACATGAAAGATGGAAAAATCGTAAAAATCCTCTGGTGATAATACTGCCTAAGTAAATTATTAGTCATCAGATAAGGTTTTGAGAGAGAGAGAGAGAGAGAGAGAGAGAGAGAGAGAGAGAGAGAGAGAGAGAGAGAGAGAGAGAGAGAGAGAGAGAGAGAGAGAGAGAGAGAGAGAGAGCATTCGCCAAAGAGCACTGGCTGAGAGGAGATTGAAGAGGGGTGCAATTAAAAAAAAAAAAAAAAAAAAAAGAATAATGGAAATCTCTGAGAAAGGGAAGGGGTTGAGATGCCTGAGACTAGGGAAGAGAGGAGACTGGAACTGAGGTGAAGAGAGGGAAGAGGAGGGGAGGGAGAGGGATGCGATTGAGTTTTGTGAGAGAGGAGGGATGGGGGTTGAGAAAGATTTAGAGGGGAAAGGGTGAGGGGGTCAGCGTTTGAGGAGGGGATTAATGACACACACAGGTGAAAGGGGTCCTAAGAGGATTATCCGGCTCAAGATGGTGGGCTGTGTAGGTGAGGAGGGGTGTGGTGTGAGGGGAGGCAGGTGTGGAGCTGAAAGATGTGGAATTATGGGGATGGAGTGATAGATGTGTAATAGTGAGGTGATAGGTGTGGAACTGCGGGGGTGAGATGTGTGGATGTGAAGGGGAGGGTAAAACATGTGTTGAGTTAACGGGATGGCAGGTGTAGAGATGAGTAAGACAGATGTATGGAACTGTGCAGATGACAGGTATAGAACCGGGGAGGGACAGGGGTACAGCTGTGGGATGGCATGTGGAAATGTGGTAAGTAGGAAAATGATATGGAGTTGTGGTGATAAATGTGAAGCTGAAGAGTGGAAACAGTTGTAGAGTTGAGGGAAAGGTGTGAAGTTCATGTTATAAATACAGAGCTCAAGTTACAGGTACGGAGCTGATAAACAGATGTGGAATGAGAATTAATGGGTGGAAAACGCATGGAATGGTAAGTGTGTAAACGACAGATGTGTCATTGATACAAGTCGGAGCGACAGGTGTACTGTAGGGACGACTGGTATGGATATGACAGGTGTGTGGAAGACAGAAGTTGAGAGTTTTTTGTGACAGCTGTGAATCTCTCTCTCTCGCTCTCTCTCTCTCACACACACACACACACACACACACACACACACACACACACACACACACACACACACACACACACACACCACACACACAGCCCGTATATTTTCTTTACACAGGAGGAGGGCGCAAAAAGTCGCACCAAACCACGCACACCAAAATTCCCGCCTCGAAAGACAACAAAATCGATAAGAAAACGGACCCGATAATCTATCAGGGCACGAGTCACCCCGAGATAAGACCCACCGATAAGCACAGAGGCAAATGTAGCCCCTCGCAAGCAAGACCTGAGACCGAGTTACATAAAATTTCTTGAGTCTGTGTTCAAGATTATTTGTTCATTCTTGTATCTTGGTTCATACACATACCAACCCTTCACAAACAAACCAGAGTGTATTAGCACGTGAAAAATACGATAAAATAAGGTTAATCTTGATGACATTTAACCGCTTGTTGATTCGTTTACCGGAAAAAAATGTTAAAATCCTCTATTACCACGATCTTGGGTTTAGGGAATTTTTGGTACTGGAAGGGTTAGATGTAGCCATCAATGACCAGTTCACAACAAGATCTCTCTCTCTCTCTCTCTCTCTCTCTCTCTCTCTCTCTCTCTCTCTCTCAGGCTGAATAGTACTGTCAGAGAGGGCATCATTAAAGTACCAAATACGTTATGGGACTGCAGGCCTTAAGCTCAAGAAAGTCAGTAAATATGAAGCCTGGTGCTGGAGCTGATAAGATTTGTGGCAGGTGATAAGACAGGTGATACGACAGGTGGGTCCGTCATGACACCCTGCAGCATCCCCTACACGGCCAAGCGCATACCCACCAACCTAACACAATTTTTGTTCGGCTGTGTACTACCTCAGGGGTGGAAATTATATACCTTTGTGTCAATCATACGGCTTAAGGGATCACGTGGACTTAAGAGGAAACTGGTTTGGGCCGCGAGAAATTCAGTAAGACGGGAAACAGCCATAAACTTGACTTCCATCCACCTGGGTAACTGTGCTGGCTTTGTTTATAAAGAGAAATTCCCTGTATCGCTGTCTGTTTATAAAGGGGGCACGAGGTGGGCTGACTGGCTTCTTCGCATATCGCTGGTTCTTCCTACAACTTTTATTCTTAGATACGAGAAGGTAATTGTTATGATGCCCACTGAAGAATTACCAGGTATATTAATTTTCCTGAATCATCTAGGTTATGAGATCATGTGGAATTTAGAACAGATTGGCACAGCTGCAAATATTCACTGTGAAAGGTTTCTACGATTTGCATAAAAATGAGTAATCAGTTCCTTACAGTAATTATGGTTAGTATCAGAAGAAAGGACAATGAAAAAATAAGTGCAGAATCATTTCAGACCTCTTTTCTTCCACCAACAATTCACCTTAACTTTAAGATAAAAAGTATCACGTTTAATATTCCTTAAACCTTGGGATACGAAATGTGACGTTTGTATTTCTGTATTTTCTTTCGTGTAAGGTTATACGATTTTATTCACCTCGGAGAAACCAATCATAGAAAAAAGGAAAATAAAATACAGTAACGTTTCAGTCAAGAATTTCGAAGCTTGTATTACATTCCAGCGAACATCAGACATTTTCTCTTTGTTAAAAAAAAAAAAAAAAAAATGGCAGCCAAAAGATTAAGCTCAAGGGGTGACCATATATATATTCCTGAATCATGTAGCCTGAAAGATCAGGAGGACTTGAGAAGCAACTGGTCTGAACCTCAGGAAATTCACTGTAGTAAAAATCCAAGATATCAAATTACTAACCAACTTACCATCAATTTCCAGTCGTAACTAAGAACTGGGAGAAGGGATAAAAATAAAGCTACGTGCACAATCCTTCCATGAACCGTGCTCTTTCTGCAAAATTTATCTTAATTACGGGAGGCTAACTATCGAAAATCATATGAGTGAATCCCTACTGAGAAAACTATATACTGTACATTGGCCGAAATCATACAGCCTGTGAGAGGCGAATGAAAAGAAGAATGGGATAAAAGTCTGGCTATGTGGTAGGTCGAGAAATACGATGGTTTGAAGAATTGATGTTTTATTATGGCCCATTTAAATAGAAACCTTGATTATAGTTTAAATCTTGTGCTTTTTTACTATTATTCTGGATTATACCGAACTCATTTACTTGCAAGAAAATGGTTTATGATAATGATAACAATGAAGATGAGAATGGTGATGCTGATGCTGATGAAGGTGATGATAATGATAACAAATATGATAATGATAAGATGATGATGACGATGATGATGATGATGATGAAGATGATAAATTTAATAATGATAAGATGATGATGATAACAATGATATAGCTCACAGTCACACTAACCTCAGAAAACTAACTAGTAAATGGGGATCAAGAAATACACCATTGAGAGTCACCAGGAGATAAATTTTAATATCCTTCTGGAGGGATAAAAAAAAAGATGAGATAAAGATGAACTGGAGCAGCAGGCAGTCAGAGACAGAGAAGAAGAGGGGAGGGGGACGTTTTCATATCACCACGCACTACCACAAACCACCACAAAAGTACTACACTGCCGAAAGGAGAATGCACTTACTTAGGTTTTATGACGAGGGAAGTGGTGTGTGTGTGTGTGTGTGTGTGTGTGTGTGTGTGTGTGTGTGTGTGTGTGAGAGAGAGAGAGAGAGAGAGAGAGAGAGAGAGAGAGAGAGAGAGAGAGATGGAATTTAGAGACTGTGGAGGATGTTACAATGTGGAGTGTGGGAGAAGGTAAGCTTTATAATGCCATGGAATATGAAGTACGTGTAATTAGTACAACGTGGAGAGTGGAGTGCTTTGGATTGGATGATGGTGTGGAGTAGGGAAGAATGTGAAGTAGGGAAGTGTGTGAGGTTATGGTTACTGCAATGTGAAAGGAGAGTGTGAGGGATGTGGAGTGTGTCAGTGGGGGATGTGGATGTGGAATACTGTGATGAATCTCAACTATATGTGGAATAATGAAGACTGGATTTTTTTTCTTGTTGATGAAGCATATCCTCCCCATTTATGACAGTGGGAAATAGGATTTGATGATACTGATGATGACGATGATGATGACGACGATGATGAAAGCGCAAATGATACCAATGCTGAAGACGACAATTATGACGATTTTATGATGATGATGATAACGATGATAATGATACAACGAAGAACGCGAAAACGATAAAAACGACGCAGACGACGAATATAATATGCCGTTTATGCTGCAATGAAGTGCAAAGTACGTGCAAGATGCAACACTGTGGACTATGAAAAAATGTAAGAGAAGAACATCAAACTTAATACCTCTCTCGTCTTCCTCCTGTTATGATCCCCCAGTCGTTTAAGATAATTGGCTCCATCACCATACCGGGTAGAGAGAGAGAGAGAGAGAGAGAGAGAGGTAATTTCAATCTCTCTCTCTCTCTCTCTCTCTCTCTCTCTCTTTCTTTTTACGAGCTCAACACACTTAGCACTTTACGCCACGAAGGAGCTAAGGAAAGTGCTAATGGTGCTACTCCTCCTAAGGGCTTACCACGCCACCCTCTCTCTCTCTCTCTCTCTCTCTCTCTCTCTCTCTCCCCGCTAAAATAAATGGCGTGCTGAGGATAACGAAACAGTTCACAGGAAAACAGTTTACGACGCGGGAATTGGTCAGCAAGATTTCAGTCTGTCTTTTTTATATTCTATTTTATTTTTTATCCGTATCTGAGCAAAGGTCATTTATTTCGCGCAACGTTTCGAATCCCCTAGAGGCGTCTTGGGGATTTTGTATCGTAAAATGCCGGGGAAGACAGCCAAATCGCACTCTTAAATGATGTTATCTACGGCAGCCTACCTTGTGACCCCTTACGTATATATTTTTTAGTATCTTAAATGTGATGGATTCTCGGGTTGGTTTTAATATTTTCTGTAATTCATCGTCTATTTATTTATTTATTTGAGTTTCAAGCACTGTCGTATTGCCGGACTGCTTCAAAAATTTTCTCTTCTTTTCTCCCAATTTAAATTTTTAGGAGCTATAAATTACTGTTCGATTTTGGCACTGCTTTCCAAATGTCCTGCTTCTCGGTGGAGCGTTTAAATGTTTGGGACCTGTAATGTGTCTTCGTCTGAAATTTTTCGTCTTCCTTGATGTGTGTGTGTGTGTGTGTGTGTGTGTGTGTGTGTGTGTGTGTGTGTGTGTGTGTGTGTGTGTGTGTGTGTGTGTGTGTGTGTGTTTAGATATGCAGGTGTAAACTGGTGTTTTTTCACACAGTTTCCAAAATTTCCTTCTTCTTTGTTGCCTTCATATCAATTCATGTATTCTACTGTTCGATTTTGACACTGATTTTAAACTTCTCAGGTCCTTTTCTGTTCATTCTTACTGCCTCGAGATTGGAATATTCTGATTTAATTTAGGAAAAAAAACTCTAGAACTAAGTGAATTTAAAACACTCTCGGCCCCCCCCCTCTCTCTCTATCTATCTATGTATCTATCTAGCTTATCTATCTATCCATCTAACTCACTTTGAAAAGGAGTAGGGGACTCTGTGAAAATGAATAAATTAGTGATAACAAGAATGATACAGAAAACAAAATCATCAATCTCAAGACATTGTTTTTTCTTTCCTGTAATAATGTTTCTTGAATTTCACTCTACGTTCTCCTTTTAACCACTTCAGCTCAATGATACCCTTTTCACTTTATTTCTGCCACCACAACTCACACTTACAATATTTTAGTTTCTTAGACGCATCTCATACTAAAGACATTATAAACAATATCCCCAACCACTGTTCCTCACACCACCAGATAATTGTATATAGTTTTGGGGGAGACCTCTCGTAGTTGAAACATAATGTTCAGCAGTCCTTATTATACAGGTTAGGTGTGTTCCAGAATACCATCAAAATACCATTACTTTTTTCATTCGTCTACAGTAGTACTATTATTTAGAGAAAACTGGAAAATTTGCTTTAAAAGTATCAATGGAACTTTATTATGCAGTTTTAAGACCCAATCCCACACCATCCGCTTCGTGGCTCGAGGCTGGGGTACAGTAAACCAGATCTTTTTAGTCACTGGAGATCACCCTACGACCTTGGTAGAGATTTACATTATAGAGTAAAAAAAAAAAAAAAAAAAGTTTTCAGGTGGATTACAACAAGGACTTACCGTATGTACAAGAGCTCTATAATTTACACCCAGGGCTACACGAAACAATACGATTCCCAGGATGCTGTGTTTACGCTTATAGTGGCCAGGATTAACCACAAAAAGCGACGTAAAAGTGCATAGTCAATTAGAGCAGCGTCTAGAAATTCAGGTTTTATGTTCGTGGTGCCTACCGCTGTTACGTCCTGATTTTTTTCCTCCTCTTCGATCTTTTTCCTGCTGTTCTTCTTCCTCCTACACCATTGTTGATTCTGATTCCGTCGCTTCCTCCTCATTTTCCTCTTTCCTGCTTCTCTCATTCCCATTCCTTGTTCTTTTACTTCTTTTTCTTTCCCTTTCTTCTTCGCTCTTCGTTATCATCTGCTCTAAATCTTATATTCAACCCTCCTTCTCCTCCTCCTCCACTTATTCTTCTTCCTCCTCCTCTTCCTCCTTCTCCTCCCCCACTTGTTCCTCCTCCTCTTCCTCCCCATTTTTTCCTCCTTCTCCTCCTCCTCCTCTTCCTCCTGCTCTTTCATTCCCAACCCTCTTCCACCTCCTTCATCGTACCAATCCATCAACATACATAACACTTCCCAACCTCAATAAATGCGATTAGTACCTAAGCGGTGGCTTGAAGTGGTGCGCAATAACTCCATTTATCGGCATATCGTGAACAGAATAGTTAATGCACCTCAGGGAACGGAAAAGCTAGTCTATGCCCACAGCCAGTTATAAATAAATTTTAAAAATCATCCTTTTGCTTTACTTTTTCTTTTGTTATCTGCACTATACGATGGTGATTTTTTCTTTTATTTTTATTTATTTTTTATGGTCAGGGGGTTAAAAATGCGATCTGATCTTCATGGGGTGGGTGGGTGGGTGAGGTAGGATAGGTGCTTCTTCTTGTGCTCTCTCTCTCTCTCTCTCTCTCTCTCTCTCTCTCTCTCTCTCTCTCTCTCTCTCTCTCTCTCTCTCTTGCAATGCACCGCGGAGAGTCAAAAGCACCCGACTTGCCCCCACCTTCACTTCCGCGGGATTTATTATTCTTACAAGTCTATAAACGCTGCCCGCCATGAGTCAGCACCAGTGACGTGTTTATTTGTTGTCTTTATTTTTGTTCCCAGGATTTTAGGTTCTTGTCATTGTTTTTTCTGTCTTTTTTTTTTTAGGGGGAGGGGGTTCTTGAGACTATCTTTTTTTTTTTTTTTAGATTGGTTTTCGTGATTTTGTTTTTTTGGTCTGATTCAGGGTTCATTGTGTGTGTGTGTGTGTGTGTGTGTGTGTGTGTGTGTGTGTGTGTGTGTGTGTGTGTGTGTGTGTGTGTGTGTGTGTGTGTGTGTGTGTGTGTGATTTCTTCGATCCTGACTTAAGATTCGTCAGCGAGGTTATGTTTTTATTCTCTCTCTCTCTCTCTCTCTCTCTCTCTCTCTCTCTCTCTCTCTCTCTCTCTCCCCACCATTAAGAAAAGAAAAATTGAATGAAACTGTATTAAATTTTGCATAATGTTTGAGACCACAAGAGGAACAAGTTATTACACTGTGAGAGAAAAAGGTCACAAATGAAGGTCAGAAGGGGGAGGGATGCTACCATGGCGAAGGTATGCCCTCTCTGTGTGCTCTAGTGTATCCCTGTTCTCTTCTTAGGCTAGTGGTGAAGCTTTTTTACTTATTAGTTTTTTACTGTCTTGGGCTGGTTCAGGGTACGCCGCTGGGCAAGGGTGTTTTGTGCATGTTAAGGTCTACTGATAATACTCCTCTGCATATTCACTGGCCTTTTTAATTTCCCCGCATTGTGTTTAAGGTCTACAGATAATATTCCTCAGTATATTCACTAGCGTTTTTAATTTCCCGGTATTGTGTTATCTCGTATGTAAATCGTCACACGCACGTATATGATTCGCGTATACATGTTCGACCATTATCAGTGCCTGTGAGTGAAGTGTAGGACTGGAGCAGATATATCCTTACTTCATTATATGCGCGTGTTATATAATTCCGGGATATACTACTGTTTATTATGAGTCTATTTCGAGTAGATTCTCCTTGTTTCTTTAAGAGAGTGCTCACATGCTTTTGGGATATACGGCTGCCTTTTATGAGCGTCCGAGTACATGTTTCAGGGATATATGTTCGTCCTTTAATAATTCCCTTGTGCGTGGTGAGTGAAGAGCGTGAAAATGAAGGTGACCCCTCTCTTCGCTGTCTTCTATTCTCCGTCCGTCTTGCCTACCTGTGTGTTGTCCTGTGTACCTCATTCTTCGTGCATATCGAAGGTAAAAGTGAGGAACTGTGGGCTTACCTTTTATTTACCTGGCCTGATGAAGATTGTATCGCTTGAGTTTAGTTCTTCTTCCTCCTCTCTCTCTCTCTCTCTCTCTCTCTCTCTCTCTCTCTCTCTCTCTCTCTCTCTTTCTCTTTCTAGCTAATACTGCTGCATCTTCAACGCCATGGCATTCCATTTTAACATTACACTGCCGTCTGACATTCCGTTGACCGTTCATTCAAAAATTTTCCTCTGACACTACCACTCCACTCTCACACCCCACTTTGACAGTGACACCCTACTATGCCATCCCACACTGACACATCTCTCCACTTGGACACAGGACTGACGCACCACTTTAACACTCAGATGACACCTCTCTCTGATACCCGATTCCATTCACACCCACCGCTTAATCGTAACACCAGACTCCAAGCACCCCCACTACGCTCAAACGTTCCCCCTCTTTTCTGATACCCACATGTGACACCCCAACTTTAATTCTGACACCACAACCCTCACTCGGACCCCCTCCGTCCCCTACCTCAGCCAACCGTGCATGACAAAAGACTCCCCCCTCCTCTCGCCCCCTCTGAACATCTCGCCTCCTGACGCTGCTGCCCTCATTGCTACCTTATCTGTTCATTATCTCAGTATTATCGCAACCATTTTACGAGGCTGTCTAGGGGCCGGCTCTCGGGTGTTCGGTATTTATAAACCTTCTGGCGTCTTATCCACTGGCCTTAAATGAGCTACATCTATATTTTAATTTCTCTGGCGCCCTATGATATTACTCTACTATGCTCACGTGTAACTTAGGGACACCGAATATGTAGAGGAACCTATATACACTTTTCGTAATTTGTTCGAACTCCTGACTGACGATTTTAATCACCTCACCGACACTCATCGTATCCAGAACGCGTAGATGACAGGGAAAGCACCCAGCAAACAGTCCTCCACACTCCGATACGCAACCGTCGCTTTAGAAATCCGGGTTCCAATATTGGTTTTTATTAAGAAATGCTGAAAAAAAAAAGTCTAAACGCTTCATAGTCGGCCCTGAACTAGAACCCAGGACTTCTGAGTTGCGGGCAGAACGAATATTCCTCCCAAACTATGAAATACAGCCGTCGATTTCCAGTTTCAGGTCCCTGTTTCAATTCAAAGTGCAAGAGGGTTCCGACCCTTTATACATACCATCCCTGAGGTTCTCCGGCTGGCAGGCTGAGGGTGCAGCTGCCGGCGTCATAGACCGGGCTTTACTTCACTTACGAGCCGCTTCACTGCCGGATAAGGGGTTGTGGTGGGTCGTCCATGTCAAAATACAGCCTGATTTATCCCTGAGTGAGGACGGTACAGCACCATTTTTTTTTTCTTTTTTTTTTTAAGCCGTAGATGGCGGGATTCAAGGAGGCTCTTCAAGATGGCTATGGTGGTACCACTCTAAACTGGCGGTTTGGGTGGGGCACGAACCTCTGTACCATAGAGGTACAGAGGTTCGTGCCTCTGTACAGTGATGCCACGTTTTCCATACCGCGATGCCTCTCTCTCTCTCTCTCTCTCTCTCTCTCTCTCTCTCACTCTCTCTCTCCATATTTCATTCCTGGTCACTGGACATATTCTTTTTTTTTTTTTTACTTATAATACAGGACTGCATTTCATAGGACCGCGTTTCGTTCCTGGACACATCCAAGTTTTTTCTTTTTTCTTTGTCTTTTCTTGTCTTTTTTTTTTTTACTTGTAACATAGGACCGCATTCTCGTTGGTTTAGGGGGGTTTGTAGCACCTTATCCTTACCGACTTGTTTTTCATATTACATCTTGCTATTCTCTGTTAAAATTTTCACATCTTAACTTCCATGTACCTGGCACAGGTAAAGTGCAGAAGAATATAAAGAAGCCATATCAGAAGTAAACTGGTTGAAGAGAAACGTCCAATAAGATTTTTTTTTCTTTTTTAACTTTCACCTTGCTACCTCCAAACGATATAATTTATCTAAAAAAGGACTCCTGTGACTAAAGAGATTAAAGGGAATATAGTAAGAAAGGAAGAGTGTTTTCTTAGATATGAGCGGAGGAGCTGAAGGAGGGTTGTCAAGAGGCCTACCAAGTATCTTAATCTTGGTCATATTCAAGGGTTTCATTTGTCTTGGGAGTGTGTACAGTGTGATGAAATTTAAAAATATATATATTAACCATTCAAAACATGATGTCCTTCCTTTCTTTTTTTCTTTATTCTTCCATGTTTGATTCAGGCTCCCAAGTGTTATATTCCTGGCCAAAGTCAAAGGTTTCACTCCTCATAACATATTGTGGTGAGAATCGCTGCTGACTAACCTCGACATCATCACCCACCACCACAAAGCATGGAGACTGAGAAAGCACTGAGTATTATAGTCACTGATTAATTTTCCCTTCATTAGCCCAAATCAGTAGCTTAAAAAGAATCATCAGTAATACAGCTCCGAAACTGGAAGACTCAGTAAGCATAAGTCTGATTGCAGTCTTAGCCCAACGTCCTCCAAGCAAGAAGACTAATGAAGCACTCAGGATCATCAGGTTAATCTTACCATCATTATCCAACAACACTGAAGGCAAAGGATGATACAGTCGAGTCCCACTTTAACTACGAAGACTAAACACTGAGTATTATGGCCACTGATTAACTTCGTGATCATTAAGCCAACACAGGAATTAAGAAGATATTAACAGCCTCTAAACAGGAAGACTGATTAAGCACTGAGTATATAGACATAGATTAGCTTCGACATTATAGTCTAACCCAGTGCCCCCGAACTAAGAAAACTGACTACTGTCGCCATTGATTAAGTTCGATAACATAACCCGACAACACAGAATATAAAATATATAAACAGCATCACCACACACACACACACACACACACACACACACACACACACACACACACACACACACACACACACACACACAGATTAACTTATTCAGCCCGGGGACGTCACTTTCACTCCAGTTTTTCTTCCAGCTGCCTATTTTATTCAGTTTAAGATGGAGGTTTCAAATATGGGTTAAATATACCTTTCATAAACTCCTAAGCATAACACTCCTCCCTTAAGACGAATAAAATCGTCTCGTAGCAGCTAAAATAAACATTAAGGAGTCTACCCGGCTTTAAGAGGTTGTATCACTAGAGATAAACCGCAGCATCATAATCCAGCAACACACAAGTCAGCCCCAGCTACACACAAATCAACCCCCTTTTAACATCATCAATCCAAAAGACGAAAGATTATGTAAACCTAAAGTACTGTCGATCCAGATTAAGTCCAACATAATCAGCCAACAACAAAATTCCTGAAGTTAGTATTACCATCAACCCCTCTTTAGCTTCATCGCCCCTAAAACACGATGATGAAGTTAGCATTATGTATTATCGATCCAGAGTAACTTCGACATCAGAAGCCACCACAGAAATGAAGACGATATGCTAACTCCAAGCCACGAACTCTGCTTAAGTAGGAGTTTGATCATAATTTAACCTAACTCCACAAGACAAGATGACTGAGCAGGCATTTAAGTATAATCGCTACAATTTAACCCTGATATCTTTAGCCAGCACAGAAGTCAGAAGATATAAGTACTCTAAATCCCCCTCTTTCACTGCCCCCTCTTTTACTGCATTGCCCCAAGACACCTAAATTGAGTCAGTATTAATTACTACCACTGCTGATTAAGTTTAGTATCATGACCCCCAAAACACAGGAATCAAACGAAAAAATACGATCGCCCCAAACGGTGGAGACTGATAAAGCACGAATTTGATCGCAATCTTAACCTAACCCCCCCTTACCACGAAGACCGATTAGGCATTTATCTTCACCACAAATTAACCTCATCACATCATCAGAAATTAACCTGGACAAAATTATCAAACACAGAAATTAATATGTTAGTGTGATAGCTTCAAACGATTAAGTAACTATGAATCTGATCTCAATCTTAACACCCCTAAACACAAACACCAATTAAACATTATCATCAGCACAAATTACCCTCAACCTCATTATACAGCAAAGATAATTATGAAGATAAGAGGATTAGTAAGTACTTAGTGTTATCCTCATTAACTCCGACATCAGTCACCCAACACAGAAGTCAGAAGGTATAAACAGACTCATCCCAAAAGAGGAAGACTGAGTAAGCACTGTGAATTATCGATGGAGATTATCAGATTATCTTCGCCATAACCCCGTCGCCCCAAACACGAAGACTGATTAAGAGGCATATAATCGACATGAGATAACCTCGCCGTCATGAACCAACACAGACGTCAACAGCATCAATCCCTCCTTATCATCAACACGCAGGTTAAGATAAAACAAGGGGGAAGGGATGCCGAAATTTGTTGCACCGAGAAATTAAGATCGAATCCTCTCAATCCAGATAATCTGCTAGAGATGATTAGCTTCTTATCAGTAGCAGATTGGGGTAGATATATTCCTGTTTCCGCGGCGGTAGTTTAATGATCAGCTACTGGGGAATAAGTCTTCAAATAGCTCGCTCGTCCCTACTAAGAAGTCGGATGGTTGCCCTCTTCAGTGTCTTTAGATGCTGCCAAGAGATAAGGAAGATGAGGTTGAAGATGTTGGGGATGGTAATAAAAAATGTGGGAGATGAGAGAACAGAGATATGAGATGGGAAGAAGTATGAGATGAGATGAGAGAGAGAGAGAGAGAGGTGAGGGGGGGGGGAATCTTTCTCATCTCAGCCCCATACCACAAACGAGCGAGCCAGAAGCCAGGGACGACCACTACTTATACAGGTACGACCACAACCTCTGTCGCTACCCAGCCTCCAATCACCATCATCACTACTACCATACCATAAAGCGTCATCACCATCACCTACACGCACCACAGCCATCACCATAACTATCATCATCAATCACCACTCAATCATCATAAACAGAACTACTAATATTACAAGTCCCACCAAAACCATCGTCATCAGTCAACTATTATCACCACCGTCTATAGCACCAATACCACAACTACCAACACCACTATCACCAGACCCATCATCTCCTATAGCAATCAACTATACTGATTCAAACGCAACCAACTTCCATTACTTTTATTTTTTTATGTGAGGAAGAAGGAACTGAGGTTGCTACTATCATCGCCAACACTACCATCAATACCACAACCACCATCACAGCCACTACCATGACTGTCAGCATCCTCAAGCACTACCACAGCCCACACCATAACCAATACCATCAACAACACTAATACCAATACCACAACCATTACTACGACTATCATCACCAATCCTCAGCGCTACCACAACCAGTACCATCAAAAACACTGCTACCAACACCACAACTACCACCACAACCACAAACACAGCTCTTATCGTCAATCACACACCTGAATCACCTTCAATATCACAAAATCACTCGCACAGCTCACCATTACAGATTTATTAGGAAAGGTCTTTATTTATTTCTCTTCTCTGCGATGACTTTATTTTCTTCTAACTTTCGATGATTCTATTCAGTAGAGAATCATAATTAACCCAGTCACCTTAAATCACCTGTTCTACTCTGAATGATATCCTCTAACCGCTAATAAAAAGTAGAACGAAAAAGAAAATAAAAAGAAAGTGAGACAGAAGGAAAACACAAAGAAAGAGAGACAGAAAGAAAAGACAATGAAACAGAGACAGAAAGAAAAGACGTCATTCTACTAAAGAGATCATGACAAGCCTTAATAAAGATATCATGTTTCGCTCTATTGAACTTTCTCACGTCAGAGTTCGGTGGAGCAAAACGCTGTCTCCTAGCCCTTCCATCCAAGTTCGTCCTTTACTGTATATATTAGTCTTGGTATTCCCGTAAGATTTCATTCAGCTTAGGGGAAGCTTCTCGAACTGGAGGGGTTGAATAAAGTTTTCATTAACGTCCTTATTACTAGGGTGAGACGGTGAAAGAAAATCGTCAGGTGGCAGAAAGAGATTTGCTTAGAAGAACTGTCGGACTTGAGAGATCCTTCCTGAGCTTAAGAAAATCGTCTGACAGTAGTCTATCTATCTATATACCTAGGCTGCTTCCCCCAAGGAAAGGGAGGTAGCCGAGACAGGACGACACACTCCCCCTTTACTCATCCATTCAAACACATTCATTCGCATCTTAGCCCCAAGGGAAGAACGGACAGATCCTCACCGCACCACGCCGCACAAGGGTCAACTGCGCAATGCAATCAGTGACATCCGCAGCAAGGCCTGACAGCAGAGCTGGTTTACCCCTGCCACATCATAACAGACCCATCCCCTTACCCGCACCTGACCTGACTAGCTGATCAGACCAAATGCGGGAGAATATCCCCTCAGGGCTGCGTCATCACTTATTCATTTACAATTTCTCTCCATTTATTTCTGTCACGCACAGCCACTCTTCCTTGCTCAACAGACATCCCTCTCGCATCCAGTGCTCTCTTCACACTGTCCATCCATCCTATTCGTGGTCTTCCTCTCAACCTTACACCTCTCACATCAGATCTAGTTATCTTTTTCACCAATCGCTCATTATCCATTCTCTCCATATGCCCAAACCATCGCAACACCCTCTGCTCAACTCTACCAGCCATCTCCCGAACAACTCCAGTTCTCCTTCGCACTTCATCGTTTCGCACTCGATCCATACGCGTCACTCCACACATACTCCTCAGACACCTCATCTCCATTACATTCAAACTTTTCCTCTCTGCTACACCCATATTCCATGTTTCAGCCCCATATAATGCAGTCGGTACCACAACACCCTCATACAACTTCTCTTTACATCCATTCTAAGCGAACGACATCTAAACACTTTTTTCATTCCTCCAAGCACCTTTCCTACTTCATTTATTCTAATCTTCACTTCTGCATCTATTCTTCCATCCACAGCAACATGTGACCCTAGATATTTAAAATACTCTACCTCCTCAAGCAACTCGCCATTCAAAGCTATATTCATCCCCCTATCATCTACCAACCTCGTACACTTCATCACTTTACTCTTATTCTTATTTACTTTCAATTTCCTCCTTTCACACACCCTTCCAAACTCCTCCACCAACTGTCTCAATCTCTCCTCTGAATCAGCCACCAGTGCAGTATCATCTGCAAACAGCAGCTGCTTCAGATTCCACTCTCCACCATCAACATTCACCAGACTCAGACCTCCACCTAAAACTCTTGCATTCACCTCCTTTACAACACCATCCATGTAAATGTTAAACAACCAAGGCGACATCACACATCCCTGTCGCAGCCCCACTCTCACAGGAAACCAGTCACTCACAGCATTTCCCACTCTTACACACGCTCTACTAATTACATAAAAACTTTTCACCCCTTTTAGTAACCTACCATCAAGTCCATACAATCTTAAAACAGTCCACAAAGCCTCCCTATCAATTCTATCATATGCTTTCTCTAAATCCATGAATGCCCAAAACACATCCTTGCCTTTCGCTAAATACTTTTCACACACTTGTCTCACAGCAAACACCTGATCCATGCATCCCCTCCCTCTCCTGAAGCCACACTGCTCTTCACCAATCACTCCCTCTGTACCCTCTCTAACTCTCATAATTAACACTCTACCATAAACCTTACCTACAACACTCAACAGACTTATACCCCTAAAGCTAGTACATTCATACTTATCACCCTTGCCTTTATACAACGGGACCACACAAGCACTTGCCCAGTCAACTGGCACCATACCTTTCACAAAGCACACATTCAACAATCTTACTAACCAGTCAACAATGGTCACTCCACCACCTTTCAGGCATTCCACAGCACACCCATCCATACCTGCAGCTTTCCCTGTTTTCATCTCCTTTACTGCCTTTTCCACTTCCTCCTTCGTGATCACAGAATCATTCAACTCTCCCAACACATTTATTCTTTGCACTCTTCCATCTGCCACAATCTCAGCCACCCTTTCCTCCTCTACATTTAACAATCTTTCAAAATACTCTGCCCATCTCTTCCTTACTGCATCCATCTCAATTAACATCCCTCCATCCTCTGCTTTTACTCGTTCTTCCTTCCCAGACTCTCCCTTTCGCACCCTTTTCACCTCCTTCCAAAACATTTTCTTATTCTGTTGAAAATTCTCTGTAAGCCGCCTACCCCACCTCTCATCTGCTGCCACTTTAGCATCACGCACAGCCCTTCTCGCCCCATTCCTCTTTTCCTTATACCTTTCATATGACATCTCATCCTTCCTCTGCAGCCACACTTCATATGCACGTCTCTTCTCAGCCATAGCCATACTTACTTCCTCGCACCACCATTCACTTCCTTTTCTTACACCACCACCCACACGTCTCACACCACACACCTCTTCCGCATGCCCCACCACAGCACTCTTAAACAACTGCCATTCCTCCTCCACACTGCCATTTTCCTGATCTTTTACTGCGTTCCACTCATCTTTCAATTTCTCCTGATACTCTATCTTTTTCTCTCTTTTATCCAACTCACTCACTCTCAAAACCTCCCTGCCACACCTAACCCTCCTAGCTTTCACCCATCTCTTACCTACTCTTAACTTTCCCTCCACCAGGTAGTGGTCAGACATACCTCCACCCTCCCCTCTCAGAACTCTCACATCCAACAATCTTCCTATTGCATTCCTAGACACAACCACATAGTCCATCAAGGCTCTATCAACAACCCTTCCACCCTCCTGTCTCACCCATGTATACTTATAAATACCTTTCTTCTCAAACAGCGTATTTCCAATCACCATCTCTCGCTCAACACACATCGCTATCATTTGTTCCCCATTTTCATTTCTTCCAGGCACACAATGCATACCAACTACACCTTCAACTGCTACATTTCCCACTCTAGCATTCAGATCTCCCATCATTACCACATTCACATTCGCTCCAAAACTCTGCAGACACTCATCAACATCATTCCAGAAAGACTCCCTCTCTTGTTCATCCCTTTCACTACCAGGCCCATATGCACTCACAAACACCCACAACTCACGTTCAAATTTCACTTTCATCCACATCAGTCTCGATGACACCTCCTTCCATTCAGTCACACACTGCTGTACTTCCGGACTCACTAACAAGGCCACACCTTCTCTTGCCCTTCCTCTATCAACACCTGACAATCTTCCACTCACACTTCCAAACATAGACTCACCCTTCCCTTTCATCTTCGTTTCACTCAAAGCTAACACATCCAACTTTCTTCTCACAAACATTCTTCCAATCTCCTCCCTTTTAGCCTCAATTGTACTACATCCACGCACATTCATAGACCCAATCTTCAGGGTACGGGGATAACTCCATCCCCCATCCCTTTCTCTGGCCTGTCTCTTTTTAGGAACTAAAAAACAGAGGAGGGGGTCCCTAGTCCCCTCACCCAGCCCCTTTTAGTCGCCTTTTACGACACGCAGGGAATACGGTGGCACTATTCTTCCTAACACAACCTGGCCGCAGAGCAGTAGTAGTACCACCCCATTGTGCGGCCAGATTGTGTCCCCCCGCCACAGGGGGTACAGATAGGTATGGGAGAGAGGAAGAGTAGTACAAATAAAAAACAAGTCACAGGGATTGGTGGGGCTATTTTTTTTTTCTTTGCCATTCCAGCTCGAGGCCATTCTAAATCCCCTAACCAGTGCGACGTCTCTTTCCCTTTCTTTCACCCTCCAGACGCTTTTATCTAGCTTAGAGGCGACATTTGGAACTGCAGGGGTTAGATCTAGCCTTCAGTAACCCTATAATCCTTTCCCTGCCAATTATCTATCTTTCATATTATTTAGGCTAATAACGGACGATATTGCTATATTCAAGACGACCTCAGAGCACCAAAAATATTAAATCAATCAAAATTAACATTCTGCCAAAAATAAAAAATAAAATACTATACTCCAGCTAGCACAGGACGATTTTATCCAGCGGATAGGAACTCACAGCAGACAGAGGGTTAAGCAACAGAGATTCTTCTAAAGTTGAATAAAATCGTCTGGAGGAGGAAAGATTAAAAGAGTAAGCCAAGACAGTTGCCCCAGGGCTGACTGAGTTAAGCTGAACTTTTCATCTCCATTACTGTCAAGAGAAACACGACGCTAACACCACCACCACCGCCACAATTACCTCTGACACCTTCACCACAACCATAACTACCACTACTAACACCTTCAGCACTACCACAACTACTACTTCTGACACCTCCACCACCACCACCACAACTACCACTTCTGACACTTCAACCACCACCACAACTACCACTACTGACACCACCGCATCACAACTCCTTTCACCACACCCACTTGCACCACTGCTATGGCTTCCTCCACCTCCTCAGCTACAAAATCTACTATCACGACCACACCAACCACGACAACCACTCTACAAATTACCAGCATCATCACCACTACAATCTCTACCATTTGCACTACAACTACCATCCTCACCATCAAACCTCCAGCTCCTCTACCACAACTACCACACCTACCACTGCAACACTCGATCTTCACCACAACCACCACTCGTTACCACCGTCTCACATCTCCAATCACCTCACCTCTCTTACCACTACACCACCACAACTCCTCATCACCACCACCACCATAACCACTACTACCACCCACACCACTCTAACCTCCACCACCTCAAATCCTAAGTCAGCCGCCGCAACCACCACCAACTCCTAAATTGCGAGCACCTTACCGTGAGATCCAGCCTTCCAAGATTACGCTTATCAGGAACTCAGGGCGATCCTTATCTCCCATGAAGAGACCTAAAAGATAGGAGGGAGATAACAGATTGGCTCATCCCGTCTCTCTACAGCTGCAGGATTCATAAACCTGATTGGTCTCGTCTTCGGAAATTAGAGGCGATCAGAAGGGCGTGTCAGATTATAAAGTTGCTTGTCTAAAAATTTCTGGATCTTCTGAGTTAACGTGTCTCAGCTGCTGTCAGAGAATGAGAACCAGGCAAGAGGAATGGGATTACATGAAACTCCATATTCAAGAACTTTGGGGGGTTCTTGAAGTGGGACATCTTGCCCCCTAAGCTGAACGACCAAAACTGCAGCACAGGACGCGTAGGTGGCAGCACTACACTTCAGGAGACCACATTCTGATACTGACAGCCACCTGTACCAACTGCTTTCTAATATAATCAACATTATGACCAGGGTGCCTATCTGGGTCATCTAATGAAGGAAATTATAGCATGTGTGTGTGTGTGTGTGTGTGTGTGTGTGTGTGTGTGTGTGTGTGTGTGTGTGTGTGTGTGTGTAAAAGTTTTTCAATTACTCAAGTACTTGGCATGAAAACTTTTTTTTTTTTTTTGCCATTAGACGGCAAATGTCCAGCATTATATATTTTTTCCTTTGCTTTCCTTTAGCCTTGAGGAGTTACCTTGATAAATGAGACTTTTAAAGTGGTCAAAGGCGGATACTCTCTTAAAACCGCTGCTGCAGATGAGGAACTGGAAGAGAGAAAAAGAGAGAAAGGAGAGGAAAGAGGGGGAGTAGCTGGAACCCCACGAAGCTCTAGAGTCTAGATCATGTCAACTCCTTATTTACCTTGGAGCTCCCAGGCGGTGGACCCTAGTCGAAGGTAATTGCTATATTCTTCACACTCATTAATGGGGTGTAATTATTATTCTGCTCTGAGGTCCCGATTATCAGGCTGCTTAAGGTGGGTAATTGCCGAGTGGACATCCCTGCCGTATATAATCCTTCCTTTATAACCGATGCGATCATTAATTAAATGTAAGTATATATAGATGAGCGGTATCTCCTTCTGATTATCAATATTTGGCTTAAATGCTCGTCAGGATTAGAGAGTGTTAGGGAGCTAAGACTCCGCGCGCGCGCGCACGCACACACACACACACACACACACACACACACACACACACACACACACACACACACACACACACACACACACACACACACACACACACACACACACACCTTCAACCAAGCAGACCCCTAAGTATTCTAGTTGATATTTACACAGAGATCCTCTTGCCTCGAATTCTGTATATATACTTTACACACACCGTACTTCCCCCTTTCCCTCCCACAAAACAAGTAATATAGCTTCGATACTTTGCACATACACCTCTATACCTTTTCCACACTAATTTTTGACCGCATTATGATTTTAAACGTATGAAATTTAGAGTGTTTTATCATATTTTCCTTCCTTTTTTTTTCTTTCTTTCTTTTTCAACAGGTGACTTTACAGGTATAGGTAAAGGCTGATTTCCCTTGCAAAGTTAAGGTAAGGAGGAGACTAGAGGCATGCAGGGTGGGAGGTGGGGGGTAGGGGGGAAAGGTAGGGAAGGAGAGAGGTGGATGGGACGAAAGGACCGGGTAGGAAGAGGTGGAGAGAAGGGAAGGAAAGAGGAAGGCTGGGAGGGAGTGGAGGAAGAAGGAAGGAAGGAAGGAAGGAAGGGGAGAGAAGATAGGGTTGGGTAGGCTAAGGAAGGGACCAGACAGGTAAGAATGGTGAAAGGAAGGGAAAGGGAGAGGAGGAATAAAGAAGAAGGGTGAGTGAGAAGATGAGAGGAAGAGCAGGGATTGTGTTAAAAGGGGGAGGGGGGAATGGAGAGACGGGAAGGGTAGGGGAGGGAGGAAGAGTAAGGTAGGGTAGAGATGAAAGAAGGAAAGGGGTGAAGAAGACAGGTAGGTACAGATAGGTAGGGGAGAGGGGAAGAGTGGCGGGAGAGGTGGGGAGACAGTGGGAAGCCTACACCTGTTTTGTAAGGATGTCAGAAGGGACCTCCAGGTGTTCAACTGTGATGCCTATACACCTGAACGTGGAAATCTTGTCTCAACGTAACATCATCATATACCTGGTCCTTTCTCCTCCCTCGCCGGCACTTCTCACCATTACATTCCCCGGACATCTTTCTCGTTTTACTCTTCCCACCACCTGACAGATTTAACTGGCTCTGGGGAGATATCACAGTGCAGGAGGGGAATGGAGATCGTCGCTAACCCCTCCACCTCAAGGGCTTTATCCTAAGGTTAAATACCATCGACTTGAGGTGAATACAGGGAAAAATATATGTCACAAGGCCATCAGTCACTTGATTATTTCTCTATGTCGGATTTTTCTGTTTTCTTTCTTGCTACCTCCAGACGGTTTTTACTCAGCTTATAAACATCTCTAGCAGTGGAAAGGTTAGTGAAAGTTTAATCTAACTCCCAATTTAAAGTCTCCCTTAATCCTAAAAAAATTAATCTTAGTAAAACCGTATTCATCATCGTGGGTAAGATGTTAATGTTTTGTTTCTTATCCTCATCCCCTCCTATCTTTCTCCAACTTGCATTTCTTCACACATAACCACACTTTCCTCCCTTCTTCCATTACTCTGTCCATCAACCCATCACTTTGTAGACAATGTTTCTCTTCAAACATTCTCTCTCTCTCTCTCTCTCTCTCTCTCTCTCTCATCTCAGCTTCCTTTTCTTACTTAACTCCACCCCTAACAACCTATCCATTAGACTATTTCCTCCCCCTCTGTCCCAATCTCATCACCCCCGCTCCCGCCACTCCCCCTTCTCCTTCCCCTCTGGAGATGACAGCCTTCACCCCATCATTCATCACAGTCGTCATCTCCCCAACATCTCCATTACCGCTTTCCATAACCCTTTCATCTCACTTCATCTCTGCCCCCGAAATATAAGCAAATGACAAAAGTTTTTATGATACTGGTTATTTCTCTACAGTACATTTTCCCAACACACAATCACGCACATATGCACTTACACACACACGCAAACACACACGCACGCACACGCTCTCATGTTCGATCACTCACACAAACGTTTACACATTATTTATCTACCTGTCTATCTGTCTCTCTGTATGCCTGTCTGTCTCTATTTATGTTTGTGTCTATCTACTATTTAAGTACTTTCGTCTACAGAAGAGAAGTAGATTTTATATTGAACTTTGTTTTTTATGAGTTGGGCAGTAGTGATAAAAGCGATCTCCTCTGTCAGTTTCAAACCTGCTATTAAAATGTTTATAGATGGGAGTTTTGGTTTTTAATAAGTGTTACCTACCATTTAACCAGTTTAGATTTGGGTACCATAAAGCCATTACAAAGATACTGCACATTAGTAACCGGGAAAGTAATCACTGAGCTTGAAAAATGTATTTGCAGAGACTGAAATAAGATGTTTATAGATAGGAGTACAAAGGAAAGCAAACAGCAAGAGTCCAACTGATTTTCTGAAGGCTGTTAGTTATATAGTATAGACGATAATAACTACACTATAGGTAGATTAAAACTAACTATATTGCGTGTCAGAGAAAGGATGATACTACCAAACTGATGTACAATTATCGAATTTTTTTACCTTCGTGCATATGATATTGTAAGACATACCTGATCTTTCGTCCACTGCCTCTTGACGACACTGATGTTTGAGTTAAGATACTGGGTGTTCAGAATTGTGGGCCGAAGTTATGGTAAAAATTCGTTGCACATATTTGAGTTATAAAAAAAAAAAAGAAAAACATCTTAAATTGAAAAACGCTTTATGAAGAACAATTTTTCTCTCTCTCTCTCTCTCTCTCTCTCTCTACGTCTGACATTAATATCTCTCTTATCTCTCAGCCGCATCGTGGAAAAGCCGTAATTCTGTACCCAGCTCTTACCCTCGTGTCATCAAGTGCTAGTCGTGGAAGATTTAAAAGCCGTATTCTAGGAGACACAGGAAGCTTCGTAACACTTCTTTCTTACCGACTAGTTCTTCATAGTGCACCTTATAACTTTCTTGTATCCTATAAAGCGTCTTAGTATCGACAGTTTGCACTAATACAGTAAAAGAGGCTTCGGAGATGTAATGTGAAGAAGAAATCGGCAAGAAACAGGTATAACGAAATCTTCAAAGCTCTATATGAAAAAGGTCTAGAATTTAGTGAGGTGAAGAGATCAAGTGGCTGAAAAATTATCCACTTTTTCTTTACTATGAAATAAAACACTTAAAAGCCAAACTGGGTCCCCCTTTAAGTATAAATATTGTGTCTTCAAAATAATAGCAATTTTAATATATATCTAAACTTTTCCATCTGGGTATAAGACTCATCCTAGACATTAAAACATCCAAGGCGGAATAATTACTTCTTTCACGTACCAGTATGTGTTTTCCTTTCGTTCTTTCTCATAACATTTCCATGCTGTTTTTTTTTAATGCATTTTTTTTTTTTTTACTTTTTCCTACAAATTTCGGCTGGAGGGTTTGGTGAGAGGTGGGGGACTTTCTTTTTTTCCTATTTTTTTCCTACCCTTAT
The DNA here is from genome assembly GCF_032717465.1 of Coenobita brevimanus. NCBI lineage: Eukaryota > Metazoa > Arthropoda > Malacostraca > Decapoda > Coenobitidae > Coenobita > Coenobita brevimanus. Next base: position 47,050,908 of record NC_136977.1, on the reverse strand, counting down.
CTTATTCCCGTTATGCGGTCGTTCCCTTAAACAGGATTTGCCTGGTATGGACCAAGCGACCTGCTGCAGTAATCCTCTTTACCTATGGTCTTAAGTTCCCCCCTCTCTCTCTCTCTCTCTCTCTCTCTCTCTCTCTCTCCGAACATAGAACTTTCTACCTCCCTTCCATCCCTCCCCCAATTTCTTCTCCCCGTCCCCATATTCGACTTAAATGAGCATGCTTCTCCCCTCGCCCTCTCTCCCTCCCCCCTTTTCTCCCTCATTCCCTATTCTCCCCTTTTTCTCCCTCATTCCCTATTTAGCTTCCTTCTCCTCTTCCTCCCTCCTCTCCCCCTTTTCCTCCTCCTTTTCCTCCCTCTTCGTAGCTTCCATCTCTCCATCCTTTCCCCTTTTCCTCTCGCTTTCCCTCCCGAGCTTCCTTTTTCCTCCCCTCCTTCCTCCCCCTCCTCTTCCATCTCCCTGCCTCTCCTCAGCCATTTACTTATTTCACATCCGACTCCATACCTCAGCCCTCGTCACCTTCCACTTCGCTAATCACCATCATTTTCCCTAAAGCTTTTCGCTTCTTCCATCTGTCTACTTATCTCTTTCTTTCAGCTGTTTTATTTCTCTTTCCACTTCTATTTCTCCATCATCATTTTTTTCTTTTGACTATTCATCCCTTCCTGCCTGTCCTTCACCAAGCTATATTTTATCAATCTTTCCCTTTTCATATTTCTATGTTAATTTTTGTTTCACTTCTGTTTGTCCTTTTTTTTTTTTTTTTTTTTCAGTCCACTGTCCACCCCATGTTTTCTTTCTTCTTTCTTTCATCTACGTTTACTCGTACTTTTTCCCTTTCATTTGTCCATCACTTTTACTTCTATTCTTCTACCAACCTCCTTTTTTTTTTTTTTTCTTTATTTGTCTTTGTCTTTACACTCCTTGCTTGTTCCTCCACCTTCTCACTCTTCTCTTTCCGCGTTTGTACCAAGTCACGCCTTTCTTCACGTCTTCGAATAATCTCCTTTCCTTTCCATCTCATTGCCCTTCTGTCTCTTCCCAAGTCACACCTTTCTTCATTCCTTCGAATCATCTCATTTCCTTGCCATCTCATTGCCCTTGTGCCTCTTCCTCTCACACCATTCCACCTCTTTCTCCACCTTCCCGCATCATCTCATTTCTTTTCCACCCCATCACCTTTTCCTCTTCCTCTCACAACATTCTACCCTTCATTTTCCTCCATCTCATCACCATTTTTCTTCTTTCTCACACACAATTCCATCCCTTTCCTCCCCTCCTTAATCATTCAGTGTCTTGTGCCAGCCACGCATCTGCATCCCTGTCACTCCTCTTCCCCCTGACCTCACAGCGCTGTTCCTTATTTACCTACGCCTCACAACCTGGGTGAAGTTTATGTTCTCGCCCCTGCCTGTCTGTCTGTCTATTCACATGGTTACAGAAAAATTAATGGGAGGATCATAATGAAAATTTATGAGGGCGTTCCTACCTACTGATCCATGAATAAAAAAAAAAAAAAAAAAAGTGAAAGTACTGTAGATAAGTACACAGTGGTATTTTGACCTGACTAAAGACACACATGTTTCTCTTCTTCTCCATTCCGTTACCAACCCACCTCTTTCTTTCTTTCTCAAATCACCCATATTTAACAACCCCATCCCCCTCCTCTCTCTTTCTAACTATCCCAGGTTATTTGCCACCCATCCATCCACACTCCAGCCTCCTATTTCTCCTCGTCAATATAATTTTCTTTTCGTCCTTCCTTTTACTAAAACATTACCTTTCTTTCACCCTGCCTAACCACGTCAATCCCCATCTCCACCTGAGCCCACATTTTTTTTTTTTTTTTTTTTTTCATCAAAACCCATCTCTTTCTCATCTTAATCACTATCATTCTCCATTTTCTTCCATTCCTTTATCAACCACCACCTTTTTATTTCTCTGCTTATCTACCCTATTTCCTTGACCCCACCCTTCCCCCCATCCCCCTTCGTGCTCACACCAGTTGGGCGAGTACTGACAGCTGACGAAGATGTATTGCCGTTCGCCCCAGCCTCTTGATGCTTACACTTAACCCAACCTAACCTGAAATAACCTAAACTAACCTACACCAAACCTAACTTTATTTTGCTCTAATCTAAACCAAAACTTAAATATATCTCACCTTAACCTAACCTAAACAAATCAAAATCTAAAATATTAACCTAATCTCCCACCAGCGGGGCGAGTATTGACTGCTGATGGAGACGTACCACCACTCTCCCCAGCCCCGCGACACGCACATCCGAGCCATGGGGTCGAGGCCGGGGGAGGCTGACCTTTGACCCTGGGCTGGCGAGGGGTCACGGCTGGGGTCTTCCCTAACTCAGCACCGGTGTGACGGGTTTCGGCGTGCGGGGTGACAGGCTGAGGGGGTGACGGGTGAAGTTGTGTTTGGTTGGTTGGTGTGTGCACAAAGGTTTGGAGATGTTGGTGCGTACTAGCTGGTGTGTTTGTGTGACGTGTTTGGGTGTTGGTGTGTATTGGCTGGTGTGTTGGTGTGAAGCGTTTGGGTGTTTGTCATGTTTGGGTGTGTTGGTACGACGTGCTTGGGTATGCAGGGTGACAGGCTGGTGGGTGATGGGTGAAGGGGTGTGTGGTTGATTTGTGCACTCAGGTTTGGAGGTGTGTGGGTTGGTGTGTGGCTGTTGTGTGAAGGGACAGGTTGGGGGTGATGGCTGAAGCTGCGTATGAATAATGTGTGCATACAGGTCTGTGGATGGTGTGTGTGGATATGGATTGCTTGTTTGAGAGTGCTGGTGTGTGTGTGTGTGTGTGTGTGTGTGTGTGTGTGTGTGTGTGTGTGTGTGTGTGTGTGTGTGTGTGTGTGTGTGTGTGTGTGTGCACAGATGTGGGGGTATTTGGTATGTGGTGTTACAGGTGCGGGTGTGTGCATGCGTGGTGGGACAGGTGTTGGGATGATGCGTGCGACCTGCATGTACACGTAAGCGCGTAGATCAACTTTCTGACTGCTACGATTCGGTTCTAATGCTTATTTATCTATCCAACAAAATTATATCTTCATTAAGACTGGGAAATGCTTATGGGAAAATTCTGTATCCCCATATATGTATTCATTCTTTTTTAATGCGCCCAACTCTGACCCAGCTCCCGAGGTCCAGCAGTCATCTAACAACACGGAAGTAGACGACCGACGTACTTATCTTACGAGTTTGTGACACCTGGAAATGACTTAGGAAATGACTTGTTTGGTAGTCGACCGTATGTGGGACAGGGAAATGATGGTAAGTTCATAGATTTCAGAAAGGACTTACGAAAGAACTTGCTGGGTAGTAGGTTCTACAACCTTTGCAGGACGGGAAAGTTATAATAAGTTGGTGGATTTGATCACGGAAAGATTTATAGTAAGTCTGTGGATCTGAGCAGGGTAAGAATCTACATTTTCCTTTCCTTGTTCTTGTTGCAGATAAAGTCTTAGTTGCGACTGGAAAATTATCTTTAGTCTGTATGGTAAAGGGAAAATTCTACGCTTTTCTTCTAGTGCCCATCCCTCATATCCAAATCTTACTTAAAAACAAATCATACTTACGAAAGGGGAAAGATCTTAAGTTTAACTCTGCACTTAGGGAAGGTTTTGCTGTGTCGACGATCGCATACGCTTTGTGGGAATCGATGTGGAAAGGAGATTGTGGTAAGATGTATTGTCCATCAGCCTATTTTTCTTCGTCGTTTATCGAGCTATACGCATACAAGGAGTCCCGGGAAATACATCGTGGGTTTATCTGCATACGTGGAATAGAGAACGACTACCTTTTTGTGTATGAAACTCTACCTTTTTGTGTGTGAAACTTGTTTACACTAAGGGAAGAGTGAGGGATGAATTGAACACCAAGTCCCCCGTCACTCTCTCTCTCTCTCTCTCTCTCTCTCTCTCTCTCTCTCTCTCTCTCTCTCTCTCACACACACACACACACACACACACACACACACACACACACCACCTGTCCCCAAACACAAACAAAACAGCCTCGTTACTCGCCACCCCAATGACCGTAATTTCGTCTTCTAAGGAACCTCCCTCTCTCCTTTTCCCTAATTTAGTTTGCATATAGTACGTTAATTTCCTTTTGGCTGTTCCTCATGCAAGCTGAGTCACTATCAAACCATCACAGGGCAGGGAGTAACTTGGGTATTTTATTCTAGATACGAGGAAACGATACACTAAGCCGATTCTCGTATATTACCATTTCAAGAGTTCCATGTAAAATTAATCGCAAAGCAGAAGGAACCTGGGAGACTCATTTATTCCAGAGAACATGGCCAAAAAAAAAAAAAAACTCTAAACACCATTATTATAAACGTTTTTTTTTTTTACTTCAGTATGTAAATGAGACTGATTATTTCCACATTTATTTTCAACCTTTATCTTAATACAATATCTTTTAGAGCAGCTATTTGAGCTATGAAGGGTTAAATATGAGAAAGAAAATTTAAAAATCTCTTTCTGGAAATAATTAACTGCTACAGAGATTTATAAAAAAAAAAAAAAAAAAAAAAAAAAAAAAAGGCTAATATCCTTCTATAAATTCTTCCCCAGCACTTTATGAGTACCCCCTCCCAGCATTTTATGGACACCTTCCTCCCTCAACACTTTACTAAACACTTACACCAGCTGAGTTCGTCTCCTGTCTACACCTGGACGGAGACAAACATGGCACACACATACTTTCCCTCACTATCTACACACCACACGCACGCACTCACTTTTTCACTCACCACCCATCACACAACTCCCACTCACCCCTCACCCCGTCTCAGCAACTCTAGCTACAGCACTCACCAAAAACTTTACCTCTCTCTCTCTCTCTCTCTCTCTCTCTCTCTCTCTCACACACACACACACACACACACACACACACACACACACACACAAATCTTCCTCAATTTACAGTTTGCATCACGAGCCGTTTGGTGGTTCCTTCATGATGACAATTCTGCAAAATTATGAGCAATATTAAGCGATTTAGGAGAAAAAATTTACCCCAAGAATGTCCATTTCTTTTCTCCTCTTCGTCAACTAACTTTGGGGGACACTGAGCCTTTTCAATATAATGGGGTACTTTTCTGGTGTATTTTCTCTAACGTCAGACGATTTTATTAAGCCTACGTGAGACTTTTCGATCTAAGATGCCTAGATTTGTCCAGTACCCCCTGGATTTCAAAGGATCGTACCTAAGACTAAAAAAAAATCTTGAGAATGGTGAAAAGAGTAAGAATTCGTCATCGTAAAGAAAAGATTGATGCTGATCTCTTTTTTTAGTCCCTCTGTTACGATGTCTATCCCAGGAAAAGAAATGCAGGTGTGGTCACAGGTGTTACAGGTGGGTTCTGACGGATGTGGCAAAGCAAACTCCATTCACTCCTTCAATAGTGCACCGTCTATTTCTGTTTTATTCCCTTCACTCCTTCAGTACAATACCGTCTACTTCTGTCTTATTTCTTTCACTCCTTCAACAGAGCACCGTCTATTTCTGTTTTATTCTTTTCACTCCTTCAATACAGTACCGTCTAATTTCTGTTTTATACCTTTTAACCCTTCAATAGAATCCCGTCTATTTCTGTTTTATGCTTGTTAACACTGGATTACCTCATTCAGTTTTAAGACCTTTCATGATGACGATATGCAATCAGGAGGGAAACGTCTACCCAGTTCCTAAATATTATTCTCTCTCATGGTAAATAACTTCTTGTAAATATGATTCCTTCTGACAGTAAATAACTTCTTGGAAACATTATTCCTTCTGATGGTAAATAACTTCGTGTAAATATTATTCTTTCTGATTGTAAACAACTTCGTGTAAATATTATTCTTAATGATGGTAAACAACTTCGTGTAAATATTATTCTTTCTGATGGTAAACAACTTCGTGTAAATATTATTCTTTCTGATAGTAACTAACTTCGTGTAAATATTATTCTCTCTAATGGTAAGTAACTTCTTAAAAATTTTATTCTTTCTGATGGTAAGTAATTCCAGGTAAGATTCACACCTGTACATCGACAAAGAAGTTTTCTATTTTATACGTGACGAAGCCAGACGATTATATTTTCACAGTGAAGGAGTAAAATAGTTAAGCTTAACGAGGAGAGGATTTGCTTGAGAGATAATATATGACTTTAGAATTAAATTTTGACACACTGACTAAATTTCTGACACACTAACATTCTTTTGGCTTTATTGTTGCTACTGACAGACGATTTTCTCAGCCAAAACTTAAATATCTTGTGGTGGAAGGGGGTAGAAATTCACTTTTGAACAAAGGATAGTTCTTGAGGTAAACAGACGCAGCTTTTATTTACCTCATGTTGTCTTTGTTACCTCCAGACGATTTTTTCAAGCTACAGGAAATCTCTCGTGATGTAAGGGGTAAACAGAGAGAGAGAGAGAGAGAGAGAGAGAGAGAGATTCTATCTATCTAATCTACTATATTCTTGTAAGCACCAGACGATTTTACTACTCTTGGTGGGGGACGACCTCTCGTAATGATTAGAAATACAGTTAACAGAATATACAGTTAATTGAAATACAGTTAATACAAAAGGAACTGGCTTGATCGGTAGACTGAGATAGCCTTCAAATCAATTTCAGCTGGTCTATTTGTAACTACACTTTTTCCAACATACGATTTAATTCAGCTTGGTGAAAGTCTCTCGGAAATAAAGCAAAAAACAAAAAAACAGAGACAAAGTAAATGAAAAAAAGGAGTAAACTTGGAGGTAAAAATGTATGGGTTAGTAAATGTCCTCTCCTGTTGCTACCACCAAACGATTTGAGCGGGCTTGGATGAGGTAAGACCTATCGTAAAGCTAAAAATAGAGTTAAAATTGAAGGATCTTGCTTGGGGGGTAAACAGACAGGGGGGACCGAATTAATTTCCGATACCCTGATGTGCATTATCATACGAGTGACGTTAATCGGGTTGTATCTGTCACGGAGGGAGTGTTTATCATTGGTGGAATTATCGAATTATTCTGACAGCGAGGGTCCTGCAGCTCTATGCATTATCTATATAAACTCTATGCGCACTCCACATCCTCCTCCAGACCTCTTCTTGAATCTTGGCTCCACCCATATCCTGACTGACCCAACTTTTATTTATCTACTCATTTAGTCATTTATTTTTTACTCTACTACTACTACTACTACTACTACTACTACTACTACCACTACCACTACTACTACTACTTCCTTTACTCCTCCTCCTTCTACTCCTCAGAACAGCTCTCTTAAAATGTGACCCCACCCATTCCTCTACCATCCCACTTCTCTTCCTTGCAACCCTCCCCCCCCCCCACCAACCTTTCCCCTCCCACCACTGACACTCCTCATAACACCTCTTCATTTTTTACCCCACCACTCTCTCCATTATCTAACTGTATTTCTGACCCCATCTCATTGACCTTCTAACCTTAGCCTTACTTCTTTCTTGACCCCTTAATAATACATCCTCGACACACACACACACCCTATTTCTCTTCTACCAGGGCAATATAATAAAAAATATAATTTGGTTTTACGCCAGGTATCCCCGAAGGGCTCAAGGCGTAGCCCCTGGGTAGAGGACTTTGGACTGGAGCGTGTAGCATTTTATGACCGGACGCCCTTCCTGATGTCTACCAATGACCCTTAGGTGGATTCGATCCTCCGACCCTTCGGTCAGAGCGGAGCGCTCTAACCCACTGAGCCACAACAACACCTTATTTATTATCCCAATACTCCCTCCTCAACCAACTGCATTTCTCACCCCACCTCCTCACTACCATCTAATTCGTAGGTTCTGTATGAGTCCACCTTTTTTTCTTCCCTCTCCATCATCACCATTCCTCACATGTTTGATCTAATTTTCTAGTTGGCATCATTGACCCCAACCTGTCCCATGCCACTCATATTTCTTCCTAACCTCGCCACACTGGCTCATCTTCCCCTCCTCATCTCATTATCTGACTCCACCTCTACCCCACCACCTCACTGTCTGACCCCTTCTCTTCCCCTCCACCTCACCGTCTTACCCCACCTCTTCCCCCACCACCTCACCGTCATACCCACCTTTCCCCCACCACCTCACTGTCTGACTCCACTTCTTTTCCTCTCTCATCTACTTATTTATCCACGGTCCCGTCACATATTCCTTGACCTCTCTTCTCTTCTTCCACATTTCCTGACCCTTCTTCACCTTCTGACCTCTCATCTGTCCAATGCTCTCCACTCCAACTTTGCACCTTACCCTCCTACCCACCTCCCACGCCATCTCACCCTCCTAGCCACCTTCACGCCACCTCAACGTCCTACCGACCTCCCACGCCACCTTACCCCTCTCTCCACCTCCCACACCACCTTCCCCTCCTATCCACCTCCCATTCCAACTTTCTCTCCAACCCATCTCCCACTCCAACTTCCCCTCGTACCTACCTCCCACTCCACCTCACCCTCCCATTCCATCTTACCCTACCCATCCCCCACCCCTCCATCCTCCTGTCTCCGTCTCTCCACCACCCCGACTCCACCTCTTAAACACCTTGACCTCAGCTTGACCCCACCTTTCCCCAAACCTCTCACACTCTGACCCCATCATTCCCCACCCAAACCCACCTCTTGCTCACCTGGTCCAACCCTTTCCCCTCTCAAACCCACCTTTCCCAACTCCTCCCTATGTTAAATTCTAAAAGATTACGTAGTGTGCAGTGACTATTTGCTATCCACAATCTATTCCGCCATGCCTTGTCATCCCACTACCACTACCCTACTTTTCTCTCCCTTGTCGCAACTCCCCCCTACCCAGACCATTATACATCCTCTTCCATACCCTAATTCCACCTTCCTCTAGCCCTCTCCCTGTTTAATCCCACTCTCCCCCTTCATTCCAAGTATGTATCTAACCTTATCCTTCACTTCCTCCGCCCCCATCCTCCTCTCCAAGTTTCTCAGTCCCTCCCCTACTTCCCCACCCTCCCCTCCTAAACCCTAACATCCCCACCCTAACCCCACCAATAAACCACCATTACCCCACCCATGCACACCTTTCCTTCACTCGAACTCCGCAGCTTCACCTCATAGTTCCCACACCCTTGCCCTCACCCTCCACCACTTTCCCCAACCACACCAACCCAACCCCAACATGCCACAACCTCTACCTCACACTCCCCCCATCTCCCACCCCACCCAACCTCCACCCTGACCCCACCCCGACCTCACAAGCCCCCCATCACGATCCGTCTCCTCCCCCTACGTGCTTAACTCTTATGATCTTGTTTTTATCTCGACTAACATAACCTGGCTCCGCGGCTAAGTGGGGTGATCTGTGTGTGTGTGTGTGTGTGTGTGTGTGTGTGTGTGTGTGTGTGTGTGTGTGTGAGAGAGAGAGAGAGAGAGAGAGAGAGAGTGAGTAGGGTTTTGGTATTTACTGACGCGTATTTTTTTGTTTACAACCGTGTAATGCAAATTTTAATCAAGATATATAAATTTATGTGTATATCTCCTTGAGTGTGACGTACAAGAGTATGTTTATGTCGTGTGTGTGTGTGTGTGTGTGTGTGTGTGTGTGTGTGTGTGTGTGTGTGTGTGTGTGTGTGTGTGTGTGTGTGTGTGTGTGTGCCCAACTAGCCCAAATCCCAAACAACACTCCAGTGAACAAGGGTCAGTGACTGTATTAAAGAGGGCACAAAGGGATGGACAGGGTGTGGGTGTCTGGGGAGTGTGAGAAGTGTAGAAGGGAATCAGTGGAAAGGTGTGGGAGAGGTGGAGGGAATAAGGACGAGGAGTGAGGGAAATTGTTGGAGAAAATGGAGAAAAAGTTTGAACGATGAGATGAAAAACAGTGACAAAAGAAACTATGGAAAATGGGACTGGCATGCACTGATAGATCTGTCTTGTGATTTTTTGAGAGACTGGATGAGCACTGTGGAAGAGAGTAAAGAGGGTAAGGAAGTGAGTAAAGAAGTGAGATGGGATGAGAGAGCCCGCTGGGAGATGGGAGGGGAGGGGTGAGAAGGGTGAAGTGGAGGGGTGAGGACGGGGGAGTCTGTGTAAGGCAAGAAAAGAGGGCAGGCAAAGACGAATGTGCCGGGAAAGGAGAGATTTAGGTGGGCATATGCAGGGTCTGGCAGGGAAAGGAGCATAAAAAGAAAAATGGGCTGGGAAAGAGAAATGATAGGGGGAGGAAGGATGGATGTGAAGAAGAGAAAAAGAAATGTTTAGGAGAAGAAAGAGAGAGAGAGAGAGAGAGAGAGAGAGAGAGAGAGAGAGAATGAATTACGGACAGAGGACTGAGGACTGGGAATTAGAATGGATAGTTAGGGGAGGAAGCGATCAGGGATAAGACATAAGATAGGATAGAGGATAGTGTCAAGAAAGGATAGCTAATTCTTCCACTAATTAATGATGTCTCTAAAGCTGAGCAGAACCATCTGGCCGAAGCAAAAATGACACGAAATTTACACCGTTGTTCTGAAAAAAAAAAAAAAAAAAAAAAAATAGTGTAGGCTGATTCTGTACTCTTTGCCGAAGACCATAAAGTTTTCCAAAATTGGTGTGTCCTTATTACGATTTTTTGCCTGACTCTCTTGGGCCAGCTCTAAGCAGTGTTACTTGTTCGAGTGATCTAGTAATCTTACACTCAACATTTCCGCTAGTGCAAGACCATCTATATACGGCTTAGAAGAAATCCCACGTACTAGAAAGGTTAGAGACAATCTCTATTATCAACACTCAGCAGTCTTAGATATGATAAACAATGTCCATTATAGATTTACTAACAATTACTAGTACCAACAATCACCATTAAAAACAATCGCTAATATAATAAACACTGTCCATTATTCTGTTTATTGATTATTCTCCTGAGGTTTCAAGAGAGTGACGTGAATTATCTGACACCCTGCCATGCAAAGAGAGACCGCCAGCCGGAGAGGAAGGGGGAGGGAGAGGGAAAGGAGGAGAAGACGGAAAGGGAGAGGAGAAAAAATAATATATGAACTGCGAAGGAAGGGAAAGGAATGACAGGGAGGTGGAAAAAATTGAAAAGGATGAAGGGATGGGAAGGGAAGAAAATGACGGAGGAAGGAAGGAGTAGAGAATTAAAAAAAGAGAGAAGAGAAGAAGAGAATAGAGAAAAGAAAGAGGAAAAAAATGGAAAAAGAGAAGGATCGAGGGTAAGGGGGGGGGGTGAAATGCAAGGTTAGGAAAGAGAGGGGGGGAATGTGGGGGGGAATGACAAAAAATGGAAAAAGGCTGTTGAACATAAATACCTGGAAGATGTGAAGTTATCAAGGGAATGACACGAAGCTGAAACAGTGATCCGAGAATCAATATCAACATGAGAAACAGTGTGGAATGAAAGAGAGGGGGGCAAGGAGACGTGAGAGGGGCGCATGGAGAGAAAACGACGTGGAATGAAAGGGGAAGAAGAGATAGAGGTGGGGGAGACGCTTTAAAAAGGAAGAGAGAGGAGAAAAAAAAAAAAAAGACGAGGCGAGAATGAGAGAGGAGAGGAGAATGGGAGAATGGTCATGGGAGGGAGTTTCTTACGATCTGAAGGTGAGAGAGGGTGGATGAGATGAATGGATAGGAGGCAAAAAGGAGGTGTTTAATGACAGCTGAAAACGACAGGGATGGAGAAAAAAAAATAGGCAAAAAGGTTGAGGGATGAGAAAAACCGAGGAAAGAGAGGAAGTTGTCGTTCGCATGACGAGAAGTTGACCTCAGAGATGGAGATCGAAGACGAGGAGAGAGATACAAAGGAGAAAAATGTGGAGAAGAAAGAGAGAAATAGATGCCTGGAGAGTTACCAGAAGGAAAAAAAGTGGAGGAGAGAAGAGATGAACGAAGTGGAGGAAAGAGGAGAAAAATGAGGGAAAGAGGAGAAGTAGTGTCCAGAGAGGAGAAAAACAGAGAGAAGAGGAAACCGTGCTGGATTAATGGAATGGGACTGGGAGAGGGATAGATAGATAGGTATATAGATAGACAGATTCATACATAGACAGATAGATAGATTAGTGAGAGAGAGAGAGAGAGAGAGAGAGAGAGAGAGAGAGAGAGAGAGAGAGAGAGAGAGACAGAGACAGAGAGAGAGAGAAAATCAAGAAACATAAAAAATAAACAAGATAAGACCAAGGAAAAGAGTAGGACAATAAAAGATAAAAAAGGAGGAAAATTGCAAGTGAGGGGAGACGAGGATAATGGGTCATGGAAGAGGAGGGTCAGGGGGGAGGAAGGGAAGGAGACAGAAAGGCGGAGAGGAGAAGAGAAGAGAAGGTAAAAGAAGAAATGAAATGAAATGTGAAGAGATGAGGGAATGAATGAAAAGCGGAGGGAAAGGTAAAGGAAGATGGAGAAGAGAAAAGAGAAGAGAATGGAAGGGAACAGAACAGAAGGGAAGAAAAGGGAAGGGAAGGGCAGGGGAGAGGAGACAAGAGAAAAGAAGAAAAGAGAAGAGAACGAGAGAAGAGGAGTAAAAAGAGAAGACCACGTAAGAAACCCTATCAGACTGCAAGGACCAGACACAAAGCTTGCCCATCTAAACAATGACAAGATGGAAGAAAGATGAAAAGCGAGGACACTACAGTACACACTGGAAAGCAGGAGAAGACAAGAGCAGATATGGGTAAGGAAAATGTAAGAGACGTTAAGAATATGCAACGAACCACGTGTGAACTGCATATGTACAAAGAAGAAAAGAGAAGACAAAGCTAGGCAAAGAAACGCAGAAGCAATACAAGAGAAGATAACAGATGACATGGCAAGTGATAATAAGAGAAAATAACAAAAGAGAAGGGAAAGGATTGCACACTAAAAGTGCTGAACACACAATCTAAAAATAACATGAGAATAAAGACGGCATGAGGAGACAAAAAAAGGGAATAGTAGGGATGCTGAGTGAAAAATAAGAGAAGAGAGGAGAGAAAGGAAGAGTTAGAAGGAGAGAAATGAGAGCAATTGGGGTTGACGTGGCTCCATAATGACAGTAAAAACAGAACAGGAAAAGAAGAGGAGATAAGAGAATAAAATGTGGCTCGAATAGACAATGCAAGAGAAGACAAGAGGAGACAGGTGAAGAGGGGACAAAAAAGAAAAGCCCAACGGCAATAAGAGATGGGACAAGATACCCAATGTAGGATGAATTTTTTAAAGGGAAGGACACGGGTACTAAACAGTAAGGCACGACTGACTGCCACCCAACCCTGATCCTGAGGTCGGGGCGGCGTGGGATAAATCGGAAGAGACAGTCGGGTCGCGTGGGGGTCAAGCCAGTGTGGGAGTCAGAGGTCACGGTGGAGGAGGGGTGGGGGAGAGTGGGGACTGGTGAAGGGTGGAGAGATGACGAAGAGAATGGGAAGAAAGAGGAAAAGAGGAGAGGGAGAGGAAAAGGGAGATGAGGAAGAGGGAAATGGGAGAGGGGGTGGAAGGGGAAGAAGTTGAAGAAGAGAGAGAAAAGGGAGTGGAAAAGGGGAGATGAGAGTGGGAGAGGAGAATGGAAGAGCATTGAGGAAAGAAGGGAAGAGGAACGGGGGATGGAAAAGAGGGGAGAGTAGAGTGGGGGAAGGGCAGGGGGGTGTCAACTGGGACAGGAAGCGATGGTGAGGGAAGGAGTATGGGGGATGAGAGGGAGGCGAGGAGAGGAAAGAGAGGGATGAAATGGGGGAGGGGTCAGAGGAAGGGCAAAGGAGAAGCGGGGTTGGGATGGGGATAGGGTGAGAAGAGAGTAAGGGATTGAGTAAGAGGTTGAGGAGAGGGAAGGGTAGAGGAGACTGGGGGAAGGAGGAGAGGGAGGGCGTGGAGGACACTTGAGGAGGGGGTTGGGAGAGGGGGATGAATAAATTACCTCAGGTCGTTATCTCCCCCAGCCTTTACCGGGTGGGGAAAAAATGGCGCGGGGAAATTAATATCGAACACCGTCTTTGGAGAGGAACGGTGGACACAAAAATAATCAGCCACTCTCTCCTATGCTGTACAGTGTGGGACAAAAGATCGCGTACTGTTCCAATGCATCCTCTTCACATTTAAGGCATATCAGTCGTCTTCCTTCCTGACGCATCATATCTAAAGACAGAGAAGCATATCAAGCCTTTCTTAGTTTATGGAAATTAATAAGTAAAGAAATCTGGATACAAGAGGTGAAATATTAGACGAACTTTTGTTTCTGACTCTACCTCCCGAACACAGGACGAAAATTCTGAAATACCAAGATGGTCTATTCTCATCGGGTAAGGAGGCTCCCTAGCAACTCTTCCTTAACGATTTATTTTCCAAACTCCCCATTAACATCCTATTTTTTGCTCCTTATATCTTCTTGATCTCGACACAGATTGCATGAACAACACGCAAGAATATAGCAACGGGGCAGAATAAATAAACCGGTAGGGAAGAGGTGTTTGCACGAGAATACCGCCAAATGAACTGGTCTGTATTAAGTACCTTTCTACAAACTTTTCTTATGTCGCTCACTGAAGTCAGATAATGTGGCACGAGTTTGAGTTTTTGATTAACGTACTTAAAATTACCCGACCCAATGAAACATATGGAAACACAACACCCATGTCCAGTTATCACCGAACCTATATGGGTAATAGCACTTTATTATTTTATTATTATCATTATTATTATTAACTACTTCGAGCTGGTGAATGTAAATTATATGAAAATAATTTTTAGAAAGTCATATACTGTATAAGGGAAAAATCACTAAGGACCAGAAAAACAAAACCAGTATGAGTGAAAGTCCTATTTATTATTATTATTATTATTATTATTATGTGGTAGGTGGGGGCGCTCACCATCCACTCACTTGATGTAGTGCTGCTCTCTGGTGAATGCCTTTTCCTTTCTTTCTTCCTTCCTTCCTTTTCTATCTTTAATTCCTTCATTCGCTCCTCTTCCTTCTGCCTACGGGTGACTTTACACTCCCTATTCTGTTTTTCTTTACTTCATTCTTTCCTCTTCCTTCTGTCTATGGGTGACTCTACACTGAGTGACAAGCCAAATGCTTTCCTGTACACCAGGAGACCATTTACTACGCCGGGTGGTAACCATATAACCAAAATATGGCGCCTGGTGGTTTAGTGGGTAATTAAAGTGCTCCAATCGGATTGAGCCTCTGAAGGTTTATATCCAAGGGACGGTTGGGGTTTATCGCTCACATAATGCCTCTCAGGGATGAGCCAGGCTGGTCACTCTCATCTTAAATGTCAGGACCAACTTGCTTAGCCCCGGGCCCCAACACTTCTCGTGATGATGATGATGATGATGATGATGATGATGATTATTATTGCAACAACAACAACAACAACAACAACAACTACTACTACTACTACTACTACTACTACTATTACTATATTATTATCATTATTATTATTGGTAGTATCCAAATTTGCCTAATATCAGTTAAAGCAAATATAGGTTACCAAGAGGGAAAATTTAATAATCATACATTGGAAACCATCATTATAAAAAAATTTGGCAACGACTCTTAATTATATTGATCATTTATGCCTATTGTTAGCGAATATCCATCATAGCAAGCACTAATTATCTAAGAGAGACGAAACTATTAAATACAAATTATAAACAAAAGGAATAAAATTGTAAAAAAAACAGTAGAAAATTATCCACATCTCTCAGGGCAATTAAGACGATCATTAGGCAATATTTTGACCTCCGCCAAAAACGATAAGGCATATAATTTGGACATCGCTTATTCGGACAGCGCTTACTCGGACACCATGTATTTAGACATCGTTTATTTGGACATCGTTTATTACATCGTTTATTTGGACATCGCTTATTTGGACATCGTTTATTTGGACATCGTTTATTTGGACATCGTTTATTTGGACATCGCATATTTGGATAGAGCTTATTTCGACACCGTTTACTTGGACATCGTTAATTTGGACATCGTTTATTTGGTCATCATTTATTTGGACATCGCTTATTTGGACACTGTTTATTTGGATATTATTTATTCGGACATCGTTTCTTTGGACATCGTTTATTCAGATATCGTTTATCTGGACATCATTTATTCGGACATCGTTTAGTTGGACGTCATTGATTTGGACATCGTTTATTAGGACACTGCTTATTCGGACATCGTTTAGTTGGACATCATTTATTCGGACATGGTTTAGTTGGACATCATTTATTTGGACCTCTTATTCAGACATCATTTCTCTGGACATCGCTTAGGACATCGTTTATTTGGACACAGCTTAGGACATCGTTTATTTGGACATCGTTTATTTGGACATCGTTTATTCGGACATCGTTTATTCGGACATCGTTTATTTGGACATCGTTTATTTGGACATCGTTTATTTGGACATCGTTTATTTGGACACCGTTTATTTGGACATCGTTTATTTGGACAACGTTTATTTGGACATCGTTTATTCGGACATCGTTTCTCCGGCAACAAGCAACCTCGCCATCGGGAAAGCAAGCTGCAGACATAAATCAGCATTATGCGGATGTGCAATTGCGTTTCCATGAATAATATATCTTCTTGAAGGCGGGGAGCAGAGGGGAGGGGAGAATGGGTGAGGGGAGAGGGAGAGAGAGGGGAGGGGAGAATGGGTGAAGGGAGAGGGAGAGAGAGGGAAGGGGAGAATGAAGAGAGGAAGAGGGAGAGGGAGAAAGAGAGGGAGACAAGCTGTGTGTGAGGAAGGGAAAGGGCAGTGTTGTGTCGTGTGTGTGTGTGTGTGTGTGTGTGTGTGTGTGTGTGTGTGTGTGTGTGTGTGTGTGTGTGTGTGTGTGTGTGTGTGTGAGAGAGAGAGAGAGAGAGAGAGACCGTAAGCCACCATCAGCAACCATACACCCTCTTCAGCGCAATGACGCCTTATTTAATTTTATTCCTGATGACGTCAGACGATTTTACTCAGACTAGGGGGAGACTCCCGTAAAAAATCGTCTGGAAAGAAACCGTATGTATGTAGGTAAAAGCAATATTAGCCTCAGGTCACAAGTACTCCTCCACACATGACAACACTTCCATTTTCCTGTGCACTCCTCTCACGACACCCACTCCATTTTAGTTTGTACTTGGCCGATTGGCATGGGTTAATTCTGGCAATCTCCCTCCCTCAGTGGAAAGGTCCGGAACTCCAAAGAATCTCACATTAGGACTGATACAAATACAGACACATGAACAGATGCAATATAGATCAATATATAAAAACGATGCAGGTGCTAAACGAATTCATTACAGCACATTGAGAGTGTAACTTCAGTAAGTAACATGAGGGACATATAAACTGAAGGCAGGTGGTAGGATAAATAGATCTCTAAACACGATGACATCTTTTAATAACACATCATTGTTATAAAAAAGGCAATTCCATTATACTTAAGATAAGTTGATTTGACAGGGTTAGAATTTATCTGTATTAACTCCTTGACTATGACTTTATGTGTCCGACTCTGGGCATCTTTCACAGTTCGTTCCAAGGCCCAGTAGCCTTCCTACTTACTACACACCTCCACATGTCACCACTTCGGCGCTAACACCCACCGTCCAAACTGAATGCATGTTAGGGTTCTCATACCTGACTGGCGCATTGCTATTAGCGGAGATATTTCTACAACATGTCGGTGGGTCTTCTGGTAGATCAGTAAAGTCTGCTTTAATGAAATTCAAATCCTAGAACTATTCCCTGCCCCAACAGGGATTCGAACCTGGGTGTATTAGGACAGCAGGCCACACCTCTACCGATTCGACTGTTTTCTGTATCATTCTTCCTCCTACCAGACAATGTTATTCAGCTAATGGAAGAACTCCCAAACTGAACTGATTATGGCCTGAGAAACAGAATGGTGGAGGCTTGGATAACACAATAGGCTGCAGTTCGATAGGACGCTAAAGCGTTTCTATGCTGATTGAAAAAAAAAAAAAAAAAAAAAAACACTAATATCATTTTATAAACCTTAAGACAGCCAAAACATGTATTCAGTATGAAAGGTGGGTATCGGTGCTTTAGAAACGATATGTGAAGGTGTATGACAAGTTGGAGGACTGCTGGGTCTCAAGGAGCGAATTATCTAGCCTGAGCACAGAGCATCAATCTTACATAATTACCTTCTCTTAATCACCTGGCTAATCTGCTGCCCTATCTCTACTCTCATTAACCCGCTGACAAGGTATCCTCATCGCACCACAGCTCTAGATTACCACACATTAATACTCTGATTAAGACAGATTAACAACCCTACTGAGACCGTCATTACACGAATGAGCACGCATATTAGTGCCATGAGAGGACAGAGATTGCAACACATTCATATATCATTAAGCACACTAATGCTGTAATTGGATATCATCAAGGCACATATTAATGCCCCGCTTAGGGCGGATTAACATCAGTACTTATACCTTCAACACACGGATTAGCACCAATACTGATATTACCA
This sequence comes from Coenobita brevimanus, assembly GCF_032717465.1. Taxonomy (NCBI): domain Eukaryota; kingdom Metazoa; phylum Arthropoda; class Malacostraca; order Decapoda; family Coenobitidae; genus Coenobita; species Coenobita brevimanus. The sequence goes on along the minus strand of NC_136977.1, from coordinate 47,032,451 downwards.
GTTATCAGATTACCATACACACAGAATGTACGCTCTGATGAACGAAATGTGTGATGTGGTAGTACAGATTTGGCAGTGTGTGATATGGTAGTGTAAGGTGTAACAATGTGAAGTATATATGAGGTGTGACAGCGAGTAATACGGTACTGTGAGGTGTGTGTGAAGTGTGGCAGTGTGTGATGTAGCACCGTGAGATGTGCATGAGGAGTGCCAGCATAGAGTCTGAGGTTTGACAGTGTGTGGTGTGGTTGTGTGAGATGTGAGTGAAGTATGGCAGTGTAAGGTGTGTCAGGTGTGGTCGTGTGTGGTTACAGTGTGTGATGCTGTAGTGTGAAGTGCATGTGTGTGTTGTGGCAGTGTGAAATGTGTCAGGATCTGCTACGACACAGCGACTTTTTCTGACTTTATCTGCCACCCTGCACAATCACTGACCTAGAAAATAAGCTTATCTTTCTTCAGAACTGTAATGTTCACTCCAACACAAACATATATTCCTGTGTCAGCCTACGTCAGACAGGGATTACCAGAGAAGCCAGTCATGTAACAGGAACACTGCAATGGTTGGCCTCCCAAGTGTCTGCAGAGATGTTATTCAGACATGGCATTTTCTTAGATTACTGTTTCCAGATGCCATGGGGCTGTGTCGTCTTAGATGGTTCAGATCAGGTAGTTTAATTTAGTTTCTCCTGCATCAACATTTCAGTGAATGGCAGACCACTACAACCATCAGCACCACCACCACCACCACCAACAACAACAACAACAACACTACTACCACCATCATCATCATCATCATAACTCTGCTTATTATTACATGTAGTAGGAAAATTGAAAAAAAAAAAAAAGTTCCCATATCTTTTTCATAACCTGGATCCATCTCCCCTCTCTGGCGGTGTGGAGGTCACGAGACACTTCATGCCACTGCAGCAATAGGTCAGGTAAGCTTCCAGTCCTCAGCTCCAGCTCATTTTAGGCTGGCTTCATGAGTGTAAAAAAAAAATAAAGAAGAAGCCAAAAGAATAGACTTTTTTTTTTTTTTTTTACTGGGTACTTTGATAGTTTTCTCAGCGTGTGTGTTCATCTTTTCTTGTTTTCTAACCATGTCATTTATAAGAGGATAAAGTTTGGCAGAAGACGATGACGAGAACGATAAGGACGATGATGATGACTACAGCGATAACGAAGCTGTTGATGACGATGACGATTACAAAGCACATTCCTCTCTCAAGCCCATCAGTCATCACAATTCCCTCCTCTCTCTCTCTCTCTCTCTCTCTCTCTCTGCATGTTATATATTAGCTACAACCTTTCCGATCTTAGAAAGTATGTTAACATCGTAAGAATTTCAGTCATTCTCTCATGGTGTCATTGCACAACGAAAGGTCATTTAATGCTGAATGAAATCGTCTCGTGATGGCAATAATAAAAAATGTAACATAAATGTACTAAGTGGGTTTCTAAGCTGAATAAAAATCGTCTTGTAGTAGCACCTTCTTAATAAAACAGCCAGATGAAATGAACAAGTAGAAATTAAACAGTCATTTTGGGGGAGGGGGGTAAAGCCGATTGTCGAAAGGCTAGGCCACTCAAAGCCATATTAGGAGAACTCTGGGAAGATATTGTCATTTACGCTTTGTGTCCAGTCATCCACAATAATCTTTTTAAAGTCGTCAAAACATATTAAGACTCGCAAGGACGTAGTTTCGAACCCCTGTAAGGAAGAATTATTGATGGAGATAAAGCGTTGTAAATAGTGTTAAAAATTCCCATAGGCCTACCGATAATCCAAAACACCATCCTTACCATTGTCAGCATATTTGACTGAACGAGACTCCTCCACGTCCCGCACACGTTTCTCTCTCTCTCTCTCTCTCTCTCTCTCTCTCTCTCTCTCTCTCTCTCTCTCTCTCTCTCTCGGACAAGCAGGACAGGCTGAGGCAGGACAAGGTTAAGAAAAGAGTAGGGCAAGGCGGGGCAAAAAAAGGCCGCAAAAGATGAAGCAGGATGGTGAGGTAAGACTGGATGAAGCAGGACAGGGTGAGACAAGGCAGGGTACGTATGGCAGGGTGAGGCAGGGGACAGGTTAAGACAGGATAGGGCAGGCAAGGACATGGTAAGGCCGAAAAGGGTGAAGCATGAGAATGTAAGGAAGGGAAGGGGTGAGATAGAAAGGACAGAGTATGGCAGTAATAATACTGGGGAAGGCAAGACAGGGCGAGGCAGGATAGGGTGGGGCATGACAGGGAGAGACAGGACAGAGTGAGCAGGACAGGGTAAGGCAGGCGTATGATGGGCCATGGAGAGCGAGTAAGATGTCCAGGCAGAAGAAAATTTTATTAGGCTATAAATCAAGGGTTTATCTGTGTCTGAAGGCTTTTGTTCATCTGCGTCCCTCCCTTCCCCCTTCCCATATCACACACACCCTTGACATTCTTCTTATCACCTCCTCGTTACCCCTTCCCTCTTATCACCTCCTTGTTACCCCCTCCCTCTAATCACCCCTCCCCCCGTTCCCCCACATTTGCCATCCCACCCACGCCCTATCAGTCTTAAGTCATTCTGTCTAATTAGCCACCTCACACTTTCTTTAATCATTTCAATGTTATGTTCTTCCCCTTCCCCTTCCCTTCCTTCCCTCATAGTCCCTACCCATCCCCCCCTTTTCACTCCCTTCTCCCCCTTACTGTCTCACCTCCTTGTCATAGTTGGGTCCAATTTGTCACCCCACATTTCATTTGATCATTAGACGTTTGTTACTCCTCTTTCCTCCTCACTCATAACCCCCAAACTCCCTGCCCCCTTCTTGTTACCCTTCAACCCCTCACATTTGTCATACTTGCTCGTCACACTTCAGTCAAATTTGTCATCTACACTTGATCTGACTGCTACATACGTATTTTTTATTCAGCCCCATTCCCTTTCCCCCATCCTCTCTTGTCTCACCCGCCCCTACACACATGCTATTTGTCATCCCTTCCCCTACCACACTCTCTTGGCACATTTCCGTCCAG